>NC_080065.1:82687464-82990449 GCF_949987535.1 Balaenoptera acutorostrata
CAGCTAAAGTGACAGGGGCCAGGGTACAACTATTACACGTTTTATTTTTCAGATGTTGCTAATAGTATTAGTAGCAATTATGGAGCCTCTATTATGTGCAAAGTACTAGCCAAAATTACTCATCTCTAAAACAACCCTGTCAGGTAGATTATTTTTATTCCAAATTTACAAGTGAGAAAAATGAGGTTAAAAATGTTTATTAACCTGCCAAAAGTTATGGTTACCAACGAAGAAACCTACTTTTCAAAATTCTATCTATGCTTCCATAGCCCCCTTCCTTTCTCTATATAACACTTCCTCTAATAAGACATTGAAAAACAAGACTTCTAGTAGAACTTGTTTTCAAATATTTTTAAGTTGTGAATTTTTGTTCTCAAAAAATCTTATTAACTTGTTCAAGAAGCAATATCTATTCTTCAAATTTTGTCATCTCTCTCTATCACTGTACATAAAAAAATTCTTTTGAAGAGTGAAGATGGCATATTTGGAGTCATAAAGAGAGAAAAGATACAAATTTAGAAACATAAAATGTAGAACAATGCCTATATCATCACAGAAGCACTAAAAACCTAACTATGCTACTGTGATACTCCATGAAAGACTAACTACTTTTCATGGACACTTGGGTTCCAAAAAACACAATTTATAAAGCCAAGATGTTTCATTTCCTTCAAATTAGTTATACTGATAACTTCAAGGGTATATAAAAAAAAAAAACTCTACAGGCATACCTCATTTTGTTGCCCTTCACCTTATTGTGCTTCACAGATACTGCATTTTTTTGCAAATTGAAGATTTCTGACAACCTTGAGTTGAGCAAGTCTATTGGCGCTATTTTTTTCCAACAACATTTGCTCACTTTGTGTCTCTGTGTCATATTTTCGTAGTTCTCGCAATATTTCAAATTTTTTCATTATTATTATATTTGTTATGGTGATCTATGATCAGCAATCTTTGATGTTACCATTGCAAAAAGATTACAACTTGCTGAAGGCTCAGATGATGGTTAACAGTTTTTAGCAATAAAGTATTTTTTAATTAAAGTATGTGCATTGGTTTTTTTAAACAATGTTATTGCACATTTAATAGACTATAGTAGAGTGTAATATAACTTTTATATGCTCTGGGAAACCAAACAATTCATGTGAATCCTTTTATTGTAGTACTTTATTGCAGTGATCTGGAACCTAACCTGCAATATCTCTGAGGTATGCTTGTAGTTGGTAAGTATTGGGGCTATTTTCAGGATTGTCTCGATATTATTTGGAAAAACAAAATATTTTGAAAAACAATCAGTCACCAGTGAGAATCAGCTTTTCTATTTTGGAAAAAGATAACTTTGAAAAGCTTGCATTGCTACAGCACACGGTGATTCCTATCGTGTACTTCTGGGTCAGGAGCTCAAACTTCAGGCCCAAGGTAGCTACCATATTTCATAGAATCTGAGAAAGTAAAACAGCCACGGAATACTTGGCACACCTTGATGAGAAACCGATTAATTTAACCCTCCTTTTTCAGTTGTTAAAAACTGATGGTTCATATCTTTTCCAGAATTGTTTAAGTGCAAACAGAAAAGCCAGTATAGTCTGAAATCTGGGAGCCTGATTCCTCCAGCTCTGTTTTCCTTTCTCAAGATTGCGTTGGCTGTTGGGGTCTTTTGTGTTTCCATACAGATTGTGAAATTTTTTGTTCTAGTTCTGTGAAAAATGCCATCGGTAGTTTGATAGGGATTGCTTTGAATCTGTAGATTGCCTTGGGTATTAATTATTGATTCTTTCAATCCAAAAACATGGTATATCTTTCCATCTGTTTGTGTCATCTTCGATCTCTTTCATCAGTATCTTATAGTTTTCAGAGTACAGGTCTTTTGCCTCCTTAGGTAGGTTTATACCTAGGCATTTTATTCTTTTTGATACGGTGGTAAATGGGATTGTTTCCTTAACTTCTCTTTCTGAGCTTTTGTTGTTAGTGTATACAAATGCAAGAGATTTCTGTGTATTAATTTTGTATCCTGCAAATTCATTGATGACCTCTAGTAGTTTATTTGGTAGCATCTTCAGGATTTTCTATGTATAGCATCATGCCATCTGCAAATCTTCTGTGGCCTGTGTTGCATAACGGAACCACGGGCAGGTGAGTCTCCTCCCTGGGGGTCAACAAATTAAGAGGATGAACAGAAAATCCTGGGAAGGGCATCCAGAAGAAATAAGCAAACAAGTGTCTTGGCAAGACTGTTCAGAGCTGTTGTGAGCCGCTAGGGAAATGAGTGGTGGCATAGGTGTTAGCACTGGGCAAACATCAAAAGGCCATTTGACATTGAGACCACTTTCATTGTTTATCCTCAGATGATTATTTAAACTAGTCAGTGCTCTGCTGCCTAGAAGTACCTTTTTAAAAGCTATGATATAGTTCTCTAACTCTCTAATTCTCTAAGTCTCTATAACTTACTTTAGGAAAGTAAATTCAAAAAACATTTTTGCAGGAGATAGGACAGGTTATGTATAGTAAGTACTTTGAAGATGAAAATGGAGAACAGACTACTAAGGATTTTTCCTGTTTTGATAAGCCATACCAACCTTATGCTTCAGAGAAAGAATTTGTCAGGTCCTGTTCAAAAGTCCCTGGCAGCGATACTTCTTGCCATACTTGCCAATACTTCTCCTGAGATGTAGCTTTAAATACTCTTCATAAACTCAGTGATTTTTATCAATGACCAGTAGTTAAAAAACCCGTATGATTTTGGACACTTTTTTCAAAGAGGCTTAAAAACCCAAAAAATTTAACTAAAAATTTCCTTGCAAATTAACAGTGAATCTGATGGCAAGCTGAATGAATATATCCTCAGATTTCTTTTTTCTTGTTTTTTTTTTTTTCTCAAACATCTTTATTGAAGTATAATTGCCTTACAATAGTGTGTTAGCATCTGCTTTATAACAAAGTGAATCAGTTATACATATACAATATGTTCCCATTTCTCTCCCTCTTGCATCTCCCTCCCTCCCACCCTCCCCATCCCACCCCTCTAGGTGGTCACAAAGCACCGAGCTGATCTCCCTGTGCTATGCGGCTGCTTCCCACTAGCTATCTATTTTACATTTGGTAGTGTATATATGTCCATGACACTCTCTTACCCTGTCACATCTCACCCCACCCCCTCCCCATATCCTCAAGTCCATTCTCTAGTAGGTCTGTGTCTTTATTCCTGTCTTGCCACTAGGTTCTTCATGGCCTTTTTTTTTTTTTTTTTTTTCCCTTAGATTCCATATATATGTGTTAGCATACTGTATTTGTTTTTCTCTTTCTGACTTACTTCACTCTGTATGACAGACTCTAACTCCATCCACCTCATTACAAATACCTCCATTTCATTTCTTTTTATGGCTGAGTAATATTCCATTGTATATATGTGCCACATCTTCTTTATCCATTCATCTGTCGATGGACACTTAGGTTGCTTCCATGTCCTGGCTATTGTAAATAGAGCTGCAATGAACATTTTGGTACATGACTCTTTTTGACCTATGGTTTTCTCAGGGTATATGCCCAGTAGTGGGATTGCTGGGTCGTATGGTAGTTCTATTTGTAGTTTTTTAAGGAACCTCCATACTGTTCTCCATAGTGGCTGTATCAATTTACATTCCCACCAACAGTGCAAGAGTGTTCCCTTTCCTCCACACCCTCTCCAGCATTTACTGTTTCTAGATTTTTTGATGATGGTCATTCTGACCGGTGTGAGATGATATCTCATTGTAGTTTTGATTTGCATTTCTCTAATGATTAATGATGTTGAGCATTCTTTCATGTGTCTGTAGGCCATCTGTATATCTTCTTTGGAGAAATGTCTATTTAGATCTTCTGCCCATTTTTGGATTGGGTTGTTCGTTTTTTTGTTATTGAGCTGCATGAGCTGCTTGTAAATCTTGGAGATTAATCCTTTGTCAGTTGCTTCATTTGCAAATATTTTCTCCCATTCTGAGGGTTGTCTTTTGGTCTTGTTTATGGTTTCCTTTGCTGTGCAAAAGCTTTTCAGTTTCATTAGGTCCCATTTGTTTATTTGTGTTCTTATTTCCATTTCTCTGGGAGCTGGGTCAAAAAGAATCTTGCTGTGATGTATGTCATAGAGTGTTCTGCCTATGTTTTCCTCTAAGAGTTTGATAGTGTCTGCCCTTACACTTAGGTCTTTAATCCATTTTGAGTTTATTTTTGTGCATGGTGTCAGGGAGTGTTCTAATTTCATACTTTTACATGTTCCTGTCCAATTTTCCCAGCACCACTTATTGAAGAGGCTGTCTTTTCTCCACTGTATATGCTTGCCTCCTTTATCAAAGATAAGTTGACCATATGTGTGTGGGTTTATCTCTGGGCTTTCTATCCTGTTCCATTGATCTATATTTCTGTTTTTGTGCCAATACCAAACTGTCTTGATTACTGAAGCTTTGTAATATAGTCTGAAGTCAGGGAGCCTGATTCCCCCAGCTCCATTTTTCGTTCTCAAGATTGCTTTGGCTATTCGGGGTCTTTTGTGTTTCCATACAAATTGTGAAATTTTTTGTTCTAGTTCTGTGAAAAATGCCAGTGGTAGTTTGATAGGGATTGCATTGAATCTGTAGATTGCTTTGGGTAGTAGAGACATTTTCACAATGTTGATTCTTCCAATCCAGGAACGTGGTATATCTCTCCATCTATTTGTATCATCTTTAATTTCTTTCATCAGTGTCTTATAATTTTCTGCATACAGGTCTTTTGTCTCCTTAGGTAGGTTTATTCCTAGATATTTTATTCTTTTTGTTGCAATGGTAAATGGGAGTGTTTTCTTAATTTCACTTTCAGATTTTTCGTCATTAGTGTATAGAAATGCAAGAGATTTCTGTGCATTAATTTTGTATCCTGCTACTTTACCAAATTCATTGATTAGCTCTAGGAGTTTTCTGGTAGCCTCTTTAGGATTCTCTATGTATAGTATCATGTCGTCTGCAAATAGTGACAGCTTTACTTCTTCTTTTCCGATTTGGATTCCTTTTATTTCTTTGTCTTCTCTGATTGCTGTGGCTAACACTTCCAAAACTATGTTGAATAATAGTGGTGAGAGTGGGCAACCTTGTCTTGTTCCTGATCTTAGTGGAAATGGTTTCAGTTTTTCACCATTGAGGACAATGTTGGCTGTGGGTTTGTCATATATGGCCTTTATTATGTTGAGGAAAGTTCCCTCTATGCCTACTTTCTGCAGGGCTTTTATCATAAATGGGTGTTGAATTTTGTCAAAAGCTTTCTCTGCATCTATTGAGATGATCATATGGTTTTTCTCCTTCAATTTGTTAATATGGTGTATCACATTGATTGATTTGCGTATATTGAAGAATCCTTGCATTCCTGGGATAAACCCCACTTGATCATGGTGTATGATCCTTTTAATGTGCTGTTGGATTCTGTTTGCTAGTATTTTGTTGAGGATTTTTGCATCTATGTTCATCAGTGATATTGGCCTGTAGTTTTCTTTCTTTGTGACATCTTTGTCTGGTTTTGGTATCAGGGTGATGGTGGCCTCGTAGAATGAGTTTGGGAGTGTTCCTCCCTCTGCAATATTTTGGAAGAGTTTGAGAAGGATAGGTGTTAGCTCTTCTCTAAATGTTTGATAGAATTCGCCTGTGAAGCCATCTGGTCCTGGGCTTTTGTTTGTTGGAAGGTTTTTAATCACAGTTTCAATTTCAGTGCTTGTGATTGGTCTGTTCATATTTTCTATTTCTTCCTGGTTCAGTCTCGGCAGATTGTGCATTTCTAAGAATCTGTCCATTTCTTCCAGGTTGTCCATTTTATTGGCATAGAGTTGCTTGTAGTAATCTCTCATGATCGTTTGTATTTCTGCAGTGTCAGTGGTTACTTCTCCTTTTTCATTTCTAATTCTATTGATCTGAGTCTTCTCCCTTTTTCTCTTGATGAATCTGGCTAATGGTTTATCAATTTTGTTTATCTTCTCAAAGAACCAGCTTTTAGTTTCATTGATTTTCGCTATTGTTTCCTTCATTTCTTTTTCATTTATTTCTGACCTGATCTTTATAATTTCTTTCCTTCTGCTGGCTTTAGGGTTTTTTTGTTCTTCTTTCTCTAATTGCTTTAGGTGCAAGGTTAGGTTGTTTATTCGAGATGTTTCCTGTTTCTTGAGGTAGGCTTGTATTGCTATAAACTTCCCTCTTAGCACTGCTTTTGCTGTGTCCCATAGGTTTTGGGTCGTCGTGTCTCCATTGTCATTTGTTTCTAGGTATTTTTTGATTTCCCCTTTGATTTCTTCAGTAATCACTTCGTTATTAAGTAATGTATTGTGTAGCCTCCATGTGTTTGTATTTTTTACAGATCTTTTCCTGTAATTGATATCTAGTCTCATAGCGTTGTGGTCGGAAAAGATACTTGATACGATTTCAATTTTCTTAAATTGACCTAGGCTTGATTTGTGACCCAAGATATGATCTATCCTGGAGAATGTTCCATGATCACTTGAGAAAAATGTGTATTCTGTTGTTTTTGGGTGGAATGTCCTATAAATATCAATTAAGTCCATATTGTTTAATGTATCATTTAAAGCTTGTGTTTCCTTATTTATCTTCATTTTGGATGATCTGTCCATTGGTGAAAGTGGGGTGTTAAAGTCCCCTACTATGATTGTGTTGCTGTCAATTTCCCCTTTTATGGCTGTTAGTATTTGCCTTATGTATTGAGGTGCTCCTATGTTGGGTGCATAAATATTTACAATTGTTATACCTTCCTCTTGGATCGATCCCTTGATCATTATATAGTGTCCTTCTTTGTCTCTTGTAATAGTCTTTATTTTAAAGTCTATTTTGTCTGATATGAGAATTGCTACTCCAGCTTTCTTTTGATTTCCATTTGCATGGAATATCTTTTTCCATCCCCTCACTTTCAGTCTGTATGTGTCCCTAGGTCTGAAGTGGGTCTCTTGTAGACAGCATATGTATGGGTCTTGTTTTTGTATCCATTTAGCCAGCCTGTGTCTTTTGGTGGGAGCATTTAATCCATTTACATTCAAGGTAATTATCGATATGTATGTTCCTATTCCCATTTTCTTAAATGTATTGGGTTTGTTATTGTAGGTGTTTTCCTTCTCTTGTGTTTCTTGCCTAGAGAATTTCCTTTAGCATTTGTTGTAAAGCTGGTTTGGTGGTGCTGAACTCTCTCAGCTTTTGCTTGTCTGTAAAGGTTTTAATTTCTCCATCGAATCTGAATGAGATCCTTGCTGGGTAGAGTAATCTTGGTTGTAGGTTTTTCTCCTTCATGACTTTAAGTATATCCTGCCACTCCCTTCTGGCTTGCAGAGTTTCTGCTGAGAGATCAGATGTTAACCTTATGGGGATTCCCTTGTGTGTTATTTGTTTTTTTTCCCTTGCTGCCTTTAATATGTTTTCCTTATATTTAATTTTTGACAGTTTGATTAATATGTGTCTTGGCGTGTTCCTCCTTGGGTTTATCCTGTATGGGACTCTCTGTGCTTCCGGGACTTGATTAACTATTTCCTTTCCCATATTAGGGAAGTTTTCAACTATAATCTCTTCAAAAATTTTCTCAGTCCCTTTCTTTTTCTCTTCTTCTTCTGGTACCCCTATAATTCGAATGTTGGCACGTTTAATGTTGTCCCAGAGGTCCCTGAGACTGTCCTCAGTTCTTTTCATTCTTTTTTCTTTATCCTGCTCTGTAGTAGTTATTTCCACCATTTTATCTTCCAGGTCACTTATCCTTTCTTCTGCCTCAGTTATTCTACTATTGATCCCATCTAGAGTATTTTTAATTTCATTTATTGTGTTTTTCATCATTGCTTGGTTCCTCTTTAGTTCTTCTACATCCTTGTTAAATGTTTCTTGCATTTTGTCTATTCTATTTCCAAGATTTTGGATCATCCTTACTATCATTATTCTGAATTCTTTTTCAGGTAGACTACCTATTTCCTCTTCATTTGTTAAGTCCAGTGTGTTTTGAGCCTGCTCCTTCATCTGCTGTGTGTTTTTCTGTCGTCTCATTTTGCCTATCTTACTGTGTTTGGGGTCTCCTTTTCACAGGCTGCAGGTTCGTAGTTCCCGTTGTTTTTGGTATCTGTCCCCAGTGGCTAAGGTTGGTTCAGTGGGTTGTGTAGACTTCCTGGTGGAGGGAACTAGTGCCTGAGTTCTGGTGGATGAGGCTAGATCTTGTCTTTCTGGTGGGCACGTCCACGTCTGGTGGTGTATTTTGGGGTGTCTGTGGCCTTATTTTGATTTTAGGCAGCCTCTCTGCTAATGGATGGGGTTGTGTTCCTGTCTAGCTAGTTGTTTGGCATAGGGTGTCCAGCACTGTAGCTTGCTGGTCGTTGAGTGAAGCTGGGTCTTGATGTTGAGATGGAGATCTCTGGGAGATTTTTGCCGTTTGGTATTACGTGGAGCTGGGAGCTCTCTTGTGGACCAGTGTCCTGAAGTTGGCTCTCCCACCTCAGAGGCACGGCCCTGATGCCTGGCTGGAGCACCAAGAGCCTTTCGTCCACACGGCTCAGAGTAAAAGGGAGAAAAAATAGAAAGAAAGAAAGAAAGAGGCTATAATATAGTGAAGTAAAATAAAGCTATTGTAAAGCAAAGCTATACAGACAAAATCTCACCCAGAAGCATATACATATACACTCACAAAAAAAAGGAAAAGGGGAAAAATTAATATCTCCTGCTCCCAAAGTCCCCCTCCTGAATTTGGGATGATTCGTTGTCTATTCAGGTATTCAACAGATGCAGGTACATCACGTTGTTTGTGGAGCTTTAATCCGCTGCTTCTGAGGCTGCTGGGAGAGATTTCCCCTTCTCTTCCCTGTTCGCACA
Source organism: Balaenoptera acutorostrata (assembly GCF_949987535.1). Lineage (NCBI taxonomy): Eukaryota > Metazoa > Chordata > Mammalia > Artiodactyla > Balaenopteridae > Balaenoptera > Balaenoptera acutorostrata. The sequence continues at coordinate 82,696,305 of NC_080065.1, forward strand.
GCTCCTGGGGTTCAGCTTTGGATTTGGACCCGCCTCTGCGTGTAGGTCGCCTGAGGGCTTCTGTTTCCCGCCCAGACAGGACGGGGTTAAAGGAGCAGCTGCTTCGGGGGCTCTGGCTCACCCAGGCCGCGGGAAGGGAGCGGTACGGAGGAGGCGGGGCGAGCCTGCGGCGGCCGAGGCCGGCGTGACGTTGCACCAGCTCGAGGCGCGCAGTGCGTTCTCCCGGGGATGTTGTCCCCGGATCCCGGGACCCCGGCAGTGGCGGGCTGCACAGGCTCCCAGGAGGGGAGGTGTGGAGAGTGACCTGTGCTCACACACAGGCTTTTTGGAGGCAGCAGCAGCAGCCCCAGCGTCTCACGCCCGTCTCTGGGGTCCGCGCTGATCGCCGTGGCTCACGCCCTTCTCTGGAGCTCGTTTAGGCGGCGCTCTGAATCCCCTCTCCTTGCGCGCAGCGAAACCAAGAGGCAAGAAAAAGTCTCTTGCCTCTTCGGCAGCTGCAGACCTTTTCCCGGTCTCCCTCCCGGCTAGCTGTGGTGCGCCAACCCCTTCAGGCTGTGTTCACACCGCCAGCCCCAGTCCTCTCCCTGCGATCCGACCGCAGCCCGAGCCTCAGCTCCCAGCCCCGCCCGCCCCGGCGGGGGAGCAGACAAGCCTCTCGGGGTGGTGAGCGCCGCTCGGCGCCGAGCCTCTGTGCGGGAGTCTCTCCGTTTTTCCCTCTGCGCCCCTGTTGCTGTGGGATCCGCGCTGATAGCCGCGGCTCGCGCCCTTCTCTGGAGTTCGTTTAGGCGGCGCTCTGAATCCCCTCTCCTTGCCCGCCGCGAAACAAAGAGGCAAGAAAACCTCTCCGCTTTGCCCTCCGCACCTCTGTGGCTGCGCTCTCCTCCGTGGCTCTGAAGCTTCCCCCCTCTGCCCCCCGCAGTCTCCGCCCGCGAAGGGGCTCCTAGTGCGTGGAAACCTTTCCTCCTTCACGGCTCCCTCCCACTGGTGCAGGTGCCGTCCCTATTCTTTTGTCTCTGTTATTTCTTTTTTCTTTTGCCCTACCCAAGTACGGGGGGAGTTTCTTGCCTTTTTGGAGGTCGGACGTTTTCTGCCAGCGTTCAGTGGGTGTTCTGTAGGAGCCGTTCCACGTGTAGATGTATTTCTACTGTATCTGTGGGAAGGAATGTGATCTCCGCGTCTTACTCTTCCGCCATCTTCTCCAATCCCTCTTTTCTTGTTTTTTAAAAAAATTTTATTCTTCATACTTACTAAAGGTTTTCTGTCATGTTTAGGCGTCTAGACTAGCTAATTTGTAAGGATGAATTACAGATTTCTGAAAAGTTGACAGGAATTTCCTGAGTTTAAATGTTAAAATTTCCATCTCGGGACTTCCCTGGTGGTCCAGTGATTAAGACGCTGCACTCCCAATGCAGGGGGCCTGGGTTCGATCCCTGGTTGGGGAACTAGAACCTGCATGCATGCTGCAACTAAGACCCGGTGCAGCCAAATAAATAAATTAATAAAATATTTAAAAAAATTTTTCCATCTTTTCCCAACAGTTTAAAATGCAATTTTAAATTCAATTTTGTATGGTTCTATGTTGGGTCCATAGAATAAATATAGATTTTTAAAAATTTCTGTTATTGTAAAATATGAAGAAAGTAGATATATAGAATAAAAGGTAATTCTGCATATCAGGTTAACTAATAAAGTACCAACTTTTCTTTTCCAAGGATAATGGTGTTATTCACTCTTTATTTAGATGAAATTTATTAAATAAATGTGTATCCCCAGTGGAGTCTGAAAGACCTGAGCTTAACTTAAGCCTATCCATATAACACTTCATTACATAATGTCTCATATTACTCTTAATTTATTCTGTTCAAGTCTTGGCTTCCCAGGAAAATCACGGGCTTCCAGAGGTTAAGAGTTTGGTCTTACATTATTGTTGTACCTTCATAACACCTAACACTGAATCTTGGATATAGAATATGCTTAGTAGTTATTTGGGGCTGGGTAAATCTTGAATTCCACACTGTGTATTCTGTACAGTGAATTGCATTTTGTGTATTTTGAATATGATACATCTTCTACATCCAGGGTCTGCAAGCTGCAGCCCAAATCCTGGTTACCCCCGTTTTTGTAAATAAAGTTTGATTGGAGCACAGCCCTGCCCACTTAGTTATGTATTGTCTGTGGCTGCTTTTTTTTTTAAAAATAAATTTATTAATTTATTATTTATTTTTGGCTGCATTGGGTCTTTGTTTCTTCGCCCCTTGGAGGGAGGGGGGGCTGGGGGGACTACTTTACATTGCAGTTGCGCGGGCTTCTCATTGTGGTGGCTTCTCTTGTTGCAGAGCACAGGCTCTAGGCGTGCAAGCTTCAGTAGTTGTGGCTCTCGGGCTCTAGAGCACAGGCTCAGTAGTTGTGGCACACGGGCTTAGTTGCTCCGCCACAAGTGGGATCTTCCTGGACCAGGGCTTGAACCCGTGTCCCCTGCACTGGCACGCGGATTCTTAACCACTGCACCACCAGGGAAGCCCCTCTGTGGCTGCTTTTATATTCCTATGGCAGAGCTGAGTAGTTGGGACTGAAACCCTACAGCCCACCAAGCCAAAGTATCTGGCACTTATAGGATTATAGAATTGCCAACCCCTTTTTTAGACAGTACTTATCTTTGATAGAAAATGTAAGTACTTAGGATCTGAATTATTTAATTTTTTACCTTCCTTGGAAGTAAATTAGATAATACTTCCTGATGCTGAATATTTTAACTAAGATTTTCCAGTAAGAACAAGTATCAGAAAGAGAGAGAAAAAATAATAATGGAGCTTGTACCATTTTTCTTGCCACAGCTACTATATTTCTGATTGAAGATAGAGAATAGATACATTAAAACACACCTTAAAAATGCAGTTTGGTTCCCGCCAGGATAAACCTTCATTAAAGCCAAGATTCAGTATAAATTAAAAGGTTGTAACAGCCACATTGTATTAGAGAAAATATACAGCTGCCTTAAAAAAGGATTGAATTGGCTGGTTGTCATAAGCTGCTCTTTGAGGCTGCCTGTCTACCTAAAGTGTATTCATAAAATACACTTAGCATTGGTTGAAATAATGGTTTACTTAGTGATCTTAAAAACAATTATTTCATTGTTACATTGATTTTACAAGACAATGTTCATGTTGAAAAGGTGAAGAGCAGCCCTATGCAGTCGTTGCTCCTTTAAGATCATGTTATCATGCTGTAGAAAGTTAACAAGCTTTTTCTTTATTTATTATTGTTTCAGATGGAAATAATGAACAGCTTTTATTTAATGCTGTCTTAAAAGCCAAGGAAAATACTATTAAAAGCACTTCACGTAAGAATTTATTTTATGAATATTTTAAAAGTAATCAGTGAGTTTTGACCTACCAATTGTGTCTCATATTTCCTTGATTTTTAGACTTTTTTATTGTTGTTGTTGTTCTATTCCATACCACTTGTTGGTAGATGTTTAGATTGGGGAATGTATTTCCCCTGTATGATTGAGAAGACACAAAATTATTTTTCTTAATCATAATAGCTAGAAAATTTAGAAAGAATAACATTAAGATCAGAGAATTAAAAGAGATCAACATTTCATATTGATCACTAAGAAATAACTGTCACATGTGGTACATTTTCTATATGTTAGTATTGTACTATTTATAGATTACTTCTGGTATAGCTACTCTTGAATGTAGGTAATAGTATTCCTATTTTGTAGATAAGTTTCAAAAATGCTAAGTAATTTGCTTATATTCAGGGCTGGACCAAGTCTGTCTGACCAGGTAGTGTTAGGGACTTATTTCAGGGGTTTCCTGCAAGGACAGAGTACAAAATGGCCCTTTGCTATTGTTAGGAAACATCACATTCTGGTAGAAGGTAGCAGCATAATGATACTCAGAGGAGAGCTGGTGGGAGCAACTAGTTGTTGGTCTTTGAGTTCTCAGCCTACTGACTAATTTTTATTGAGAATCTTCTATCTTCTGCATATTTAGTGTTTTACATTTATTTTATTATGGAATTTTATAATGATTTGGTGAATGTTTTCCAGGGTCAAATTGCATTATATTTGGTACAGTGTTAACACCTACATCTTTCTGTTGCCATTTTTTGACCTATAACCACAAGGTTCTGTGACTTCCTGGACTTCAATAATATGAATTGGAAAACCATAAAATCTTTGTAGATAAGGTTTAAGTTGAATGAGATTTCAAATCATCTCAGCAGCATACAGAATCTGAATATTCATTCTTGGATGGACACAGGAGAAGAGTAAGCTAAATGCTCCTTTTCTCCTTTTGTGTATATGGCAGTAGATAGATAAAGATCATGATTTTATTTTGAAAAATATTTACATTAAAACTTCAATTGGTGGCATCTCCCATCTTCAGATGCTGGCTTCCTAGAAGAGTTCTGAATATCACTCAAAAGCCAGCTTCTCAGCCTTAACACCCAGCTCTCTGCTTAATTGAAAGAGAAAATTTTATCTTATGAAAGATAAATCCATAAAAAATTATAATAAACAATATTTTCACATGATAAAAATTTGAATTGTAGTAAAAAACATAAGGTAAGAAAAAATCACCTAAATTTTCAACCATCCAATGACACCCCAAATAGCATTTTGTATTCTTTATGGGCATTTTCCTATGCATATATACCAAGGTATGCATGTGTGTGTGTGTGTGTGTGTATATGCTTGTGTGTGTGTGTGTGTGTGTGTGTGTGTGTATTGAGACAAAATCTGAAAATACTAATAGAGATTTCCTAGTGTTGTCTGGAGTCTTCCTCCTTCCAGCTTCTCCATCAGGAATAGCCTTTATTACCTCAGGGGAGATAATTTGCCCCAGGGAAGGCATCACCCAAAAGAATCTAAAGAGAACATAGAAACTGATTGACTTTTGTAAGACAAGATGCTTTTTCATTTACAAAATATGGAATTTTTGAGAGGAAAAGATTTTTTAGTGAAGAAGTTGGATGTTGAATGTCAAAGAATAAGCCCACCATTTCTTTGTATATTTCATATATAACAAAATTTAGAAAAAAGCATTATAATCTAAAAACTATATCCTGTCCTATAGGAGATGAAGGCATCAACTGTAAGAAAAAGCAGAGAATTAAGATGATGTTAGTTTCCTGAGCAGAGACCCATTAACCTAACCACTCACAACTGAGTATTGTGGGGAAGGTGCTCCAGGTGACAAGAGTGAGAGGAGATCCCATAGCAGAGAAACAATTATCTAGCTTCTTTTATGAAACTAGTGGAACCTGCAAGTCTATGCAGCATCTTTGCATCCAGCGCAGTAACTAGTATCAATGACTGAATGAGGTGTCTTCTCAGTGGCTTGAAAGCTACTTCAAGAGCCCTCTACTCTTCCCCCTTGATATGGGAGGGAAATCCAAGTGTATCACGTGTCCTCAAGAGGGATGTGGAAGTGGCTAGGATCCCACAGTCCTGGAGAGATCTCATGGTAAGAATGAGGAGGGGGCAAAGTGACCTGTATGGACCTGGAGCCTGGAAGGCAGAGTGTGATGAGGCAGGAGAATGTGTGGGATAGTGAAGACTGGTGTGTGCTGTACACATCAGTAGAAGCCAGCATGGACAGATGCCCATCCTTATGGCACAGATACCTCCCTCTAGTGTCAGGATGACAAAGAAACTCTCCAAGAGCTTAGATCACCCATGGCAGAAGGGAAAGTAAAGATGGAGTGGTGGGTGGGAGAGGGGAAGCGGGATGTTTGAATTTTAGAATGCTGAACTAATTGAATATGTATCCCCCCAAATAAATTTTAAATTGGAAATAACTGAGTTTAACATGAATTGGCAAATTTAAATTTTCTGCTACTGAGAGGAAATGGGACTTTGAAAACTCAGAACTAAAAAAATGTTATATGCTTGTATAATCTGTGTTTTTATCTAAGAAGTTTGTACCAACTATATAATCTACTTTACACGCATGGAATCATGTTAAATATGTTGTGTTCTAACTTTTTTTTTCCTCTCAACAATATGTAGTAGCTATTTCTTCATGTCAGGACACACAGATATTCAACATTCTTTTTAATGAGTGTGTAGTGTCCGCTGTATATTTGTCTAGCCATTCTCCAATGTTGGACATTTAATCTGTTTCCATGTATTATTTTCTTTTATACAATTCTGGGCAGGATCTTTCTTGTGTCATTGCAAAGAGAGTAAGTTTTTATAATCATATATTTTGTTTGACTTTAAATAAGATATGTTTCTATATTTTGAGAAGTTTTTCACAGATTGGAAATTGTGACAAGAACTTTCCATATTGTGTAGTCATAATATCTCAAGCTTTGGATATATTTCATTGTAGTGATTTTTTTTTTTTTTTTTTTTTTTTTGGTGTGTGATCATCTTTGTTATTTGCCCCATAGTTCCATTTTTCCTAAGACAAAAACATAATGAGACGTGGAATTCTGCCATATAACTCTGTTATAAACTCTCAAAGAAAATATTGTCCATATAATTTACATTGTTTTATTTTTGTATTGCATTCTATTAATGTACACAGATAAAACTTGACTAGAATTTAAACATAAGGAAAATGAACAATGTTTTATACTGTGGCATGGACAGAGTATGTTTGTGCTACTTTAGGGGAAAAAAAGGCTTCAGTGTTTATATCAACAAGTTACATACCTATGTTTGGCTAAATTCATAAAAGAGGATATGATTATTTAATATGAAATTCACTTATTTTAAAATGGCTATTTTCTGTCTTTTTTCTTCAAATAAAGAGTTATGATTCACTTGGTTAAGAAATAATCAGGCATGCTTTTTTAATCTTTGGGAAAAAATTGCTTTTAAAATAAATAATTTTTTCTTCTTGGATAGAGACATTTTAAAGAATATTTTAAGAAGTTTGGTATGGGGGATATTGGTGGGGAACAAAAGGAGAAAACAATTAAATATTCATAGCAAATGTGAATGTTTATTCAACACCCAGCATGATGAAACTCTCAGTAACATCAAAGAGAAGAAGAGCTCAATAATTAATTGCTGATGGAATAAGCGATTGAATTAATGATTGAATGGCTCAATGACCAACAAATCTTCTGTCAAGGAGTCAGCAGGTGCCTGTGCTATAGATGGCTGCTCTCTAACGGTAATAGGGCGTCTGATCCCTGAATTATTGTCTTGCAGCAGCTACTGAGTTTACTTCTATGTTTCAGCCACTAAAATATAAACAAGGCCCAGATTGACCTCCTACTTGTGCAGACCTGCCTGTCATGCTATGGAAACATCTAGTTACCAAGATATAAGGATAAGGAAAAATGACAACATAAGGGAAACAGAGGAAAATAGAAACTTAAAGGGATATTTATAAGAATATGAATCATTCATGGTTACTTAACAGAAATACATTTTCTGCAAGTACTGTGAGAGCAGAGAGACCATGAAATGTGGGTTAAGACTTTGAAAGGCAGAAAAGAGGAATTCTGTGTAGAGAGAATGGCACCAACAAAGACAAAAAGTGGGAAAGAGCAGGAAGTGTTTAGGGAAGAGTAATCTGAGTGCTGAATGCTTGAGAAGTAGTAGGTACTAAGACTGGAAAGAGAGGCTGCTTTGAATGAGCCTTGAGGGGAGAATAACCTTTCATTACAGTTTAATGAGTCTACAACTGTGCTGTCTAATATGGTAGCCACTAGTCACAATAAGATATGCCATAAGCATAAAATACACACCAGATTTTGAAGACGTAGTATAAACAAAACAATGTAAAGTATCTCATTAATAATTTTATACTAATGGCATGTTAAAATGATAATGTTTTGGATGCAGTTAAAGAAAATGTATTATTAACTATATATTATTGCATATATATTATGAAAATTAATTTCACTTGTTTCTCTTTACTTTCTTCATTGTGGCTACTATAATGTTTAAAATTACATACTTGGCTCACATATGTGGCTTGTATTCATGACTCTCATATTTCTATTGAATGGTGAAGTCCAGACTTTTACATGGAAGCAATGACTACTTGGGGTATTGAGGGGTTAGTGGTGATGGCTTGGACTTGTTAGGTTTGAGGTGACATTGGCTTAGCTACTCGTTAGAAGAAAGTAGAAAATATAGGATTGGAGCTTGTAGAATGGAAGCTAGAGACATCTCACACATCAGTGTTTGTGAGGCTAAGTTGTGAAGATATGAATATGAATAACATCAAGGGAGGAAATGTCTTTGGAGGACAGCTAGGAGCAGAGGACCAATCTGAGCTATGTCAGGTTGAGCCTGACTTTTGCCTTTGAATTTTAAAGGCTTTGAGATATAATTTCTAGAAAAGGTACTGGCAGAAACAACAAAATCAAACCACCACCACAACAGCTCTTTGCCTTATTTAATGAATGCTGCATTGTTAAGGAGCAATTTCAAAAGAATTCAGAAGGCTGAGTGATTTTCTTCCCTCATCTGTACACAAGGTAAAGAAATTAATCTATAGTTAATCAATGAAAGGTATCATGAGAGATGGAAGAGTAGAGAAAAGAAATGTAAAATAAATCAATTAGAAAGTCCAAATCTGAAAGGATTCTCTGTGACCTGCCACACCTAAATGTACTTATGGTGGTAGAAGGAGTTATTTTTAAAACACGAATTAATTGCAGTCATAATTGTTCCTATCCCTAGAAAGAAGGCAGATGAAATACTGGCAAGCTGGGAAATCTCCACCTCAAGGGATAATTTGCTAGGCCTGGCATTTTTAAGCATTTACGAGTTCTACCCACTGCTAGTGATGATGGAAGAATGAACAGTTTAGCCTCCTGTCCTATGAGTGACTGAGACCTTGCAACTTTTCATGATTTCACTGGTGACTGTATTGATGGAAGGGCTTGCATCAGAAGCAGCCTGTGCCCAAGCTGACTCCAGGCAAAGCCAGAACTCTCCCCAGAGCCAGAGAACACCATTCACTGAAAAGGAAGGGCCACACAGTGGTGGTGCTAGGAATCCCACTACTAAGGCTGGCTGCATAGTGGGGACAGACTGAGAGAAGTGTGGACATTTTATATTTGAAAATCCAAAAGAATAAAAAGCAAACCATGAAATCCTAGCTTAGCTTTATCCTTTTTATAAACTCTGGAAGAGAAAAAGAATTTTGTAGTTTAATCAAGTGAGGAATGCAGTGCACACATTTTTTAGACATTAATCTAGATGTTAAACAGTTAAACCTACTCTAAAAGTAATAGCGCTTTTAGGATTCATATATTTCCATCAGATTAAGACAGTCATTCAAATTTCTCTTCTTTCCAGTGTCTGAGGAAAACACTGTCTCATCCTTTGAACCGGGGACAAAAACCTCTCTGTGATTTTGGCCATGGGCTTTCAAACTTTAGGATGTATTTAAGAATCACTTAGAGAACTTACTAAAATACAGGTTCCTGGGTCTCTGGATAGTCAATAGATCTTTAATAGTAACCATAACATGCTTTTCAAACAATCACCTTGACACTTTGATGCAGAAGGTCTTGAACTACAGCTTTAAGCAACAATTTTCTAGGATAATACATCTACTTGACACCTTAAAATAGAATGTTAATTTGGATGAGGCACTGACTCTTTAGGATCAAATGATGCTGATTAGGAATACAGAGACTCAGTATCTCTTGTTGTTTTTGGAAACCATGATTCCATATTAAACCAACCAGTAGTTAAATATATGTTTGAAGTCACAAATACTGTTATCCATAGAAGTCAAAGTATGAACACATGAAATATCTACATGAAAATTTTAGTCTTGTTTCCTTGGTTGTTAATTAGACCGTATAACTCTCCGTGGTTTTACTGGTCCTCAAGCACCTCAATATCTTGAAATACCTAGCATCCCAGTTCCTGTCTTTCCAGGAAGTGAGAAGGCATGGATTTGCAATAAATAAATAGTAAATGATACGGCAATACAGTTGTGGGTTATAACAAACATTATACAATCTCTATCACTGATACCTATCTTGTGTGATTTTATTCACTGTGTTACCCAGTGTGAAGGGATGCTGTTGTGAGATATTAACCAATTTGCACTCTCCTTTCCTCCATTGCTGCCACATCACAGTAGTCACTGGGAGCTCTCCTCATTTGGCTACCGGATACAAAGCCTCATTACTGCAAGGAACTGCTATCACAGCACAACCAGAAGATGTAAACCTTGGACATAAGTCAGAAAGGTCTGGAAGAATTTTTGAGGACTCATTGCACTACTATTGTTGCTGTAACAAATTGCCACAAACTTGTTGGCTTAGAACAAAACAAATTTACTATCTTACAATCCTGGGGGTGAGAGTTCAAAATGGGTTGGCAGAGCTGCATTTTATTTGGAGTCTCCAGGGGAGGATCTTTCCTTGCCATTTCAAGTGTCTAGAGGCTGCCTTATCCCTTGGCTCATGGTGTCTTCTTCTATCTTCAAAACCAGCAGCAGAATAGCAACTTTAAATCTCTCTCTGACCCTGTCTTCCTCTCATAAGGACCCTTGTGATGAGACTGGCCCACCCAGAATCCTGGATAATCTCTTTAGCTCAAGGTCCTTAACTTAATCACATTTGTAAAATCCCTTTTGCCATGTAAGGTAACATAGTCACAGGTTCCAGGGACTAGGACGTGGACATCTTTGGGGAGCCATTATTTTGTCTACTTCATCTACCATAGATAAAACCTTTGGACTGGTAAAGAAAAGAGAGTTTATGGGAATTCAAGAGAGTTTGGAGTTGGAGTAAGTCTCAAAAAAACCTCTCTACTCCCTGTCCATTTCAAGTTAATTATGAGAATATCCTAGGCAACCTTGGCCATGTGAGAATAGAGGAGATTGTTTTTTCATTTTTAGAGAAGAGTCCACAAAAGATTTCCTGCACTGGCTTGGTGCAACACTAGAGGGATATATAGGGGAGAATTTGTATTTTAGATGTAGTTGTATAGCAGCACTACCACCCTTGATTCTCCAGTATCCTTAGGGTGGAAGAGAAAAGCATCTTTGAATTCTCTGTGACACAGAAGTGGTTAGAGATGGCTGAGAAAGGATGAACTAATTCAAATGGATCTCAGGATTATAACATATAGAACAGAGTACTGTGACCAATGATCTGAGACCTGTGTGCCAACTGGGAGGTATGACCATTGTGAAGACAGATAGGATGGTTGGTGTTTGTTAAGTAGCTGTCAGCATGGACAAATGATGATGATCAGGAACCATATGCCTTCTATCAATGTTGTGATGCTGTGTAAGCTCTCCAGGGTCTTAGTGCCCCTCTGGAGGGAATGGGAAGGAAAACCTTGAATTGACTCAGTAGTTGCTTGCAATGACTAAGTTTGTTTGGAATTAAGTTTTCTGCCATTAGGCAGAACAGAGGCTCGGAATAGAGATTAAACTGAATTACTTTATAAAGTTAATTTTTGTTCACACAATTGAGTATTATGACTTAACCATTTTATACCTCTACATTTTTGAAAAATCTTCAAAGTTTTAGGTATAACCTCATAGAGGTACTAGGTAAAATTAGGACATCAGTAAAGCTTCTATGGCTCTCATTCATTCTTCCCGTATCTTGTTTACTTTTTGTTCCTTTTTTTAAACCTCTGTCTAGATATCCCAATGACTTGTGCTTATTAAAAATTTAGTGCTCTAAAACTTGTCTCAAGCAATAAGGGATTTATTCACTTATACAACTAGAAAATTCTGTGGAAAATGTGAGCTTTAGGATTAGTTTGACCCAAATATTAATAACTTAAATCACATCATTGAGGTGGCAGTCCTATGTCTCTGTGGTCTTTCATTGCATTCCTCTGCATATTCAAATTGTCCTTATGCTGGCTTATCTCAAGGCTGCCAGGTGTAGTATCCACGACTACCAGGTTTCGCATAGATCTAGGGGAAGACAGGAATTTTCTTCTTCTAGCCATGAAATAAATATCCTGACCCTTACTTTTGCAAGGGTAATTCGGTTATGTGCTCACTCCTAAACCATTGATTATATCAGTGGAATCCCATGTTCTGATTAGCTTAAGCTTTAGTTATATTATCATACTTGAATCCAAAAATGACCCAAATGGCTTAGATCCATCAGAGTTCACCTTTGGAGTTGGAGTGGGGTCAGTCTTTCTCATATCACCTAGCTTCTATATAAAGGGGGAGGGATGAAAGAGATGATTTCCCTACAGTTGCCCTTAGTGAGAACCTTCTGTGTTTCCTTCATTATCATATTAATGGTTTTATATAACCTCCTCAAGATTTCTAAAGCATCAATTTTGTTAATTTGATTAGCTAAGGTGTTTCATTGAGGGTATTCACAAGAAAATACATGGCTCTTTAGGGTCAATAGGCTGCTTTTATTGTACTAGAAAATTAGAGTAATTCAGGCATAGTAAATAAGACCAACTCCATGGAAGATTATCAGGGAGCACCTTTGGGGTACCACAAATTAAATAATTCTTGACAAATGACTGAACATTAAAAAAAAGTTTTGCATTTTTAAAGGCTGGAGGGACAGTGGCTGCATCAGTCAATGAGGGTCGTTCCTGGCTCTGACTGAGGCACTTTTGGATAAGATGAGTCATTGACAAACTAGAATAAAATGACTCATATCTTATGATATGACTCATATCCAATACTCATGTATTGGAAGACTCTTAACATGCACACTATCAATCCTGGGGGAGTGATTCATTCTATATTTGAAAGTCAAATTGGGGGCCTCTTTTTTTGCAAGTCTATTTGACACAGTAGGCCATAATGGGTCTTTTAGCTTCTTTGGGTCCAACCTACTCATAAAATTATTCACTGTAATGGCTTCTTTGGAGCAGTGACAGGACTTGATATAAATGTTTGTTAGGAACAGCCAGCTTTACTGATTACATCTCCAATGATGGCAAATAGAAACTTTAGGGATGGCAAGGATTTTGAAGACAAGGCACTGCTTTATCAGATGACAAGACTACAAGTCAGAAAAGAACCAATGAGAGTTATTGATTCAGAGTTCATGCTATTCTTAGAGCCTGAAGGATTTTATACATATGGATTTTTTTGGGGGGCACAAGGTGTTTTATGTAGATTGGAATGTACCTTTAAAAGTATATTCAAAATATGGTACACAAAGTTATATGAATATTTTTGTTTTACGTACAAGGTATACAAACACCAAATAAATATTTGTTGGATGGATTAAAGTAGGTACACTATTTTACTTGCTAATTTTTCATGATTTTTTAAAGTTAATTAGTGATTCTGAAATATGTCCTAATTTCTTCATAGAAGACATGGAGGAACAGTTTACCAACTTCTATTTCTGTGATAATTTAGCCAATTTGTATTTTACTTATTTTCTGATAAACTTTCTCAGGAAGATTCAGTTTGCATTTCAGAACATAATAAAATTTACTGATTTGTTTGGCACCTCATATACTTAGAATGAGCATAATTAAGAGTATCTAAACACAAGATCCAGTATCACACTTAGGATTGAGCTATACTAACAATACTACAGTATGTTTCCAGAGCTAACCTACCATCTGCCTACCCTGATGAAAAGCTGTATGAAAAAAAATCCTACAAATGGAACTCTGAAAAAATAAATATCCTTTTGTTATTAATTTGTACTTTGTGAAGGAATGGATAGGTACAGAACTAAAAGTACTAAAAACCAAGTAATAGCAGACCCTGATTGCTTTCACTCTTCATAGGATGTTAGAACTGTTAGTGTTAATCAAAGTAGTTTTCTTATCATACATAAGAAAGCTCAAGCAGGATAGAGAATTCATTCTTGGGCTCACAGTTGCTAAATATTAAAACTGATCTTTTTGGCAGTTGGAACCATTTTGACATTTTCTCTGCAGTTTTGAAGCTAGAGGTAGGATCAGGATTTGGTATTTGTAGTCCTCTAGCCCAGCCCTGCTGCATTTGGATGAATATGCATTTTATTCTAAGTGCAAAGGGAAGCCTTTGGAGGATTTTTACATAATAGAGTGATGTGGTTTAATTTACATTTTAAGAAGAGACTCTTATTGCTACTGTGTGAGCAGAGGATAGGCTGGACAGGAGCAAGAGGAGAAGTAGGGAGACAAATTAGGATGCTCCTATAATAGGCAAATGAGAGATACGGAATTTTAGGATGGAAATGATGGCTATGGAATAGAAAAACTGACACATCGATAAGATTTCAAAATAGAATAATAAAATGGCGGTTAGGAGACAGACAGGGAAAATGGACAATAATTCCTAGATTTCTGACTTTGATAATGGAATGGATGTTGGGATGGTGGTTCTATTTACAGGTGTGAGGAAGTCTAGGTCAGGTAGTAAGTTTTAAGGGTATTTTTGGTGAGGAATTAATATCCACATCTACACCATACTACCAGGTTTGATTTAAATGCCCTTCCTTTATGCTCTGATGGTAAGCATAGTTTTTGTTTGTATTGTGAAATAAATTTCTAATTGCCCACCCAGTGTTAATTATCTTTTTTCTCCCCTTTACAACAGAATTTTAGTTTTGTTGGTGGCAACAACATGTTCTGATAAAATTTCATTTCCCTGCCTTCCATGAAGTAGAGGTGACCATGATAGAGGTGACAAATCTCATCAATGAGATAAGAATACTGTTGGGTAGGGTTTCTAAGGAAGCTTAAAAGGGACACAGATTCAGATGGCACATGCCCTATTTTCCTTTTGCATTTCTCCCTACTTTCTGCCTGAAATGTGGTTGCAATCACTAGAGCTGTGACCATAAAAGAACAACCATGATAGACCGAAAACAATACCATAGACCTCTATCTTGACATTGTTGAGTTACTCCAGTAACCCTGGGTTGATTTCATCTATATTTCTTGTTATGTGAGAGGAAAATGAAACTTATTTTGTTAAGCCACTGTTACCTCTGTTTTCTGTTGCACACAGTTAGATCCAGACTCTAACGGATAGCATTCATCACACTCTGTGTTGTAAATTGTGGTGGTTTCCTGTCTTCCTCACTAGATAAGTTCCTTGAGTTCAGAGTCCTAGCTTTATCTATCTTTGTATTCATGGCGCTCAGCACAGGATTAACACATGATAGGCACCATAAAAGTTAGTCAAAGTAGCTTGATAAATAATTACATCAACAACATAGGTAAGATAAATAAGAGGTGGAATAGAGATAAGCCTAGAATGCTTGGATTTACTTACCTCCTGTAACCCAGTCTTGTGTTGAGAAACTTCTTAACATAATGTTCTTCTTTTACCCCCAGTTAATATCAAAAGAAATTTCAGTGTTCCAGAGCATTTTTCCCACATAAACATGATTCCATAAGATATCTGTAGTCATTCCAAAATTTCTGAAGCTTATGTGCATTTATAATATGCAAAGCAGTTTCATGTTGGGTATCACATTTAACCCTGATTGTAAAATTTCCATTTTACTCATAAGGAAAATAAGATCTAAAACACCTAAGTGATACAATAAAAATAACAGTAAATGTTGGTGGCAGAGTTGCAACAAAAAATTCAAAAGCTCTTGAAAACTATACCAGTGTCACTTTCAACACATTTCACCAAGGACTTTTTAAATAATTAAAGAAAGATTAAATTTAGATTAAATATCATGTAATATGTAACTGTAGAAATTATGTATAATGCAATTAATATGGTATAACAATGCAAATGTGTAAAATATAGATGTATGCAAATTAGATATATTTAATTTTGTTATAATTATTTGATATCAAAACCGTATGATGCTCAGTTGAGCAGAGTTTTGAATTATAGTCATACATTGACAAATGGGATACTTAAGTATAATTTTATGGGTTCCTTCCAGCTATGTCTTGTCTAGTTTAGATTCTTGTAAAATTAGCATGTGTCATCTCCTGGGAATACTGAGGTGGTAAAAGTAATTTATTTGCAGTAGAAGGTATGTAAATCTTCTCTAAAAGCAGTTCGGTATTGCAGCTGAGCACAAAGCTGAGCACAATTGGACACAAAGTCAGACTCATAAAGATCCCATCAAATTTAAGCATCAAAATAAATAATGATATTAATGGATTATATATATTATATAAAAAATAAAATTAATGAGTTTATACTACTAATAAATGAATTAATAAAATAACAGGAAAAGGAATAATCTTTACAGTGGAATGCCAATTAATAAATATGAAAAGAATCATCAAATAAAAAATCACATTTTCATAGTTGATCAAGGCAGAAATCCTTGATAGATACTAAAATCATCTGGTGAAAGTTTGTGGGGGGAACAGGAAATTTATATAATGTCAAAGTTTTCCTCAATATCATTACTTACTAATTACAAAGGGGAATAAGGTACTTTTACGGTAGAGAAATATGACAGACAATAAGTGATCAAAGTTAACATTACCACTAACGGAATGCAGTGGACACTGACATGCCACCCATTTGGGGCTGAAAGATGCATTCCCATAGCTAGAGTATTTAGTCAGACAGCTCCCAACTGTCAGTTCTCTTTGGAATTGCCTTGGCTGAAGAGATCACTTCACCCACGGGCACACCCTCTTCCCAGTGTGGCCCTCATCTAATGACTGGTCAAGTCAGGTGCCTAGTTCCCTTGCCTAATGCTGGACAATTCTGAAGGGCTCCCGCAGTTTCACACCTCCCTCAGGATCGGCTGAGCCTTTTGTTGAGACTGTATCACAGCCCAAATTCTCTCTGTGCTAAAATCCATCTTTATTTCCTTTCTTTCCCTACTGATGATCCCAAGAGCAATTCTTTTTTATAATATTTATTTATTTATTTTGGCTGCACCAGATCTTAGTTGCGGCACATGGGATCTTCATTGAGGCATGTGGGATCTTTGTTTTAGTTGTGGCATGTAGACTTCTTAGTTGCAGCATGCATGCAGGTTCTAGTTCCCTGAACAGGGGATGGAACCTGGGCCCTCTGCATTGGGAGTGCAGAGTTTTACCCACTGGACCACCAGGGAAGTCCCCCAAGAGCGATTCTTAATAAAATTCCTTCATATTAGCTTCCCTATCAGAGCCTGCCTCTTGGGGAATCAAATATATCACATCAAACAAACTGACCTCAAGTGCCTCTGGATATGCTTAACTCAGAAGAGTATACATCAGTTATGTAGTATTCCTGGCGAAAATGCAAAAACTGGATCTATTTATGAGGAAGTATTCAACAATTCTAAAGTGAAGTATTCTACAAAACTGGTCTGTACTCTTCAAAAATGTTTATTTCATTTATATTCTCTACTTTTCCTATACTGATCATTAAATTACTAGACTAAAAAAAAAATTGAGGAAAATGCCATTCCCATTAATTGCATAAATAGTGGGTGAAGTTAAGATAGGTAAATTATATGTTGATGGCAAATCGCATATGTATCTTGCATACTGCAAGATTCTCTCTTCTAAGGTTATTTAGAAATAATTGTACAGTTAGTCTGCATAAATGGCAAATTTTAAAGAATTGCTGGAGCAACTGAATAAGTAACCTGAAATTCTTCTCTCTGCCAGAAACTTCAGATTTGAAAGAAAGAAAAGTGACAGATTTTCCCTACTTTAAGAATAAAGGGGGAAATGACATTTTTTTTCCTGAATGGTGAGAAATGGCAGGGGCGTGATGAATGATGGAATGGAAGAGTAAGCTAATAAAATGGAAGGACATAATGGTAATAAGGACCTGAAAAAAGGAAGAATAAATGGGGAAATGAGAAACTAGGAGTATTCCTCTTTCTGTAATAATGTTATAGCCCAAGTATAGTGAATTTTTACCTATTATCCAGAAACAGCCGTGATTATGGAGCAAGGGCAATGCTTAATGTTGGCCTGCAGGAGGTATAATTTTATGTTCATGTTTCTGTCGGATGAGGGGAAAAATCTCTATGAACTCAGATCCTATTCAGGATATGAAAACATACCCTTCTCTTTGTTGTAACCAGAATAGAATATATGTACTGCATGGAAAGAGACCAGAGATCAGGTGTTCAAATTAGAGGTGTGTGTGTGTGTGTGTGTGTGTGTGTGTGTGTGTGTGTGTGAGTGTGAGAGAGAGAGAGAGACAGAGACAGAGAGAGAAACAGAGAGAGAGATGGTAATTTTGTTAATAAGTGGAATAGTCAGCTGACCGACACTCCAGAATTGCTGGAAGAACAAACCTCCTGAACAATTTTTCAACACAGAGATATTTCTAAAGCATAATTTGACCAAACAAATAAGTAGCAGGTTGAGACTAAAGGCACTTAAACAAGAAATTGACATAGCAACAGAGCTTCATATAGGATAAGAACAAGGTAAAACAATAGGGAGTCAGCAGTTTGGTGACAATGGAGAAGAATTATAACAAAAAATAGAAAATAAGAAATTTCTCATAGCTCCTCAGGTCCCTGCCTTCACCATGACGTTGTCTACTGTTTGGTGGCCCCACGTAGACCACAAAATGTAATGTAGGTATTTCTTATAATTTTCCCTTTCCAAAATTACAAATGAATATTACTATTTGAACCAATTAGAACTTTTAAAAAATGATTTTTGAGAATGTGAATCCCATAGAAAGATACATGTAGACAAGTAAGAGTCAGAAGCCAAGACACTAAGCAGAAGCCATGAGACACTAAAAACAGACCTCCAAGGAAGCTGGACCATGAAGACAGATACATCAGTGTTTTCACTGGCTCTCTGGAGTCTCTATAGCATTCACAGTGCTGCTCCATGAGAGATGATAAGACCACTGTTGAGGCTATTCGTTAAGACCTGTTAACCTCCTCTGTTGCGCTTAATAATTAAACCCCATCACTTGAGGAAAGCAGAACATGATTTTGTACAGGCAACTGAAAAGAACCTAACCTATGGATTTCACTCACATTTGATATTCCCTCAGTATTTGGCAGAAAGCTTGAAAATGATGTGGGCTATTAATAATTACTCCCTTACAAAAGTATAACTAAGCATTTTGACTCTTCACCAAACCCTGTTCTGTCCTCCCAGAGCAAATGCATGTACAAACCAGATCCTCTGTGTAGAAAGGGAAGATGATTGTGGTGCTGGATTTACTTTTCTGTTGCAATATGGTGACAGGGCAACTCCTTATTAACTTCTAAGAGCAACTTCCTGGAAGTAGGCTGTAGCTTAATCATGTATAAAATGCCTAGCAATATCCCAGTGTGCCCTTTTCAGATTGCGACAACTTCAAGACCTTCCCTCTTTCAATTTTTTGTCAACCAACCTACAAATTTAACAGGATAATTGACTCTACTGAGGGCCCAAATTGATGCAGGACAAATGTATGTAATGAAATGATTCGTTACCCTTAACAAGACCTTCCTGGAAACTAATTGTTTATTTTCTAATCTACAAAACAAAAGTGATTTAAAAAAGCCACAGTACCATTCCAAATAAAATGTAACCCCCAAACAAAAACCTGTAAAAATTAAGACTCCACAAATTTATTGATCTTGGAAACACTTTTGCTCTGTGGGTGTGTCTTACGGAGATGCTTCTCTTGATTTTTAACAGTCTTCACACTGTTCCTACTGGTATTTATTTATTTGAGATTGGCTCATTATAGCTCTTCTGAGGTTATGCTATGACGGAACTATCTCAGTGTGAGTAGTGGAGCATTTATGGGGGCAATCGGGGCCATTTTCAACCATAGTGTGGGATTTTGAAAAGCCTTTCAATTTTCTGATGTAAAAATAAAGACGATAAAGCTAGGTAGAACAGCAAGGGTTTCTTTTGTTGTTGTTGTTGTCATTTGTTTGTTTTTATTTAATAGTTTTAAAGGACAAGCAATGCTTAGAATCATGGGGTAATGGTCCACTTAATCCTTATGCTTGCTTAAGCTGAGAAATTCTTTATGTCTAATATTGCCAGTAAATCGTATTGTATTGCTTTTATATAAAACTGACCACCACAGGTAGATTTTCTTAGCCAAGAATTAGTCTATGATTGTGTACTGAAGCATTTTGGAACACCTAAGATCTTGTAGGCTTAAAACAAAGTGATGTCATTTAGGTACAGGTGGTAAAGGTAAATAAATCTTCATTTAGTTGACAGACTTGTTTCAAGTTAGCTATGGGGAAATGGTTGTTGGGCATTTGGGGGAAATTCATTGATATTGTTTAGTATTTTCTATACTTGCTGTACAACCCCATTTCTCCACACTGGCAATGTTTTATTTTGTATTTTATTTCTGAACCAGAAAATATATTTTTTTAAATTTTATTTTATATTGGAGCATAGTTGATTAACGTTGTTGTGTTAGTTTCAGGTGTACAGCAAGTGATTCAGTTATACATATACATGTATCTATTCTTTTTCAAATTCCAGAAAATATGGTTTTAAAGATGAAATAATCTTTGGTTTAAAGGTAAAAACATACTAAATTGGAGAACACGGAATGGAACTAAGACTCTGTAGAAATTTATTTTATGCTGTTGAAAAGAGTGTCTTTAGAATACTCGTGAGTTTTCCTCCAGATGGGCGGATATTACCTTCTTACAGTCCTATGAACAATGTTCACGTAGGCAAAACTAATAGGAAAGGAGCAAACAACAGCAAATTTTATGGCACGCTTTTTCTTTAAAACAAAAAACTGTAACTAGTACCAAACAGGCCTTTTCCTCTGTGCCAATAAGAACAAAATTCACAGAACGAATAGAACAATCCTAAGAACAGCAAAATAAAGACCTTAGGACCTCTACACTGAAGAGGAAATATTGCATAAATCTTCTAAAAGCAACTCAATCTTTCCAAAGGCAAATAAATTGATTAGGGCATGACCTTTATTTCTATCTGGAACCCCTAAAGGATATCAAGACCCTGATGCCATGTTTAGGACCAGCATCCAAAGTTAAATGTATCCTTCCGTAACCAGTAGGCATTCTGCTCCTTGACAAATGACTTGTTGACATGAGTGAATTTGTGGTGCTTGCCTGGTGACTGTGTAAGACACAAGAAAGGAGAAATGTACTTTTAGAGGATGTTCTGAGCTGTCTAAGGCTGATTTTTTCCGCACCACTCTCTTTTCCGCAATGAAGATCATCAATGCCTTCAAAAGTCCTCAGCTACTGTCCTGCCATGATCTCAAATACAGTGTATTTAAAAATAAACTCATCTTCTTCATGTAAACACGCACACACACACAAGTGCTCATGAAATAATGGCGAAGAGGCCAGCATTGGAAGACAGGGAAGACTTAAAATCTTTGGGTTGTATGCTGTTCATTCTTTTGAGACTCTGAGAGATTGTTACAAATGTCAAAAAGCTTCTAAAATAAGGGTGGCTACTATTTTGGAAATATCAGGAGGAAATAGAAATATTTATAAGCGCCATTTATAAATGTCAAAATGGAAATAGCCTTATGAATCTCAAGGAGGAGGAGGGGAGTGCTGAGGAGAGGAGAGCTTTTTAAACTTAGATTCCCTACTTTATTGAACAGGAGAATGCCAATGAGAAAACAAGCATGCTTTTCAAACAACTAAAGTGTTAATGTCCAGAACATAGTTGAGAAGTAACAACATGAAAACAGTTTTCTAGTCTTCCAATTCTCATGTTCACCTGACACTTTTGAGTAAATGAAGTGCATTTATACATATTATTTTATTCTTGAAACAACCTCACAGTTCAGCGATTTTTATTGTGTTGAATTTACAATTGGGAAAATTGAGGCTCAGAGAGCTAAAGTGACTTGCCCAGTACCATACAACAGTTGAGACATTGCTGGGGATTTTCTTATGTAATGGTCTCTATGCAATAGAGATACAGACATGACTGAGATGCAGAACTTTCTCCATGTGAACCTTCTTTCCAACCTGGGGTTCTCTTGTGATATAATAGCTGGGATACAAATGCATATGTATGCATAATCTGAGATAAGAACAAAATTTTGTTAATGCAAGAAGGAAAGAGGCACTAACTGCCTGAGGCAAATAGGGAAGGCTGTAGGAGAAGTAGGAATTTCCCAGTGGAGCAGAGGATAGCTGCAATTCAAAGCAGAGGAATTCACATATGCAAAAGACACTGATCAATGAGACAGGACCGAGAGTTTGCCAGACTGGAACAAACGATCCAAGGAGATGAGGAAGGAGGTTGGGAGGACCAGAGCTTACCAAGGGCTGAATCTGGAAAGGAAGGTGGGGACTAGATACTGAGGGTTCTTACATGCCAAGCTCTTTTTATAACCTAAATCACAAGGGCTTTGGGAGGACAAGTAAAGATAAATACAAACTTAATTCTTGGAGAGTCAAGACTTAGAATCCACACTTTAATTTGACTTATGGGCTCTGTAAAAACTAGTTATATTGAATAGAAACCCCTTCACTTTTGATGTTGCCTTTGGCTTCCAGCTTCAGAGAGAAATCATTACATTCAATCTAAGTGTTTGAACTAAAAGATGAGTTTGTCGGTCTCAAAGAGTCATACACTTCTTTGACTGGAAGATTTTTACACTTTATTTTACTCAACATCAGGAATTCCCTGTGGAAATATTCACTTCCAGTTGATCAAAAATCAGAGAAACAACATAAAGCAAATTCAGTTGAAAGAACTAATTACAAAAATGTGCCTTTTGGAGTGCTCTTTATAATCCTGTTAAGTCAATCTCCTAACATCCTGTCAGGCAAGAGTCTGCAATGTTCATTCATCTGGCGGATATCTGAACAGCAGCCAGTAGGCTGCTGCCACATTGTCCATGTTCCAACTATCTTTCTTTCCAGAAGTTGTCTCTTATCCCTTGTTTTATAGGAAAAAGGAATGTCAGAAGAAAAAAGAAAAAGAGAAAAATGCAAACAGTTGCTTTCGCTCAGTAAATTAATTCCACCACCCCGTTGCTATCAGTTATATCTTCTCTTGATCCTCTTTCTACTTCCACACCCCTTGTAGCACTGCTTTTCTTCCCTTCCTATTACACCAAGTTATCATGTTGCCTGGGTCCCATTCACACCGTGATTAAACCTTTATTTTGGGGGAACTCAGAGTTCTCAGTGTTATAGAAACAATAAAATACTACACAAATGTGTAAGGTATAACTCTTTTCTCTTCTATAAACATCCGATTGGTTAGGATGAGGAAAGGTTTGTTATAAGTGAAATTGAGACTGGCCACTCATGAATACAGCATAAAAGGGATTAATAAATCCCAAAATCACAATGAGAAAGCACAGAATTCATTTTACTTACGTTGAGACATCGCAAATCCCACACTGGAGGTGTGTATAATAATAGGTTACTAAATCTCCAAGCTAGCTCTGTCCTTGATTTCTCTGGAGACTGAGACCAACAATTACTATACAGAAAATATGCATCTAATGCGACGTGAGATGTTCAGCAGGGAGGTTACACAGCAGCCACTTCTCTCTACTGAAATACATTCAAGAAAACACAGTCCTGGGGCTTTGTTCCACAAGTAGATTAAGAATGTAATGCAATTTCCTAAGTGAGAAGTCCTCAGATGCCATCTCGATGCCCTTTTGTCTTTTAGGTTTAAATTGAACAGAATATGTATTTATAAGTGAAGAAAAACTGAAAATGGCCTGCAAAATGAATTGGGGGAATACAAAAATCAAACAAAAAACAATAGCAATGCAACTGTTCAAGCACATGCCTAGCGAAAGTCTGCTGCTTAACTGATACGCGGTTTGCCTTTTGAAAGTTCGTAGATATCAGATCACATGTCAAGAAGGTAATTTACTTGCAGTATTGAAAAATAGCCCTCCCTTATGATTAGAAATACGGAGAATATTATATATATCACTTTTGTCTTGATATAAAATGTGCCATGTGCTTAGATATTACAAATATTCCAACATGATAGTTAAAATGTTTATTATAACTAAAAAAAGAAAGGAAAATAGCCCTTCCTTACTCTTTAAAGTCTGGTTTACTGTGTTCCAAATTTTTCCCTTCATGAGTTGTACCTATTTTCTTGCCGCCTCCACTTTCTGGTGTGGCAGACGCATTTCAGCTTTGTCCTCACTAGAAATGCCAGATCATAGTGCTGTGGCAACCGGTGCTGTCGTTGGGTCCTTCCACGGACGCCACCCCACACATTCTTCTAACCCATGACTATTTCTCATAATTTCCTGATTCTCTAAAGGGCAGGGCAGAGGGCCCTTGTAAGGCTGACAGTTGTTCCAGAACTGATGCTGTCACAAGAACCCACTCTAGAGGCCTACAGGCATTTTGGATTTAGGTACTAATATTCATTCTGTACTGAAGACTGGAAGTTTGTAAACTTGTGCTTTTTTTTTCAGTCAGTCATTCCTATACTTACAAGTGATATTTATGAAAAACACCTCCAAAGTGATGCGTTACTAGCATTGCCACTTAAATATAAGCTCTGCTTTTTCTAATTCCTTGACGTACAAATTTCTTAGGGTTAATTGATCTCAAGTTCTTTGTTCTTTGACAGAAAAATTAAACACACACACACACACACACACACACACACACACACAAACATACACGACACACACACCCCCCAAAATAAGAAAGAAAACACTCTCTGAAAAGAAAAGGAAGAGGTTCATTTTAAAATACACCTGAGGCTTTCTAACACCTTGCAGTTGGAATTCCAGGTTACCTCTGCTTTATTCCCATTTAGAAACTCCAGTGACTTTGTTTTTATGGATGAAAAGGTGATTCATTTTTTGGGTTGTTTAAACTTGGATTCTTAGCTTGGAGGTCTGCTAGATACAACTTTTTCATTCATTTGTTTATGTATGAGATAAATATTCACTAAATGCCTACATGTCAGATATATATATGTATATATTTTTTTGAGGTACCCTCAGTACCGTTGAGATACTGAGGGTACCTCCATAAACAATATCAACAAAAATTTCTTTTCTCATATACTTACATTCCGGAGAGAAGCTGTAGAGAAGTCTAAAATCTTGTTTACAGTTAGTGATCAGGAGAACTGGGTTTCAGTACTGAGTTATTGAGTGGCTTTGGCCTAATACCAGGCTTCTATGCACCTCATTTTTCTTGTTTGTAATATGAAAGAGTCAGACGGATGATGTTGTTCTGTAGGCTGGTTGCAAGTATGTTTTGTTTTTTTTTTTACACTGGTGTCCTGATAATGTGTCTGGTAGCACTAGGCATCTTTAGCTTAAAGGAATACATGGGATTTGTGAATCTAGTAATTTTTTTGTCTGTGGCCATTTATTCATTCCTGCATTTAATAAGTGTGTCATGTGTATCTTCTATGTGTGCAGAACTTGTGCTTAGTAAGTCAGGGATAAACAGCTGAATGAGACAAGTCTCTCTCTTCGTGGTCTGGCTGAGGAGACATTCGTTAAAGTAACTAGCAGAATTCCAGTGGGATAACTGCTATACTTACTAGCAGTCTGAAGAAGGTGCAGTGGGAGAAAGGCTAGAGTACAATTGATTCTGCCCAGGAGATTTAGTTAAGACTTGCAATGGAGGGGACATTTGTCCTGGGTCACCAGGGATTGGCTAGGTAGAACAGAGAGGGACTTTGAAGCAGAGAGAACAGTGATCACACTGACATGGAGATGAGAAAGAGCACTGTGTTGTGAAGGGCAAAGGAAATAAAGAGTTCTTTTAACGTCAGACTTAAAGGGTCAGCGTCCAAGGTGAGTGAGGGGAGATCAGAAAGGAGAGCAAATTGAGATTAGTTAGTGAAGATCCTTATATGATTCATTAGTAAATTTTAACTTTTATCATTAAGACAAGGAGCTTGAATTGAAGGTTTTTCTGGGTCTAGGTCAATGGTATTAATTTGTCTGATGAGTTTGTTTTCAAAGCTAGCTATACTGTAGAATACTTAAGAGTATTCTAAATAGGCTGTATTTTTTGTTCATAGAAAATGTCATGAAAGACCAGAGGGACAGATAAGTTTGCCTATTTATATGCATAATCAGTTAACTAATAAAGATGAATTCGATGGGATATAAGCAGTGAGTGAATTTATTTTTCTTTAGTATCTCGACTTTAAAATTCTTTTTTTTAAATTCCCTATCCCCTTCCCTTGGAAACTTGGGATTCATGCAGATGTCAAAGCTTTCGGCCACATTCAGCTATAAGGGCAGTCTCATTTTGATCATTATGGACACTTTCAAAGTAATAAAAGTCCATTACAATCTTAATTAAAGCTTCAATTCCAATTCCAACTTAAAAACATCTTCCCTTACCCCCATTAAGCCTGACCCATGAATTGGGAAACTTCTGTGGGGAAGGGGGTGTGGTCAGTTCTTTTACTCTTTGTTTTTATGTGTTCTGGATTCTTCAGGGTTTTAGCACTGGGAGGAGGAATTAGTGGAAAAGTGCAGCAGTCATTCCCTAAGCTGCTCTTATAGTTTTCTCTTCACACCATGTCCTCTATGAGGCTGATGTTAAATCTCTGGGTCTCCTGTGGACCCAGATGTGCATTCTTCAGAGCCCCTGCACAGACCACCCCTCTGCAGTCTTTCAACATGGGTGATGTGCTCTGTTTTTTCTGTTTGTTTTTGTTCTGTTTTCTTTTTTTTAATTGAAGTGTAGTTGATTAACAATGTTGTGATAGTTTCAGGTATTACAGCTCAGTGATTCAGTGATACATACACATATATCTATTCTTTGGTCCCCACCCAGTCTCCCACTCCTGGCTACCTTGACTTAGCAGATCTCCTTCTTGGGTGGGATACCTTCAAAATGTCTCAAATTTGTTATTTTTTTGTGGCCTCCACTTTGTCATCAGGAGACTTGTGCATCTTTACCATACAAGGAGACATGTCCTACCGCTCCCCTTTCTCCTTGCTCTGGATCATGGGGTGACACAGGTATTCTCCAGCATTCAGAATTATTCATGCAAGAAATGTAATCTGGTCCCTCACATCAAATACAACCCCAGACTCTGGAGGAAATGTGAAAATTTCTCCTACCCTACTCTGGAGAAGGCAGTTGAGCAAATGTCCACCAGGGGGATTGAGTCACCAGTCTCTTCTTATTGGCAAGTCCAAAATCTGTAGTGTTTTTTTTCTTAGAGGCTCTCCTTTTACCTGGTGGGTGTATGGGTGTGAGAAGCAACAAGTCCATAGCACGCTGAGGGAGAAAGGCATAGCACTTCTTTAAAAA
Organism: Balaenoptera acutorostrata; assembly: GCF_949987535.1. Classification (NCBI taxonomy): domain Eukaryota; kingdom Metazoa; phylum Chordata; class Mammalia; order Artiodactyla; family Balaenopteridae; genus Balaenoptera; species Balaenoptera acutorostrata. Next base: position 82,723,347 of record NC_080065.1, read on the forward strand.
GAATCCCCTGGATGGAAGTGAGGGTGGAAGGACTAGTTCTGCTGCCTCATAGCAATTGAAGAGATGGGGAGTGAGTATCTGGCAGCTTTCTAGAGTCTTCTCTCAGAAAATGGAAGCATCTTTTATTGCCTTCAATTTTGAAGCTTTGGTTAAATTTGTGAGAAACAAGGAAAAAGTCCCATTTCATATTCTCTTGTGAATGCTTTTTGTACTTTTCCAGCGTATTTTTTGTCTTAGTGTTACATAATATTCACCTTGACAATTCAAGCCTGTCTTCCTGGGATTATGGGAGCTAATGAAAGGCTAGATTTTTTAAAAGTGGAGCATCATCTTGCTGGGAGCCAGCAGGGATAAAGGCAATATTAATCAAAGGGAAACCTCAGAAGGAATGGGCCACTCCAGGGTGTTGGATTGGGCAACATTTGCAACCACCTTTCCCCATTTAGAGAGTTGGGCCCAGAGCTTTTCTACTGAAGGACTGGACACTATTTTATCAAAAGAGATCCTCACCTGGAAAACACTCCCTTGTAACGCCAGTCAAGTGATTTCCATACTATATACCTTAAAACCATTTTTTCTATAATAAGAGCCAGACCCATCCACTGGAATCCTAGGATTCATATAGAATCCAAATATTGAAAACCATCTTTGTTATACTATTTCATAAATTAATAACTTCTAATAACGACTTTTCACATTCTGGTATCAATTAAGGCATATGGTGGCAGTTTGACCACTTAGTAATCTGTAAATTTGTGGTTAAGGCATGATTAACAGCTATGTTTTGTTTATCAGCTGACAATTCTGCTTCAGATAGTTCTGTTTCATTGTCTTCCTGATGCATCTATTGAGCCACTGATGAGACTGGCTCTTCAGCTAGTTTCTGAGTTCTATGAAGTAGAGCAACATCTACGGGCTTGTGATAAGGAGAGCAGAAGGCAATGAAAAAGCCAGGGAGAGGGCTAAGAGAGTAAGGGTAGTTGAGTATAACAATTCAAATAGAATTTTAATTTTATAAGTGAATTTTGGAAACTATTTGGCATCTTATGTGTTAAATTCACACGCAAAAAATACAGGATTAGGGGATGAGATTGGGGTTGAGCTCTTGCTGCAGCCACACTTCTCCATTCAGAGTCATGCTGGGGATTCTACTCTTGAAGTCTTCAATGCAATAATGTGTAAGTTAGCACATTTATATGGGAAAGTAGAGAAGAGGCATAGTGCACATTTCAGTGCCAGATGTGCAAAGAAATCATTTTGTTTATACCAATAGTTAAGCATGGAGACACCAGGATAGTTGTATATATTTGTTTGTCCTTGACTTTATTAAGGTTCTGGTTCAAACTTTGCTATGGATAATACTCATCTTACTTATAGCATTTACCCAAATGGAAGGTTCTTTTCAGTATAAGTTCCTTAATTCATAAGCAATGTGTACCAGATGTGGCTTAATTCCAAAGGAGTGAATTAAGCATGTTATCTTGGTTAGAAATCCATTTATCTCCTCCCTTCCTTAGTCCCTATGGCAGCCTAGTGTACTTGAAAGAATAGGGATTTGGAAGACAAATAGGGCTGGGTCATAATTCTGGCCCTGCCATTTAATTTTTTGTCATATTAAGTAAGTTACTGAACCTGTCTGAGTCTCAGGATCCTCATCTATAGACTAGGAAACATTAATTTAGCTTTTGTGGACTATAAGCACATGTATCATTTAAACCTCACAGAAATGCTGAGGTCAGTGTTATTATTATCTTCATTTTATGGAGGAGAAAGCAGGGGCTAATGGGACTTAAGTAACTTGTCACACAGCTTGTAAATGGAAGAACTGTAGTTTGAATTCATGTCTGTCTCTCTCCAAAGTCCTTGTCTCAACTATGTTTTACAGCCTGAATACCTCTTTTTAAGAAGAAAAATAACTTTGATGTAATGCATCCTTGATGATATTATTTAAGAGAAGATATTTTAGAGCTTCTTTTGTGGAAAGTGATTGAAGCCCAATTCAAACCATCTAAGACAAATAGGAAGAATTATCAGATGGCAAATGGGGTAGCTGCATGGCCATATACCTGCTTGGTCAAGGGTGAGAAACAAAGACCTTGATGACGTTAGCACTTACTGTCAGTCCCTTATCTTTGCTGGTCTCTAAGCTAAGGCTTTTTTAGGATTCTCCATGTGGTGAGGAAAAAGATTGCCTAGTATCTCTGGGGATATGTCTTTACAACCTCTGACAAAGAAGAATGTTTTCCATGAAAGTTTCAGCCAGATAAACCCTAAGGAAAACTCTAAGTGGCCTGCCTTAGATCACATGACAGTTCTTATCCAATCATTGGGGCCAAGGCACTCAGTTTACCAAGGTTTTACCAAGGGTGAGCCATTTGCTTACTGTGACCAGGAATATGGATTCTACTTTCAGAAGGAGGAAGGAGAAGCAGCACTGAATAACCGGTAATGACAACCACAGAATACTTAAATTATAGTGATATGGTGTACAGTTACAGATGATTTAGCTAAACTTTTAAATTTTTTTCTAAAATCTAAAGAATTTTCCAGAATTTTCTTTTTATTCTTAAGTGTGTTTTTAATATCAGTAAATTACAGAGGAAAATAATTATTTTATATTGTAACTAATAATCTTAAAGCATTTTATTCATCTTAGGTTAAACAATGCATCTGTTAATTTGCGTAACTGGAAATGTCCCTGAGAAATGTCTTTTCTGATTTGGCCAGGGTGGAAAGAGAACTTACACACATGGTACAGTCATTCTGAATGTCCAAAACAGAAGCACATTACGGGGGCTGGTGCTGTTTGCTTCCTGTTGTAACGTCATATATTTAATGGGCAAAAAGTGGGAGAAGCTGGCAAGCCATTCAAACAGTCTCATTGTGTGGTACCTGGGAGAGTTAATGAAAAGTCATATAATTTATTGAAGTAGATATATTTACAACAGTGCAAAGTACATCTAACAGCAAATGACTCTGGTATGCCTGACTAATAAGCAAACAAGAATCAATATTTAAAATGAGAAAGTGCAAACATTCTATCTTCATATTAACAGTTGTGAAGAAGAAACAGCTGTTACATTAGTTATCACTTTCTGGATCCAACAGAGTATTGTCATTTAATTTCTTGGACCCATATTTGCTTGCCTACAGCATCACCACATGATTTAAACCCTGCAACGTTTGGCTTTACCACTAACTCCAGGTGCAAAATTTTACACTAAACCTCTATTCCCTTTTGAATTGAGATTCTTCCCAAATAAAGGTTATTTTCAGGCAATTTAAAACTTTCAGACCCAGACCTGCTTAGTGAATTCCACTCGTTGTTTCTTGGACTTCCAAGTGCGGGGGCTGGAAATGTACTGAGTTTCCTGGACCAAGATGTGAGCACAGGTCCAGAGTTTTCACTTTCATTATTATTCTATGTTATTTTTTAATATGTTTGTTTGCTCTTTAAACTACTAACAGTCTAGTACTATAGAACCAAGATGTTTTCTGTTGCACAGTCACCAATAAGATATTAGGAAATATTTCAAAGTAGACAAAGTATGTGGCACACACACTTGTGCACACACATGCACACATGCATGCATGCACACACCAATAACTATATGCTGTTCTTTGTCAGTAAAAAGCTGTTTGAAAAGCTTTCCACTTTATTCATGCCACACACCTTTATTTTAGCTCAAGTTCTTAGATGACTAACTGCACACTAGATTCATAGAGTCTAGTGGGGAACCCACCAGCACCCCTACCTACCACGATCACCACCACTATGAACAATATTAGCAACTGCATAATCCAAAGGTCTTCCTTCTTTCCATGCTCTGTTTTTTAAAATCAGCTCTTACCGTCCATCCGTTTTTATTAATACCAAGGCTTTTATACAAGAGGGTAAGAGTCATTCCTTAAAATACTCTACAAAGGTTAAGAATTCATTCAGTAATTCAAAAGTATGTATTGAATATTTGTATTGTGGGTACAGCTGTGAAAAAGACAAATGAAGTTTCTGAACTCATGAAACCTGAGTTTTAGTGAGGAGAGGCAGGAACAAGTTAATAAAAAATAAATAAGTAAATAAGTAAGTAAGTGACTAAATAAATAAATAAATATTTCCAACTTGTAAGTGCTATGAAAAATAACCAGTCTATTTTACAACTCTGGAGAGTGTTTGCATTTTAAAAGTCACTTGTTAAATTAATTGATTCTGGAGTACTGGGAATTTGTGTGGGAATAGATGCCTGACACCTGCTTCCATCAATTCCTCTGCTTGCCATTACATTTTGTTTTCAGCATTCAGAATTTTCGTTTTAGGCTAGCTTATAAAAGGAAGGGTGTTGGCCGGCTATTTGACTAAAGGGCCAGATAGAAACAGAACCATGAGGTAAAAACAGAGCCAACAACTTGTGGGTGTGTAGTGTGTTTTATAGCAACTTTTTATCCCATGTACTCCTTAAACACACACAGCAGAAACAGAGAAGGGAGAGGAGAGGAGCAGGGAATCACTCTGAGGGGTGCTGCACTGTGTGGGCACATGTCCCATGTGGGAGTTAAAATATATCCAGCAGTTGAGGCCTCCTTGGATAGTGGGGTACCAGGTTCAGACTTTACAAAACTTGATGTTGATGTCATTTGTGCAGAGGCCTATCCTGGCAGCTTGTTCTAAGCTTCATCCATGAAACTAGCTAGGGCTAAGATGAAAGAATATATTTGTTAGAAATCTAGGCTATTAGTTTCAAACCAGACAGCTAGCTGCCCTATCCCACAAGGATTGCCTATGTTTTCCTATATTCTAAGCCCCGATATTGAAAGATGAATTTTATTTAATGATATACAAAGTTTTATTCTGTGTACAATCTGATTTCCTAACAAATGTTTTAGCCTCACAGAGAGGGAGAGAAGCAGAACCATAGGTAAGAAGGGAGCCAGCAACTTGTGGGTGTCTAATGTTTTTTATAGCACACATGTGTTTTATAGAAAAGAGGTGGAGGGGGGGAGAGGGAGAAGGAGAGGGAGAGGGAGAGGGAAACACCAGAGAACAGTATCAAAGAAAACACTGAAGAGAGCTTCAAGAAAGAAGATGTGATTGATCAGTAGTGTAAAATGCATCTACAGGACCCAAAAAGAAAGTGTTTATTTGGTTATGTGAAGTCAATAGCGACTTTGGCAAGAGCAATTTCAGTAGAATAATGGTGGCAGAATCTGGACTCCTTTGTTGAATGATCTCTGAGAAAGTAGAGTCAGAACACAGAGTCTACCCCTCTGTGAAGTTTGGGTCCTTAGGAAGGAGAGAGGTACACAGTATCAAGAGAAACTCCTTGTAGATTGGGGGAGGCTTCGGCATGTTTTTAGGCTGAAGGGGAAAAGCCAATGAGGAGAAAAATTCAGAGATAAAGGATCATTTGGCAAAAATCAAAGAAAAAGCAAGAGGTATGTAATTCAAGGTATAGGTAGAACATTGACCTTAAACAGGAGGAGGATAATCTTTCTTTTTGTGGCTAGAGGAAAGCTGATAAGATGGCTGTGACTATGGACATAATAGGTAGTAGTAACAAGAACTTAACAGAGATCTTACCAGATGGCGTTAATAGGACGCAAGATCATCTTTAGACAGTGTGTGGAGCAAGGATTCATTATGGGGCTTAATGAGCATGGGAGTAGTGTGGGATAATGACTGAAGATATTAGAGGAGGGAAACTGATATTACTGAGGTTGGAGACTATGAATTTGTAGTGGCACAAATCTGCACTCTTGGATAATTTTCTCCTTAAGTGTTCAGCCTCTTGATTATGAGAGCAGAGAGGGCTATTTATAGCATTGATCCAGAGGCAGGGTTTTACCAGGTAGGAAAATGGAAGGAAAAGGGGGATTATGGATTTAATGAGACTATAAACAGTGTGGTATGGCTCAGATGATTTACCTTAGTGTAGTGTCCATGCTGGATGAGGAAGGATAGGAAAACTAGTGGTCTAGAGTTTGAAGTTTTCGAGAAAATGTTGAGTAGAAATCTATTGTGACATAATCCTTGGTGCAGTCCTGGGAGTGGGTAGCAGAAGTGAATTTTAAGAGGTCAAGAATTTGTGAGGAGGAATGCATACAGGAGAGAGTTTCAGATAAATATAGAAGGTAGAAAAAGCATTCAGAAGATATGACTGTAACAATGGAAAGAAATTCCACAGATATGGTGAAAAGAGTTGAAAGTAGGATCAATAGTTCTAAAAGAAGAAAGGAAGGTTGGGGTGGACTTACGCTGAAGACTAATTGTAGGAATGAGAGTTCTGCTTGTTTACTATTAACCCTGAATATTGTAATTCTGTCACAAAATAATTCTGAGACTTGAATTATCCAAGGTCCAAGGAAATATACTGTTCTCCAAAGTTAGTTAGGGCTGTGTTCTTGGTAGCAGGTAATGGTTGTTTATTCCTATATGGCTTTTCTGCATTACACAGGTTGGCTCTTTATATCCTGATTCAGGATTATCCAGGATTCCCACTCTCAGGATTTAAAACAAGCTATTCTTGAGTCCTGGACTTAAAATTTTTAAAACTGATGTCAACCTATTGGTTTATATTGAGCATAATTTTGGGAGGAAGGAAATGGAAGAATGGAATATCTTCCATTTCCTGTTGTTTCTTGATTCTGTTTATCCTTGGGCAGGGACTTGTTGGCTATGTGAATTAGTTTTTTGTTTTTGTTTTTTGTTTTTTTTAACATCTGTATTGGAGTATAATTGCTTTACAATGGTGTGTTAGTTTCTGCTTTATAGCAAAGTGAATCAGCTATACATATACATATATCCCCATATCTCTTCTGTCTTGCGTCTCCCTCCCTCCAACCCTCCCTATCCCACCCCACCTATCCCACCCCTCTGCGTGGTCACAAAGCACCAAGCTGATCTCCCTGTGCTATGTGGCTGCTTCCCACTAGCTATCTGTTTTACATTTGGTAGTGTATATATGTCCATGCCACTCTCTCACTTTGGCCCAGCTTACCTTCCTCCTCCCCATTTCCTCAGGTCCATTCTCTAGTAGGTCTGCGTCTTTATTACCGTCCTGGCCCTAGGTTCTTCATGACGATTTTTTTTTTTTTTTTTAGATTCCGTATATATGTGTTAGCATACGATATTTGTTTTTCTCTTTCTGACTTACTTCACTCTGTATGACAGGCTCTAGGTCCATCCACCTCACTACAAATAACTCAATTTCGTTTCTTTTTATGGCTGAGTAATATTCCATTGTATATATGTGCCACATCTTCTTTATCCATTCATCTGTTGATGGACACTTAGATTGCTTCCATGTCCTGGCTATTGTAAATAGAGCTGCAATGAACATTGTGGTACATGACTCTTTTTGAATTATGGTTTTCTCAGGGTATATGCCCAGTAGTGGGATTGCTGGGTCGTATGGTAGTTTGATTTTTAGCATTTTAAGGAACATCCATACTGTCCTCCATAGTGGCTGTATCAATTTATATTGCCACCAACAGTGCAAGAGGGTTCCCTTTTCTCCACACCCTCTCCAGCATTTATTGTTTCTAGATTTTTTGATGATGGCCATTCTGACTGGTATGAGGTGTTATTTCATTGTACTTTTGATTTGCATTTCTCTAATAATTAGTGATGTTGAGCATTCTTTCATGTGTTTGTTGGCAATCTGTATATCTTCTTTGGAGAAATGTCTATTTAGGTCTTCTGCCCATTTTTGGATTGGGTTGTTTGTTTTTTGATATTGAACTTCATGAGCTGCTTGTATATTTTGGAGATTAATCCTTTGTCAGTTGCTTCATTTGCAAATATTTTCTCCCATTCTGAGGGTTGTCTTTTCATCTTGTTTATGGTTTCCTTTGCTGTGCAGAAGCTTTTAAGTTTCATTAGGTCCCATTTGTTTATTTTTGTTTTTATTTCCATTACTCTAGGAGATGGGTCCAAAAAGATCTTGCTGTGATGTATGTCATAGAGTGTTCTGCCTATGTTTTCCTCTAAGAGTTTTATAGTGTCTGGCCTTACATTTAGGTCTTTAATCCATTTTGAGTTTATTTTTTGTGTGTGGTGTTAAGGAGTGTTCTAATTTCATTCTTTTACATGTAGCTGTCCAGTTTTCCCAGCACCACTTATTGAAGAGGCTGTCTTTTTGCCATCGTGTATTCTTGCCTCCCTTATCAAAAATAAGGTGACCATACGTGCGTGTGTTTATCTCTGGGGTTCCTATCCTGTTCCATTGATCTATATTTCTGTTTTTGTGCCAATACCATACTGTCTTGATTACTGTAGCTTTGTAGTATAGTCTGAAGTCTGGGAGCCTGATTCCTCCAGCTCTGTTTTTCTTTCTCAACATTGCTTTGACTATTTGGGGTCTTTTGTGTTTCCATACAAATTGTGAATTTTTTTGTTCTAGTTCTGTGACAAATGCCAGTGGTAGTTTTGGTAGGGATTGCATTGAATCTGTAGATTTCTTTGGGTATTATAGTCATTTTCACAATGTTGATTCTTCCAATCCAAGAACATGGTATATCTCTCCATCTGTTTGTATCATCTTTAATTTCTTTCATCAGTGTTTCTTATAGTTTTCTGAATACAGGTCTTTGACCTCCTTAGGTAGGTTTATTCCTAGGTATTTTATTCTTTTTGTTGCAATGGTAAATGGGAGTGTTTCTGTAATTTCACTTTCAGATTTTTCGTCATTAGTGTATAGGAATGCAAGAGATTTCTGTGCATTAATTTTGTATCCTGCTACTTTACCAAATTCATTGATTAGCTCTAGTAGTTTTCTGGTAGCATCTTTAGAATTCTCTATGTATAGTATCATGTCATCTGCAAACAGTGACAGCTTTACTTCTTCTTTTCTGATTTGGATTCCTTTTATTTCTTTTTCTTCTCTGATTGCTGTGGCTAAAACTTCCAAAACTATGTTGAATTATAGTGGTGAGAGTGGGCAACATTGTCTTCTTCCTGGTCTTAGTGGAAATGGTTTCAGTTTTTTACCATTGAGGATGATGTTGGCTATGGGTTTGTCATATATGGCCTTTATTATGTTGAGGTAAGTTCCCTGTATGCCTACTTTCTGGAGGCTTTTTATCATAAATGGTTGTTGAAATTTGTTGAAAGCTTTTTCTGCATCTACTGAGATGATCATATGGTTTTTATTCTTTAATTTGTTAATATGATGTATCACATTTATCGATTTTCATATCGTGAAGGATCCTTGCATTCCTGGGATAAACCCCACTTGATCATGGTGTATGATCCTTATAATGTGCTGTTGGATTCTGTGTGCCAGTAATGTTGAGGATTTTTGCATCTACGTTCATCAGTGATGTTGGCCTGTAGTTTTCTTTCTTTGTGACATCTTTGTCTGGTTTTGGTATCAGGGTGATGGTGGCCTCGTAGAATGAGTTTGGGAGGGTTCCTCCCCCTGCTATATTTTGGAGGAGTTTGAGAAGGATAGGTGTTAGCTCTTCTCTAAATGTTTGATAGAATTCGCCTGCGAAGCCATCTGGTCCTGCGCTTTTGTTTGTTGGAAGATTTTTAATCATAGTTCCAATTCCAGTGCTTGTGATTGGTCTGTTTATATTTTCTATTTCTTCCTGGCTCAGTCTCAGAAGGTTGTGCTTTCCTAGAATTTCTCCATTTTTCGAGGTTGTACACTTTATTGGCAAATAGGTGCTTGTAGTAATCTCTCATGATCCTTTGTCTTTCTGTAGTGTCAGTTGTTACTTTTCCTTTTTCATTTCTACTTCTATTGATTTGAGGCGTCTCCCTTTTTTCCTTGATGAGTCTGGCTAATGGTTTATCAATTTTGTTTTTCTTCTCAATGAACCAGCTGTTAATTTTATTGATCCTTGCTATTGTTTCCTTCATTTCTTTTTCATTTATTTCTGATCTGATCTTTATGATTTCTTTCCTTCTGTTAACTGTGGAGATTTTTGTTCTTCATGCTCTAATTGCTTTAGGTGTAAGGTTAGGTTGATTATTTGAGATGTTTCTTGTTTCTTAAGGTAGGATTGTATTGCTATAAACTTCCCTCTTAGCACTGCTTTTGCTGCATCCCATAGGTTTTGGGTCATAGTTTTGTTTTTTTTTTTAAATTTATTTATTTATGGCTGTGTTGGGTCTTCGTTTCTGTGCGAAGGCTTTCTCTAGTTGTGGCGAGCGGGGGCCACTCTTCATCGCGGTGTGTGTGCCTCTCACTTTCGCGGCCTCTCTTGTTGCGGAGCACAGGCTCCAGACGCGCAGGCTCAGTAATTGTGGCTCACGGGCCCAGTTGCTCCGCGGCATGTGGGATCTTCCCAGACCAGGGCTCGAACCCGTGTCCCCTGCATTGGCAGGCGGATTCTCAACCACTGCGCCACCAGGGAAAGCCCGGGTCATCGTGTTTTCATTGTCGTTTGTCTCCAGATATTTTTTTGATTTCCTCTTTGATTTCATCAGTGATCTCTTGGTTATTAAGTAGTGTATTGTTTAACCTCCATGTGTTTGTATTTTTTACAGATTTTTTCCTGTAATCGATATCTAGTCTTACAGTGTTGTGGTTGGAAAAGATACTTGATGTGATTTCAATTTTCTTAAACTTACTGAGGCTTCATTTGTGACCCAGGATATGATCTATCCTGGAGAATGTTCCATGAGTCCTTGAGAAGAAAGTGTATTCTGTTGTTTTTGGATGGAATGTCCTATAAATATCAATTAAGTCCATCTTGTTTAATGTATCATTTAAAGCTTGTGTTTCCTTATTTATTTTCATTTTGGATGGTCTGTCCATTGGTGAAAGTGGGATGTTAAAGTCCCCTACTATGATTGTGTTACTGTTGATTTTCCCTTTTATGGCTGTTAGCATTTGTCTTATGTATTGAGGTGCTCCTATGTTGGGTGCATAAATATTTACAATTGTTATATTTTCTTCTTGGATTGATCCCTTGGTCATTATGTAGTGTCCTTCTTTGTCTCTTGTAATAGTCTTTATTTTAAAGTCTATTTTGTCTGATATGAGAATTGCTACTCCAGCTTTCTTTTGATTTCCATTTGCATGGAATATCTTTTTCCATCCCCTCACTTTCAGTCTGTATGTTTCCCTAGGTCTGAAGTGCGTCTCTTGTAGACAGCATATATATGGGTCTTGTTTTTGTATCCATTCAGCCAGTCTATGTCTTTTGGTTGGAGCATTTAATCCATTAACATTTAAGGTAATTATCGATATGTATGTTGCTATTACGCTTTTCTTAATTGTTTTGGGTTTGTTATTGTAGGTCTTTTCCTTCTCCTGTGTGTCCTGCTTAGAGAAGTTCCTTTAGCATTTGTTGTAAAGCTGGTTTGGTGGTGCTGAATTCTCTTAGCTTTTGCTTGTCTGTAAAGGTTTTAATTTCTCTGTCGAATCTGAATGAAATCCTTGCTGGGTAGAGTAATCTTGGTTGTAGGTTTTTCCCTTTCATCACATTAAATATGTCCTGCCACTCCCTTCTGGCTTGCAGAGTTTCTGCTGAAAGATCAGCTGTTAACCTTATGGGGATTCCCTTGTATATTATTTGTTGTTTTTCCCTTGCTGCTTTTAATATTTTTTCTTTGTATTTAATTTTTGATAGTTTGATTAATATGTGTCTTGGCGTGTTTCTCCTTGGCTTTATCCTGTATGGGAATCTCTGCGCTTCCTGGACTTGATTAACTATTTTCTTTACCATATTAGTGAAGTTTTCAACTCTAATCTCTTCAAATATTTTCGCAGTCCCTTTCTTTTTCTCTTCTTCTTCTGCGACCCCTATAATTCAAATGTTGGTGCGTTTAATGTTATCGCAGAGGTCTCTGAGACTGTCCTCAATTCTTTTCATTATTTTTTCTTTATTCTGCTCTGTGGTAGTTATTTCCACTCTTTTATCTTCTAGTTCACTTATCCATTCTTTTGCCTCAGTTATTCTGCTATTGGTTCCTCTAGAGAATTTTAAACTTCATTTATTTTGTTGTTCATCATTGTTTGCTCTTTAGTTCTTCTAAGTCCTTGTTAAACGTTCCTTGTATTTTCTCCATTCTATTTACAAGATTTTGGATCATCTTTACTATCATTGCTCTGAATTCTTTTTCAGGTAGACTGCCTATTTCCTCTTCACTTGTTTGGTCTGGTGGGTTTTTACCTTGCTCCTTCATCAGCTGTGTGTTTCTCTGTCTTTTCATTGTGCTTAACTTACTGTGTTTGGTGTCTCCTTTTTGCAGGCTGCAGGTTTGTAGTTCCCGTTGTTTTTGGTGTCTGCCCCCAGTGGCTAAGGTTGGTTCAGTGGGTTGTGTAGGCTTCCTGGTGGAGGGGACTAGTGCCTGTGTTCTGGTGGATGAGGCTGGATCTTGTCTTTCTGGTGGGCAGGTCCACATCCGGTGGTGTGTTTTGGGGTGTCTGTGACCTTATTATGATTTTAGGCAGCCTCTCTGCTAATGGGTGGGGCTGTGTTCCTGTCTTGCTTGTTGTTTGGCATGGGGTGTCCAGCACTGTAGCTTGCTGGTCGTTGAGTGGAGCTGGGTCTTTGCGTTGAGATGGAGATCTTTGGGAGATTTTCACTGTTTCTTATTACACGGAGCTGAGAGGTCTCTAGTGGACCAATGTCCTGAACTCGGCTCTGCCACCTCAGAGGCACAGGCCTGACACCCAGCTGGAGCACCAAGACCCTGTCATCCACATGGCTCAGAATAAAAGGGAGAAAAATAGAAAAAAAGAAAGAAAAAATAAAATAAAATAAGAAAAGTATTAAAATAAAAAATAATTATTAAAAATAAAGAAATTTAAAAAGTAATAAAAAAAGAAGAAAGAAAGAAGAGAGCAACCAAACCAAAACCAAATCCACCAATGATAACAAGCACTAAAAGCTATACTTAAAAAAAAAATAATAAAAGGACAGTCAGATCCCTAGGACAAATGGTAAAAGCAAAGCTATACAGACGTAGTCACACACAGAAGCATACACATATACTCTCACAAAAAGAGAAAAAGGAAAAAATATATATATATCGTTGCTCCCAAAGTCCACCTCCTCAATTTGGGATGATTCGTTTTCTATTCAGGTATTCCACAGATGCAGGGTACATCAAGTTGATTGTGGGGATTTAATCCTCTGCTCCTGAGGCTGATGGGAGAAATTTCCCTTTCTCTTCTTTGTTCCCACAGCTCCCGGGGTTCAGCTTTGGATTTGGACCCGCCTCTGCGTGTAGGTCGCCTAAGGGCATCTGTTCTTCGCTCAGACAGGACAGGGTTAAAGGAGCAGCTGCTTCGGGGGCTCTGGCTCACTCAGGCCGGGGCGAGGGAGTGGTACGGAGGAGGCGGGGCGAGCCTGCAGCGGCAGAAGCCGGCGTGACGTTGCACCAGCCTGAGGCGCACCGTGCGTTCTCCCGGGGAAGTTGTCCCTGGATCACGGAACCCTGGCAGTGACGGGCTGCACAGGCTCCCAGGAGGGGAGGTGTGGAGAGTGACCTGTGCTCGCACACAGGCTTCTTGGTGGCGGTGGCAGCAGCCTTAGCGTCTCATACCCGTCTCTGGGGTCCGCGCTGATAGCCGCGGCTCGCGCCCGTCTCTGGAGCTTGTTTAAGAGGCGCTCTTAATCCCCTCTCCTCTTGTACCAGGAAACAATGAGGCAAGAAAAAGTCTCTTGCCTCTTTGGCAGCTCCAGCCTTTTTCCCGGACTCCCTCCCGGCTAGCTGTGGTGCACTAACCCCTTCAGGCTGTGTTCACGCCGCCAACCCCAGTCCTCTCCCTGGGATCCGACTGCCGAAGCCCGAGCCTCAGCTCCCAGCCCCCGCCCGCCCCGGCGGGTAAGCAGACAAGCCTCTCGGGCTGGTGAGTGCTGGTCGGCACCGATCCTCTGTGCGGGAATCTCTCCGCTTTGCCCTCCGCACCCCTGTTGCTGCTCTCTCCTCCGTGGCCCCGAAGCTCCCCCCCTCCGCCACCCGCAGTCTCCGCCCGCGAAGGTGCTTCCTAGTGTGTGGAAACCTTTCCTCCTTCACAGCTCCCTCCCACTGGTGCAGGTCCCGTCCCTATCCTTTTGTGTCTGTTTTTTCTTTTTTCTTTTGCCCTCCCCAGGTACATGGGGAGTTTCTTGCCTTTTGGGAGGTCTGAGGTCTTCTGCCAGCGTTCAGTAGGTGTTCTGTAGGAGTTGTTCCACATGTAGATGTATTTTTGATGTATATGTGGGGAGGAAGGTGACCTCCACTTCTTACTCTTCCGCCGTCTTGAAGCTCCTCTGTGAATTAGTTTTGAAATTTTTCTTCCTATTGGTGTTCATTTACATGGGAGAAGATGAATCAAAGTGGAAAAATATAACTTTTAAAAGATTTTGACAGAGGTTGCTAATTGGTATTAGATATGTCTCTTATGAAGAAATTGCTTGCTGCTGTTCCATTTGGAAACCATGCTGTGGTTAATATGGAAGTGATTTTGTGTCTGATTATTGACTTACACAATGGTTGATGCCTATAGGGAAGAACTTATGTCAGTCCCCTGAAGTTTACATGCCTCTCATGTTCTTCTGCTCTGACCTAGAGTAAATCACTTAATTACTGTGCATTTCAGTTTTGCCAGCTGTAAATGTCAGGCTGCATCGCTTAGCAAATAGAAAACCAAAGGAGAATGAAGAGAACTGTTTTAATGTTAGCCTACCATTGACAGTAATGACTTTGGACAAGTCAATTACATTCACAAAGACCTAATTTCTTCTCAAAAACAGCATCCATTCTCACTTCTATGAGAAAATGGTAAAGTTTTAGGTACATAACAATATCTGTAAGGCATTTGAGCTGTGTTTACATGGTGGCCGACATATTTCCAAGGTTAAGTTGATGAATAAAGTAATAAACAAGAAGTGTCAATGTGGAAATTAAATCCATCAGTCTCCCTTCTTGCAGTTTTACTGTCCTGTTGTACCCTTGTTTCATGTATTTGATTATGTAAGCATAACATAATTAAAATCTAGAAGCAGGGTAAATTAATTGTCAACAAATACTGTTTGTTTCTGTTTACATATCTGTTTTCACAGGAATTTGCTTGTGTTAAAGAGTTTGTCTTGTCAAGGGTTATATATTTGCCTAATATCTACTGAGCATTAACCATGCACCAGCGAATGTGGTAGGCCCTGAAGAATCAAAGACAGTAGAATGATATGGTTTTTGATCTCTGTAAGTTCATTATCTAGTGATATCAGTTAATGAGTCCATGTATTTTGATGTGAATATTATAAAATATTCATGAAATATTATGAAATATATCTTATGTGTTGTAACAAGTTATGGACATTTTTTGGACTTTTATAAAAATAGATTATTTTTTGGAGTGGTTTTAGGTTCACAGTAAAATTGAGTGGAAAGTATAGAGTTCTCGTACACTTTGCATGCACACATACATAGCCTCCTTCACCATCAACATCCTGTACAAGAGTGGTACCTTTGTTACAATCCATGAACCAACAATGACACATCACTATCATCAAAGTCCATAGTTTATATGAGAATTCATTCTTGGTGTTGTACATTCTGTGGGTTTTCACAGATGCATAATGACTTGTATCCACCATTGTATCAATATTATCAAACAGAATAGTTTTATTGCCCCCAAAATCCCCTGTGCTCCACCTGTGTATTCCTCTCTCCCTCCAAACTCTGGGCAACCACTGATCTTTTTACTCTGTCCATAGTTTTGCCTTTTCTAGAATGTCATATAGTTGGAGTCGTACAGTATGTAGACTTTTCAGATTGGCTTCTTTCTCTTAGTAATATGCATTTAAAGTTCCTCTGTGTCTTTTCATGTCTTGATAACTCATTTATTTTTATTGCTAAATAACATTTCCTTACCTGGGTGTACCACAGTTTATCCATTCACCTACTAAAGGATGTCTTGGTTGCTTCCAAGTTTTGGTAATTATGCATAAATAAATATCCATGCACAGGTTTTTATGTGTATGTAAGTTTTCAACTCCCTTGGGTAAATAACAAGGAGCATGATTGCTCAACTATATGGTGAAAGAATGTTTAGTTTTGTAAGAAACAGATAAACTGTCTTCCAGTGACTGCAACATTTTACAACATTTTACATTGCCACCAGCCGTCAATGCTCCTCATCCTGTTTCTCCACATCCTTGCCAACGTTTGGTGTTTTCAGTGTTTTGGATTTTAGCCATTCAAGTAGGTGTCTAGTAGTATCTCATATTTGTTTTAATTCTTATGGACTTTTGACTGATATCATCTCACTAAATATTATGGTGTGATGTGTTATAATAAAGGCATACTTTGAAGAGTTAGTAGGAATTTGTCAGATGGATGGTGAAGAATACAGTAGGGAAGAAGGAAAGGCCAGGGGCATTCTAGGCAAAGAAAGCTTTTGTGAAAAGGTTCACAGGTGAAAGAGAATATGGTACATAGTAAGTAGTTGGGGATAAACAGAATAAATAAGGAGGTGTAATAGGCAGTCAGGACATACATTTAGATACAGACCAGATTTTGAGAACATTTATGATTTATGTTAGATTTTATTTTTATAAAAGATGGGAGGACTTAAATAATTTTAAGAGTGATCAGATAGTTTCAACTAGAGAAACTTTATTAACCACATGTATGTACATTTTGCAAAATCACATTTAAAAAAACAAACATATGAGGGAATACTCTTTTATTTTTAAAAAGTGCATATTGGAGTACTTGGACATTGGTTTATTTCAGCAATAAGAAGAACTTTTTTAAACTGAATAAAGGGTTCATAAAGTAAGTGTGACAAAATGTTGATAATTGTAGTGTTGTAATGGGCACATGAGGGTTTGTCACATTTGTTTCTCTACTTTTGTGTATGTTTGAGAATTCTTAAACAAGTTTTTTTAAAAAAATCACAAACAGTAGAGTTTCTAGCAGTGACAGCATTATAAGCAATGAAGTAAATAATTAGATTTATATATAAGTAAGGTCATTCTTGAGGCACTGTTGGCAGTGAGTAGGATGGTAGCCATGACTAGTTAGAGGCATGTTGCAATATTACAGGTAGGAAATGATGTGGGCCTTAATCAATGAATCACATATATAAGGATGGTATTGATATTTAAAACTATTATATTTATGACTTCTCCCAGGGTGACTGGGTAGAACAAAATAAAAGACAATCAAGGACCAAACTCTAGAAAACAACAATATTTGAGTGTAGAAGAGCACAGAGAAGCCATTAAAGAACTTGAGGTGGAGTGGCTAAAGAGGTTGGAGGTGAATCAGGAAGCACCGAGACTGTTAATGGAAGAAAATACATATTGCATTTGTATGATTGAATTTCACAAATTAATTACCACCTGGCTCTAGGCTGTAGGTGTTTGCTACAGGTTGTCAACAAAGTTCTCTATTTAAATAGTTTTTTTCAGGGTTAATAGTTCTTTCCTGTTCAGTATTATTTTCTGGCTGTCATAGCCATATTATTTTTCCAAATAAAAGTTCCTAATTTATTTATTTGTAGGGTAAGAGTGAGTTTTTGGAGGCCAAGACTTAATAAAAAAAATAAACCTCAGATCAAAATGCAGAGCTCTAGCTTTCATGTCACATTCAGAAAAAACCCTTATTATTTAGTTATAAATAACTCATAGTTGAAATATGTTTTTGAATCACAGCTAATTAAATCAGATCAATATGATTATTTATTTAATACCTTATCAGATCAATCAAGTTTGTTTTCCCACTGTTGATAACACAGTGTAGTTTGGTTGAAAACTAGAAAACTAATAACCAGGCATGCTACAGTTATCTCAGGTTGAAGTACCTTTTAATAATAATAGCAACAGTTAATGTTTATAAATGCATGCTGGGTATTTGTCCCCAGGCCAAGTACCATTCATCATTCATCTCTTCAGTCCCTCTAACTCTTCTATGATGTTTGTAATATTTACACAAAACTTTTTTGATAGGTGATAAATTAATAGGTGAAGATGTTGATTGAAACTCAGCAAGATTCAATAATTTGCCCAGTTACACAGAAAATGGCTGAGCAGGAATTTAGTCCCATGAGGAATGACTGTGGAGCTTGGATGCACTACATTAAAGGTGGTACATTTGTACTACACTGTATTACTTTGTCTCCTTGGGCCAGGCATTCATAACATCCCATCACAAGGACCTACATCTGATCTTAAGATACTCAATCATGCAGCATATAACAAGAGAGCATGAGAACAGATAGACTTACCAGGTGCTATAAAGATCATGCTTCGTCTTAGAGCCTCTGGATTGATACTATAGCTAGGTTTTCAGCTAATCTTTACTAACTTAAAGTAAATTTTCCACAGATATTTTTGGGTTTCAGTGCAAATTTCATAACTTATGGAAAAGCAAGGATAATTACGGGCATATTATAAAATGAATTATTTGAAGATAGAAATTAAAATAACTGGTATTAGAGGCTCTACCTTTTTAATAGCATAGAAAAAATTAATGAGTTGGATGTTCATAAATGTTTTTGTCAGGCTGGCACTCTCCCAAGAGTTTTAAAGGAATCCAAGGATGAAATTATGGAAATAATAGTGAAAATGTATAACAACAGTTCACTCTACCTGAATGTTGGCAAGCTGTTAACATAGTTTTTTTCTATAGCAGCAACTAGAGAAGTGACCCTGGAAACCTGGACACACAATGTCAAATCTCATTTCTATGATGAAGAGGATTTAGGTAAGTATGTGGTGCTTCAGGTCGAGTGCTTGTCAGGTTCACTGCTCCCTTCTGGGAAGTTTCAGAATGCCTGCCAGGTTCATACCCATCTCAGAGAGGCTCCTAAGGCATAGGTCATTGTACTCTGTGCCACGTGACCCTGCTAGGTTAATAATGGCTGACTGGTTCATGTACAGGTCTTGAGGTAACACAACAGGAGTAAGCTAGATCTGCAGGGAAGAGAAAAAGGAAGATCAATGAGCAGTAGCAGGAGAACTACTATAGAATCAAACCTATTCCCAATTTCTTCATCCCAAAGTATCTGGACTCATACTTTTTCTACACAGGCTATACGTATTCATCTATATTTCTTTACTTCTATAAGAAAGAGAAAGCGAGAGTAAGCTTTGTCTTACTTATGTCCCTTCTCAATGAAAGGTTGTCTTTCATTTTGTTTTTTTTTCCCAAGTGCTCCTTATTCTTTAGAACCAGCTCAATTCCATTTATCAATGAAGTTTGCAACAATGACTGATTTTTAGATGTATAAAAGTCATCTGGGGTTTCCCTGGTGGCGTAGTGGTTAAGAATCTGCTTGCCAATGCAGGGGATGCGGGTTTGAGCCCTGGTCCGAGAAGATCCCACATGCCGCGGAGCAACTAATCCCGTGCTCTACAACTACAGAGCCTGAGCTCTAGAGCCTGTGAGCCACAACTACGGAGCCCACACGCTAGAGCCTGTGCTCCGCAACAAGAGAAGCCACTGCAATGAGAAGCCCACTCACCGCAACAAGAAAGTGCCCACTCGCCGCAACAAGAAAGTGCCCACTCGCAGCAACGAAGACCCAACACAGCCAAAAAAAAAAAAAAAAGTCACGTGGAACTCATATGTCCCAAGCCATCTCCTAGTCTCCTCCCTGCCAATAAAGTATTCTTCCCATAGTCCACTTGTCTAGGTCAATGACAACTCGACTCTTCTATTTTCCTGGGTCCAAACCTTTTTTTTTTTTTTAACATCAGCCTTGATGGCTCTTTTTCTCTTACATTCCATGTTCAATCAATTATCAGCTCTTCAAAATATATCCAGGATACAGCTACTTCTCAGCACCTCCACTGCCACCACTCTGGTGAGAGCCTCCATCATCTCTCACTTGGATTACCACAATAACTTCCTAAGTGGTACCTCTCCCTTTGTCTTTACCCATTTCAGCAGCCAGTTTGGTCCAGTTAAAATGTGAGTCAGGGCATATCAGGTTCTGTCACTCCTCTGCTGGTTTCCTAATCAGAGTAAAAGTTGAAGTCCTTACAATGGCCTATAAGGCCCTACACAATTTGTTCCCTGCCCACCTCTTAATCTCTATTAATACTCTATTAAACCAGTAACACTGGTTTCTTTGCCATTCTGTGAATGTGCCTGGCATGTTGTCTCTATCTGGATACTCTTCTTTGGGAAGAAGAGGAGTTTGGGTCATTCCCAAGCCCCTCCCTAGTGAGAACTTTCCCACCTGAAAATGTGACCTACAGCCACGTCCATACCCTCACATTCCCTCTCCTCCTTGCCTGCATTATTTTCCTCCTTAGCACTCTTACCATCTACTATATATCGTACTTCGTCTAAGTCGTGGGATTATGGGTGATGTAAAATTTTTAAAACTTCTACATTTCTCAGTTTTAAACAGTAAGCATATCCAGAGGAAGGAGCGATCACTATGGGCTAAGAGATTCAGGAAAGTCCTTGTGGAGGAGGAAAGGCTGAAGCCGCATCCTGTAAGCTTGGTAGACTGTGCTTGAAGACAAAGAGAGAGCATCCTAGGTCATAATAAAACATGCACAAAAGGTGGAGGGTACTTCATGCATGATATGTTTTAGAGTCAGTGAGGAGAGCAGCCAGGCTTTTCTCCTCATTTATCACCAAAATGTTGAGTGTGCAGTTGGGAACAGATTGTACAGGACCCAAAAGAGTGATTTTAGTCATGTGTGCTTTTAAATAGAAGAATGCTATGAAGAAAGCAGCAGCAGAATTACTCTCCTAAATTCTTCTAGTCTTTTCCTTTCTTTTTGATATTCCCACGTAATCCTTAGTGATCTTAGAAACAATTTGTGTACATCTTCCAGTACTTTAATGCTCCTAAATAATTCATTTTATGCTTTAATAGAAAAAATTGTTTCTGTGAAGTAACATAATTATCTGTTTCTATCAAGATCTAATTTTCCAGCCACTTCCAGTGGAATTTTTTCTTTAAATATTTTAAATGGTAAGGGAGAAAATTAATTAAAAATGATCAATCTGGAAATGAAACTTTGCAGACTTAGAGATACAAAGAATATTAACGTTTTTGCTTTGTTTTGTTTGGCTGAAGAAATGTCAAAGGATTTCTATTATAAATGATTGTTTTATGTTGATTTTTCTGTCTCATTTATATCACTTGTGTAACTGTGAGTAGAAGATACCACTTTCAAAATATATTTCTCATGTTCCATAAGTGTGTTTTTCCTGTATGTGGAACATAGCTCTGATTTTAGCACTTGGCTATGTCGGTTAAGGTCAGGTCAGTGCTTCATATTGAAATGAGGAAAGATGAGACAGAAATACCTCCATGCTATTAAAATCTGCCCTGCCCACTTTGGACTGAGACCTTCCCAGGAAACGGGCACCAGGCGTGAAGCTTGTTTAACAGTGGATACTTTTTTATTAAGGGACAAACGATATAGTTGGGGAAAAGACCATCTTAAACACTTTACATGATAGAATGTATAAAACATTTTCAAAGTCAGATTTGAAGATTTTTTGGGGGGAGGGTGCAGAGGGTCAGTGTTTAGGCTTAAGAAAATAGATAGGATACTAGTACAAATCCCAATGATACAGAATATCACTGAATGGGGTAGAATTTGGGGTCTTTTTTCTCTTATGGAAAGCTCATTCTATCCATAAAGCTTCAAATGATTTTCTGCCAGTGCCTTCATTCAGAGAGCTCAGTAATTTCTAATGTAAGATGTATACTTCTGCCCTTTGGATTTATGAAATGGAATAACAACTAAATGTGAATCTAATGGATTCATTTGCATTTCTGGGAGAGTCTTCCTTTTTAATACAACAGAGAACCCAAACATGGATATAATAAGCCAAGCACTTTAACGTGAGGTGATGGAGTCTCAAATTAAAAGTAAAACACTCAGTGGGAACATAAAAAGGAAAAGAAAAAGAGCTGTACACCTGAAACTAACACAGCATTGCAAATCAACTATACTTCACAAATAAATATATAAATAAATAACATTTTTAAAGAAAGAACAGTATAATGCAAGTTACAGTGAGCTGATGATACTACTACCTAATGGGATTGTTATAAATTAAATAATAAACTCATATAAAGTACTTATCACAAAAAATGAAAAGAAAAAGAAAGGCAACTTACAGGAATGATTATTTTATGACATTTATTTTTTAGTCATACGGAACTGTGACAGAACTGTGTGTGTGGGGAGTGGGTGGTAATGAAGAGTCAGGGTGAGCTTACGTTACAGTCAAGGTCCAATAGATCAGATAATTGACAGGTGCAGTCAGATACTTAAAATTTTTCTAAATTATTCTACAATTACAGGAGAAACTGCCACTGAAAATGGCAAAGGCATCAGTAAGATCTATTTCTTTAGATTTACAAATTTCCACTTTAACGGTGTAAATGCTAGAATTTTTGTCACCAGAATTATGTCCTTTCCCCTTTTTTCTTTCCAGCTCCTCATTCTACACCCAACCCCCTCTTTGAATTTTCATTTCCATGCTTTCGAATTTGATCTTCTATCTATCTCTCCCTACCCTATTTTGTACTTCCTCAACACTCTTGACCCTAAGTTCTCACTTTAATTCAGCAACCTGAAACCTAAAAAAATGAAGATAGTTTAAGGGGCTTCTGGGACAACATCAAGTGTACTAATAGTTACATTATATGGGTCCCAGAAAGGGAAGTAAGAGAAAAATGGGCAGAAAACTTATTTGAAGAAATAATAGTTGAAAACTTCCCTAACATGGGGAAAGAAACAGACATCCAGGTCCAGGAAGTACAGAGTCCCAAACAATATGAACCCAAAGAAATCCACATTGAGATATCATAATTAAAATGGCAAAAGTTAAAGGTAAAAAGAGAACTTTAAAGGCAGCAAGAGAAAAACAGCTAGTGGCATACAAGGAAACTCTCATAAGACTATCAGCTTATTTTTCAGTAGACACTTTGGGGACAGAGGGAGTGGCATAATATACTTAAAGCGCTGTTGGCAAGCATTAGGCAAGCTATGTAAATACAGTAAGGTAAACATTTCCTTTTCAGATATTCTTTCTTTCCTTTACAGAAATTAGTTTGCTTGTTTTTTTCTTTTTTAATTTAGCGTAATAAAAGATTGGTAACATGTCAGATTTAGAAAGAATCTTCAAAGTCACCTGGTTCTATTCACCTCATATGTGAATCCTCCTTAAATCAATCTCCAGGCCAGTGGAAAGAATTTGGAATTTTGACCCTACTATTTAGTGGCCATAGTACTCGGCACATGTGGCTTATGGAAATGTGGCTTTTTCACCTGTAAAATATGGGTAGTAACAATAACCTCATATAGTTGATGCGATTGAGGTAATTACTTTGCAATCCCTTCTGTTTATATATAATTAGCAATATTTTGGAGGGGTTAATGCTTGGAAATTCTATGTATGTATGTATTTATTCCTCTATGTATTCATTTATTTATAAAGATAATTTCCCCCAGCTTTACTGAGGAATAATTGACAAATATAATTGTATGTATTTAAGGTGCACAGTCTGATGATTACATATATATATGTGCTTTGTGGAATGACCACCAAGATACAAGATAAGATAACACATCCATCACCTCACATGGTTAACTTCTTGTTTTTGTTTTTGTTTTTTTGTGGTTAAAATGCTTAAGATCTACTCTTAGCAACTGGGCTTGGGGAGGAAGAGAAGTGGAGATGTAGGTCAAAAGATACAAACTTTCTGGGAGTTCCCTGGTGGCCTAGTGGTTAGGGTTCCAGGCTTTTACCACCATGGCCTGGGTTCAATCCCTTGTTGGGGAACTGAGATCCTGCAAGCTGTGTGGTGGCCCAAAAAATAAATAAATAAAAACAAAAACAGAATCCTCTTTTTTTTTTTTTAAACATCTTTATTGAAGTATAATTGCTTTACAATGGTGTGTTAGAGAATCCTCTTTTAAAGTAAAAAGTTAAAGAAAAAGGTACAAACTTTCAGTTTTAAGAATAAGTTCTAAGAATCTAATATACAGCATGGTGATTGTAGTGAATTATACATTATTATATAATTAGCAAATTTGATGAGAGTATTTTCTATATATTTATGTAAGCAATCCAACTATTAAAATTAATCTAGAGAAAAGGTTTGTGGAACACACAACTAAAGTCTTTTCTCCAGTTTGATATTGACACACAGATAATTTTCTTAAATTTTTTTTCTCTCTTCTATTTATAAAACAAACATTTAAGTGGAAAATGTAGAAAACGCAGGAGAGGATAATGAAGAAAATTTAAGTTACTATCTGTTGAAATCTAGGGCTATCCATATAGATAAATAATTCTCTTACTCTCAGATAACAAAAAGCCCCCCAGTCATTTAAAATTACAAATAAGAGACTCCCCTTGTTAATAAACGTGTCCAGTATAGGGTAAAAATCAGAAATTATACATTTGCTTGCAGTTTGCTCTAGGCTAAGAGCAAGAGAAAGGGGCTGGTTGGTTTCTACTGTGTCCCAACACACACTCCATCTGCCCTCTTCATCCCCACCCCCTTCCCTTAGAATAGGATTTCAGTCATAAGTTAGGTAACATTCTGCCCTGCCCTTGCCCCCTACCCAAGCTCTCTATATGGTTGCTTTGAGGCTCCTCCAGGTGACAGGTGGTGAAGGAAAGTGTCCCACCCCTCCCTGGCAGCATGGAGGGAAAAGGCCACAACCCACTGACAACTTGCTTCTGATAAATTCTTTTGCTAGTATCCCTTTCTGCTCTCAGCCTTTCTAACCTATTTTGTATGTAAGGGTTACAAAATCAGTTCTCTCACACCCCTTTTGCCAACCCTGCTCGAGTGGCCCAGCCCCTTCCTTTGTTAGGTAGTTGACACCTGCTGCTTTTGGGCTTCTTTGAAAATGGACACAGGAGTCCAGTTTTTATATCCAGTTACAAACACTCCCTCAGGGTACATTATATGAAGTGGATTTCTGCATCTAAGAACAAGATCATTTTAAGACTCTAGACATATGCTAGTAAATTTCCACCTACCCAGATAGAAATATAATATCAATTCATATTCTCATCCTCACCACTTAATATCAAGAAAAGAAAAGTGGGGCAAATGGGAAGAATGGGTAAAGGAAAACAGCAGGGGCCTGAGAAGAGAGGAGTGATATAGGGAAATGGGAATAGAAGAGGTTTGATAGGAGGTGGGGTAGGAGCTCCTATAAATCAGGTAAATCCATGTTGAGCCAAGCTCCAGCATAAATAAATATAATTCTTTCCTGCCCATTTCTTTAAATGAGCAATATGTTTGATCACTAGTTCCTCTCTGATTCCAGCACCCAAAGGGTTATTGCGAGCTAGATGTTTATAATCACTTTAGAACTCTTTCCACGTAGCATAATATAGCAATCTTAATTCAGGCCAGAGCGGTGTTTGCCAAGTGGTAGAAAGAAGATATTTTCTGTCTCCAGGTTCTGCCACTTATTAGCTGGTTGGTCCTGAGACTGTTGCTTAATACCAGTGGGTTTCAGCCTTCTCATCCCTGTAATTGTAATAATAGTGTCTTTCTTGCTTAGCTCATGTGGTAATTATGAGATAAGATGGGATGGAATTTGGAATTTGTAAACTGTAATGATCTTAGAAAGATCAGATATATTGCCTTGTCAATCACCTGTCAGCACTGAGGGAGAGTTGGAAGTTTCTAACTGATCTCCCTTTACCTATTTGTGACTTGTTGACAGTGTTCATATTATTTTTTTCTCAAATGAGATTTCATTTGTCAAAATATTTCATTTTTCTGGGTGCATAATAGCTACTAAGCAAGTACTCGTTCTTGTTTTCGTCTCTCCTCTCTGTTCCCCAAATGTGTACTATTTGGAAATATCTGTTTATGCAATACATCAGGGCTCTTTCTTTCCAAGTAAGCAGCAGAGGGCACGTGTATTCAGGATATGTGCTGATTGGCATTCTCATATTTTTTGCATCTGTTTTGTTTGCACAGAAAGCATTTTCTTTATAGCACAATTTATTGAAAATGATGTCAGTTGTTTGCCCGCTGTCTGAAATCAGCCCTTAGGTTAAATAAATTATATATCTTGACTTTATTTCCACATTTAATTTAAGTTTATTGATGTAAAAACAATAGGAATAACAAAATGCTTCCAGTGTCAATGGTAATTAAAAAACAAGCAGAAAAGTAATAAAATGTATTATTAGATTGGGTATACCCTTCCCTCTTCATTCACCTGGGGAAAAAAAATCCAATCTTGAGAGAAAATGTAGAATGTGATTTTGTGCCAGCAGTAATTAGCAGGAACAGCTTGATGAGAAACAGTGATGGAAGAATCAGTGACAAACATCAATAAAGTAAGGCCCAGATGAGGCCTCTGTTTTTTTATATTAGGCCTTTACACATCAACTTAACCAAATGATTGAGAAATGATATTCTTTTTTTTTTTTAAAGATGGTAGTCAATTCTTTTTTTAAAAATTTTATTTATTTATTTATTTATTTACTTATTTATTTATTTATTCGCTGCGTTGGGTCTTCGTTGCTGCGCACGGGCTTTCTCTAGTTGTGGTGAGCGGGGGCTACTCTTCGTTGCAATGCGTGGGCTTCTCACTGAAGTGGCTTCTTGTTGCAGAGCACGGGCTCTAGGTGCACAGGCTTCAGTAGTTGTGGCACATGGACTCAGTAGTTGTGGCTCGCAGGCTCTAGAGCACAGGCTCAGCAGTTGTGGCGCACGGGGTTAGTTGCTCCGTGACATGTGGGATCTTCCCGGACCAGGGCTCGAACCTGTGTCCCCTGCATTGGCAGGCAGATTCTTAACCACTGCGCCACCAGGGAAGCCCAAGAAATGATATTCTTAATCCCAAACAGTGTGCCACAAATAGATTGTAAACTATTTTGACCTATTACAACTATGTCAAGCTTTTCCAATTTCCCTAGAGAAAGTTTTATAACCAATAATGCCTTCCCATTAAATACTATAGTTGTTTCAACAAATAGAATTCAAAATGAAGTCTAAAAATTGCAGCAAACCTGGGAACAAGTGAAATATTAAAAAATTATATTCATATTTCATGCTCAGGTCTTGGCTTTAGGGAGAATCATGACAAAGGTGATATATTTTCATTGTTTATTTGTTTGCTTTAAGTTATCAAACTTCCACTTCGCTTAATCCGAGTTCTCTTCCCTCTTTCACCACCATAAATCAAAAGTTTGATGATGTTTTACATATTGTTAAAAACAGAACCTTCCAGGTGAAACATGATGACCTCACACCCCATGCTTCGACCATGGTTCCTCAACTTTGGCACATGTGATATTTTGGACTGGGTAATACTTTGTTGTGGTGAACTCTCTTACGCATTGTAGAGTGTTTAGAAGCACCCTTGGCCTGCACCTGCTAGATGCCAGTAGCACTTGCAAGTAGTGATTATCAAAAATATCTCAAGACATTATTGCCAAGTATCCTCGGAGGGGAGGGTTGGCAGGCAAAAAATCACCCCTGTTTGAGAACCACTGCCTTAGATTGAGATTTACTATGCAGTTTAGGTGATATGAATAGAACTAATTTGATACACTAGTAACCAAAAAGGAAGAAACCTAGAAGAGACAGGAAATCAGATCATCCCAGACTATAGTGGTTCTCAACCATGAGTATGCATTCAACACATTGGGGATATTTACTAACTACTGATAACCCAGGCCCACCCCAGATCAGTTGAATAAAGATCCATGGGTGAGACACTGCTAAAACTGACAAAGTAGGTTGTAAATTTGACATGTTGCCTTTGGGGACAAGGATACACGGTGCCCTCTTTATAGGGTTATTCCTCTTTTAATTTCTCTCTTTTCACAGTTCAGCGTTGCTTATATTAGCCATGAGTTTCCTCTGGTGCAAAGGGGCTACAAGTATGACAAAGATTAAACTCTCTGTAGGAAGTCTCTGATGGGCAAGAATAAGTTCAGGTGAAGTCAAAACAGTTCATTTCACTTGCAGCCACTTTCTGGCATTTAGACTAGATCAGGAATTCTTAAAGTGAGATTTCTGACAATCAGCAGCAGCAGCCAGCATCACCTGGGAACTTAGAAATGCAAAATTTTGGATAACCCCATACCTATTGAATTAAAAACTCTGGGGGTGGGGTCCAGTAAATTTTGTCTTAATGAGGCTTCCAGGTGATTCTGAAGTATAATAAAGTTTGAGAACCATGGATTAGAAACACTCTCCATCTTCACTCAGTGTTCTTCAAACTGACCCTGACAGACCCATGCTTCAGAAGACTTAGATAACTGATAAATGCTTTTATTGAATCTTTTGAAAACTTTCACTTAGGATTCCATTTTATCAGAAATATTTATTATTGAACTACGCCTTATTTACACAGTTTAATCCAGTAGAGCAGTAGAGCAGTCGCGGAGGAGAGGAGAGTTCAGGGGAAAGCAGAGGGCACCAGTCCTAGATCTGGTCCAAGTTAGTGAGCACAGATACTCTTCCAGACCTATTGGCTGCACTGCGGGCACATTCAGATCCCCACAAAGAGCTTAGTATGACTTCCACAGGTAAAATTTGCAGCTAGTGGGCCAGGGAAAAATGACATATGAGAGCCATGCAGAAGAGTATGCCACATGCTGAAAAGGAAAATATGATACTAGACAGAGCCACTGAGGACTGGTGAAGAAGGGAAACAAGGGTACTTTGTGGTTTTCCATATTACATTAATTTTAAATGGACTAAACTCTTGTGTTCTACATCATTAAGCTCAGAATCTTGACTATTTTTTATAGGTCAGTAATGGAGGCAGGTTCCTAAGCAAGTGTTCCCTGCTAGTTGTATAATTATCTTCTAGTGAACAAGCTGTATAATTATCTCCTAGTGAACAAGTTCGTGTTCCACTAGAACTTACTTTCTAGTGGAAAATAGTACTATGATTTTTATGTGAATACTGAATCATAGAGAGGTAGGCTGGAAAAGTGGCTTCTAATTAAAAGGATATTGAAGGAGTCTAGGAGAAAAATGCTGTTGCAGCAGACTAGGATGGTAGTTGTAGATATGGTGCGATGCTAGCTTTGAGGTCTAGTTTGAAGGTAGAGTTCTTTCTTAGGGTTTCCTGTTGTATTTCATGTAAAATAAGGAATCAAAGATGACTCCTGGGTTTTTGCCTAATCATCCTGGTGGATGTGACATAACTGAAATGGGGAAATCTAGGGAGAAGCAGTATTGGAAAGGTCGAGGAATCAAGCTGCTATTTTGACCATATTAGCTCTAAGATTCCTCTTACATATAAAAGTGGAGATGCTAGGAAAGCAGAATGATAAACAAGTCTAGAGCTCGGGGAAGGGGATTAGGCTTGAGATTTAAATTTGGGGATCATCTGCATATAGATGCATAAAATCTTGGGGATGGATTTTTAAAAATCACCTAAATGAGAAGACAGGAGAAAAGAACAAAAGAAAAAGAAACACCTGTGGTCTGAGGTTTCTCAACTTGGTATTCCTTTAGGCTCAGTAGTCTATGTTTTTTTATCAAGTTGAATTCCATTTTTTCTTTAGGTTCATTTTACTCTTCATGATGGTCATATACAAGACTTTTGTTTTTTTCTTCATAATTTTTAACTGAACTATTAAATGACACTACACTCTAGCCCACTGACAATAGCTTCTCCATTACTGTTATAGTATTACAGTTTCCCATTGGGACTGACAGAGGATGGTGATCAACACTTTACTGAGTCTACGAAAAAGTGTTTGGGGCAGGTTAGTAATGTTGAGCCAGAATAGTGGCTTTTTTTTTTAAGTCTTTAAGATTCTCTATTATTTTCTTTGTTTTGGACTGCCTTTTGTTTAATTGTCAGATATTTTAAGACTGACAGCCACATGAGTTCAGCCAGAAGAACTAAACTGGGAAAATAATCACATTTCTTTAATAGACTATTTTTGAAAACTGGAGATGAAGAATTAACATGCATTAGTATAGGATCACTTCCATTTTGTGGTTAAAAGAAATCTTACCCCCCAAATGATGATAATTTTTAGAATTATGAGTTGAATGTTTGTGAGTATGCATGTTACCTGTACATATGTAAACATGTAGGGGATGCATTATTTCCTGCCAATAAGTTTTATGGTTTTTATATCAAGTAAATATATTTTGCTAATATGATCCCTGCATTTGATAATATAACCCTTTATGGGCTACACTAACCACATGGCTTCCCAGCTGGGCTGTAAAAGAATCAACAGCTAGTTTAGAGTTCCTGGGGGCTGCATTTGGAAGATTTAAGTTTTCCAGTTTGGGCCACTTACATTGCTTCTATCTTTTTCAATTCCTTGGGGTCTCTTCCTTAGCCTTGGTGCTTGAGAAAGCTTTGGTGGAAGGCTTTGAGCAGATAACTCACTTGGCTCTGACAGGCCAAGAAATTCAGTTGTCTGGAGCCAAGATAAACCCAGGGCTCAATTTTGCATTCATTTTTTAACTCAGTGAATATGATTATTCTTTAAAGATGATCGGAAAACAGTTTCAGATAATAGATGTAGACTTGTACCCTGAAGCAATTCTGCATACATTTGTATTTTCTTTAATTTCTTTGTAAGAACTCAGAAAACAACTGGGTAGAAATGTTGTCTTTTTGCATCTCTGAATTTACCTTTAATGAGAGAGCAGTTTTCCTGCCAAGGGAGAGGAGTAAGGAAACAGAACCACATGATTCTATAATATTGACTTTCTATTAAACTAACAAACAAATTGGCAAGCAGGAAATGCAGGAGATCCTGTGTAGCTTAGGGAGACATCTGTTGCACGCTCAATGTGAAACTTATTTTGCCCTGAACATAGCTAAATAGGTGCTACAAGGAAAATAAATATTGGAAAGATTCCTGGTATCTTGAGTTCCTTCTGTATAGAATTTCATATAGAAATTCATCCATTTGCTATAGATACTGGTTTTTGGAGAGCTACAGAGGCAAGAAAAGGTAATACAGATAATCTTACCTTGTTAACACAAAATAATAAAAACAAATCTTCTCTTGAACTTTACATAGCACAAAGACATTAATTCAATATTTACTAGGTGCCTACATGTGCCAGGAACTGTACTCTGTGCTGGGGATATGAAGATTAGTGAGATATGGGCAACTTTCTCCAGGAAGGCACAATCTCTTGTTTTTGCTCTGAGACTAAATTATGACTAGATCAATGATCTTTAGCTTATATTTTCTTGAGTTTCAGAGAAGGGAAGTATAAAATTTTGATGGTTACTTTTTTTAAACTTTTTATTTTATATTGGAGTATAGTTGATTAACAATGTTGTGATAGTTTCAGGTGTACAGCAAAGTGATTCAGTTATACATATACATGTATCTATTCTTTTTCAAATTCTTTTCCCATTTAGGTTGTTACATAGTATTGAGCAGAGTTCCCTGTGCTATACGGTAGGTCCTTGTTTATCCATTTTAAATATAATAGGTCAATCCCAAACTCCTAATCAAAAAATGGGCAGAAGACCTAAATAGACATTTCTCCAAAGAAGACATACAGATGGCCAAGAGGCACCTGAAAAGAAGTTCAACATCACTAATTATTAGAGAAATGCAGATCAAACCTACAATGAGATATCACCTCACACCATCAAAATAGCTGTCATCAAAAAATCCATAAACAAGACTTCCCTGATGGTGCAGTGGTTAAGAATCCGCCTGCCAATTCAGGGGACATGGGTTTGATCCCTGTTCGGGGAAGGTCCCACATGCTGGGGAGCAACTGAGCCTGTGCTCCACAACTACTGCGCCTGCACTCTAGAGCCCGTGAACCACAACTACTGAGCCCACGCCACAGCTACTGAA
This sequence comes from Balaenoptera acutorostrata, assembly GCF_949987535.1. NCBI lineage: Eukaryota > Metazoa > Chordata > Mammalia > Artiodactyla > Balaenopteridae > Balaenoptera > Balaenoptera acutorostrata. The sequence goes on from NC_080065.1 coordinate 82,755,073, forward strand.
GCCCACATGCCCTAGAGCCCACGCACTGCAACTACTGAAGCCCACGTGCTCTAGGGCCTGTGTGCTGCAACTATTGAGCCTGTGTGCTGCAACTACTGAAGCCCGTGTGCCTAGAGCCCATGCTCCGCAACAAGAGAAGCCACTGCAATGAGAAGCCTGCGCACTGCAATGAAGAGTAGCCCCCACTCACTGCAGCCAGAGAAAGCCCACATGCAGCAACAAAGACCCAATGAAGACCAAAAAATAAAATAAAAGTCCATAAACAATAAGTGCTGGAGAGGGTTTTGAGAGAAGGGAACCCTCCTACACTGTTGGTGGGAATGTAAGTTGGTGGAGCTACTATGGAGAGCAGTATGGAAGTTCCTTAAAAAACTAAAAATAGAGCTACCATATGATCCTGCAATATGTCTGGAGAATATATACCAACTCCTGGGCATATATCTGGAGAAAACCATAATTCGAAAAGTTACATGCACCCCAACGTTCATTGCAACACTGTTTACAATAGCCAAGATGTGGCAGCAACCTAAATATCCACTGACAGATGAATGGATAAAGAAGATGTGGTACATATATACAATGGAATATTACTCAGCCATTAAAAAGAATGAAATAATGCCATTTGCAGCAACATGGATGGACCTAGATATTGTCATATTGAGTTAAGTAAGTCAGACAGAGAAAGAGAAATATCGTATGATATCATTTATATGTGGAATCTAAAAAGAAATGGTATAAATGAACTTATTTACAAACCAGAAAGAGACAGACTTAGAGAACAAACTTATGGTTACCAGGGGGAAGGGTGGGGGGAAGGGATAGTTAGGGAGTTTGAGATTGATGGTTACTTTTATGTGTCAATTTGATTCTGACATGGGGTGCCCAAAATTTGGTTCAAGATTATTCTGGGTACGTCTGTGAGGGTGTTTCTGGATGAAATTAACATTTGAATCAGTAGACTGAGTGAAACAGATTGCCCTCCCCAATGTGAGTGAGCCTCATCCAATCCACTGGAGGCCTGAATAGAACAAAAGCCAGGGTAAGGGGGAATTTGTTTTCCCTACTTAACTGTTTTCAAGCTGGGACATAGTTTTCTCCGACACTTGGACTGGAACTTACACCATCGTTCTCCACCATTGTTCTCCTTGTTCTCAGGCTTTCAGACTCAAACTGGAACTGCACCACCGGCTCTCCTAGATTTTTGATTTATGGGAAAGAGACATTTAAAAAAATAATTTGGTAGGGGATTTGCCCAATTTGCAGTGGGAAAGGAACCAGGGTTTGATGTCTAAGCAGCAAAGAATGTAACTGGAAAACCCATAACTTCCTCTCTTAGCTCCTGGACAAATTTTTTAACCTTTCTGTACACCTGACTATAGTAAGCCGGGGTTGGTCAAAGGTCACTGACAAAGCAGATGCTTGGATTTTCATGTAATGACACAAAGGTAGCTGCTTGATTAAATTTCATGTAATATGCAGCCATTCTACAATACAAAACTCATAAAAAGATCAAGTGAAAAAAAAAAAAAAAAAACCAGAGGGTTATTTTGGTCTTAAACACAATAGTCAATGAGAATAACTAACAACAGGTGCACTCAATTGCTTTGCTTTTGTGAGGGCTCACTTTGTTTTGGAAAGTTTTATGTTCTTTTTTTTTTTTTTAAATAAATTTATTTATTTATTTTTGGCTGCATTGGGTCTTCGTTGCTGTGTGCGGGTTTTTCTCTAGTTCCATCAAGAGGGGGCTACTTTTTGTTGCAGTGTGTGGGCTTCTCATTGTGGTGGCTTCTCTTGTTGTGGAGCACAGGCTCTAGGCACGTGGTCTTCAGTAGTTGTGGCACGGGGCTCCCCCTCACGGGCTCTAGAGCGCAGGCTCAGTAGTTGTGGCACACGGTCTTAGTTGTTCCGCGGCATGTGGAATCTTCCCGGGCCAGGACTCGAACCCATGTCCCTGGCATTGGCGCCATCAGGGAAGTCCAAGTTTTATGTTATTAAATTCTCAAATAAGATGTTGAAAGGAAATAATGTCGTGGAGGCATTCAAGCCCCTGGTCCCAGTGTGTACTTGTGGTGTGCTAGGGAATCACTGGCACTGGAAGCTGACCAGTGTTTGTCCACAGTGATTTTTTTTTTTTTTTTTTTTTAAAGGATTTTCTTATTTATTTATTTATTTATTTATTTATTTATTATTTTTGGCTGTGTTGGGTCTTCGGTTCGTGCGAGGGCTTTCTCCAGTTGCGGCAAGCGGGGGCCACTCTTCATCGCGGTGCGGGGACCGCTCTTCATCGCGGTGCGCGGGCCTTTCTCTATCGCGGCCCCTCCCGTCGCGGGGCACAGGCTCCAGACGCGCAGGCTCAGCAATTGTGGCTCACGGGCCCAGCTGCTCCGTGGCATGTGGGATCTTCCCAGACCAGGGCTCGAACCCGTGTCCCCTGCATTAGCAGGCAGATTCTCAACCACTGCGCCACCAGGGAAGCCCCACAGTGATTTTTAATCAGCACAAAAACACCACAGAAAGTTCTAGAAGATTTTGGGGTGGGACATTTTTATGGTCACATTTTTTTTTCACCCATTGGTTGAAAGTTGTGAGTTTTCTGTTCTATGTGTGGACTAAATCTCCCACTTTAAGTTCATGTATGAATCTGTTTTTCTTACCACTAGAAATAGAGCATGGGACCACAACCACCATTACCTTTTACCCACAAGCTGTTTAGAAAAGAAAAAGACAAAAAGTCCAGTGTTAAAGGACTAAGATCACTTTCTTACACTTTCTTTTGAATAACTTTTTATGTGAATGCAACTGTCCCCACCCACTCCTCTGCTTTACTTGTGGATGAATGTTTACTATCACTGGCCACCTGGTGGAGTTTCTTATGAGCAACAGACATCTACATATCAATAGTTACACATAACTGGTCTGAATCTCTTTCCAACAATATATTAACTCTGTGATGGTTTAACCTCTGTGTGTCTTAGTTTCCTCAACTGCAATGTGGTAACAATGCCTTCTTGGTGGCATTGGGCTGGATTGAAATAATACAATCAACATATCTAATATTGTGTCTGACATATAGGAAATGCCATGCCTAAAAGTATTTTTTAGTTTATTCTATAAATATTTTCAGACACCTTCTGTATATTTGGCACTAGTTTAATTGCAGGGAAAACAGGTGAAGAGGACAGATGTGATTTTCTGCTAAGGTTAAATGATATCTGCAATAATTTATTAATTTATTCTACAAATTTTCATTGACTTCCAATTGCATGTGAGGTAATAGAGGAAAAATAAGGTGGTATATAAGCTGGGCTAACGTTCACTAGGACACCTCTGTTTCAAGGTACCGATTGTTTGTGGCTAGTATTTGTTCTAGTTGGTCAGTGCTATGCTTTAAAAGTTGTTAACTATTTGAACGTTAATCTTGGAGATAAATAAAATATTTAATATAATAATCCATGAAAAGTGCTTAGCATGATACTGGCCCAGAATTAGTGTTCAATGAGTATTAATTTTTGTTATTATCATCACTATTATGTAAAAATGAATTGTATTCATAAAAAGGAACTTATACTCTTACAGCCTAGTTTTAGAGAAAAGGTATTTTCCAAATGACCATAATATAAAACAAAAGGTGGTAAATATCACAGAAAATTCTGGAAGATCTTGGGGAGGGAGATCTTGTTCCTATGAAAGAGATAGGAAAATGCAGAATAATAGGAAGCTTGGTGTAGGAAGAAGTTTTTGAATGAGAGATAGAGAATTGACCTGGTTTAGACATCCGATAATGGGGGCAAGAGGTTACTAGTCCACCAAACAAATACAGAACGGTCTAAGGCAGGAGAATTAGGAAATAGATAGAACTATATGGGAGGATGGGTAGAGGAAACAAAAAGACAATTTTTCAGCCGCAGCACAGGTCGGACATATTCTGTCTGGCAAGGTGAATTAGAAGCATCCTTTAAAGGGTTCTTAATGGCAGCCTGGGATTTGGGTTTGATTCCACCAATAGGTAATGCATAGTAGTCAGTCAGCTGCAGCCTCATAGAACCACATAGGACAACATAGGTCAGGGTTCTCAACCTCAGCACTATTAACATTTTGAGTTGTCTAATTCTTTGTTGAGAAGGGGCTGTCCTGTGCAATGGAAGATGTCTAGCAGCATCCTGGGCCTTTGTCCACTAGGTAACAGTAGTACCTTTCCTGTATAACAACCAAAATGTCTCTAGACATTGGCAGATGTTCCTTAGGAGACAAAATTGCATCTGATTGAGAAACATAGACATAGATGATAGTGTGGCAGGGCCAATTTTTAGCAATAATCAAAGTTATTTTTTTCCCCTACTCTTCACACATGGATCAATTTCTGGGCTTTGTTACCTCACAGGGAGGTTTTGATAATGCAGGAAACTACACAGTTTTCCTTTCTCAATTTTTTTCCAAAATCAAGTCAATGAGATTATGTTGTGTGTTCTTGAGACAGAGAAGGGAAGAAGGGCTTTTGAGAAAAACCTTAACAAAGAGAGAAGGAGTTTTCCTACCTAAGACAATTTTTCTAAATACGGGAAGGACAAAGTCCATGGGATTATGGAGCAGTGAGAACTTGTGTCTTGTTACTCAGCAAATACTTGGTGAGGTGGAGAACTTCCATGGGGACCTCCCATGGGGAATGGTTACATGAGTCCCAGCTTCTCCTAAACAAAAAGCCCACTCAACAGGGGTAATTTAAGAGAGGTTTATGAAGGGATCATTTTATACAGGTGTGAGCAAGGTTAAGAAAAATCGAGAAGGACAGTTGAAGTGCTCCTGAGTAAGGTAGCTTGAAGCTGCAAGTCGAGGAAACGGTTACCAGGATCTATCTCTGTAGCTGTAACCCTTGGAGAGGGTCACCCAGTAAGAGCTGTGCCATATGGAGGAATGCATTTTCTCTGAACACAAAACACCACAGGAAGGTAGATAGGGGAATAAATATTCCAACTTCCATCTTTCCCCCATCCTTGATTCTTTTGTCTATACCTCCACTTGGCTGAATCCAAGCAGAAACCAGGGGACAAGAGAGCTGGACTGATGCAGTAGGTAGAGTCTGATGCAATATGTTTTGATTGACAGTTCCCTAATAACTAATGTTGTTGAGCATCTTTTTTGTGCTTATTAGCCATATAATTTATTTGGATAACTGTCTATTAAAATACTTTGCCCAGTTTTAAATTGGGTTGTCTTTTATTATTAAGTTGTAAGAGTTTCATATATTCTGGAAAAGTATCTATCAGATAGATGATTTGAACATATTTTCTCCCATTTGTCTCTTCACTTTCTTGACAATACCTTTGATGCATGTAAGTTTTAATTTTAATGAAATATAACTTTTCAACCTTCTCTTTTAGCACATGTACTTTTCATGTCATATCCATGTACTCTTTGACTAACCCAGTGATCTACTCCTGTGTTTTCTCTGAAAAGTTTTATAGTTTCAGCTCTTACATTTAAATCTATGTTATACTTTGAGTTAATTTTTTTGTATAAGGTGAATAGTGATCTAAATTCATAGTTTTGCATGTGTATATCCAGTTATCTCAATACTAATTATTGAAAAGACTATTCTTTCCCCACTGGATTGCCTTGGCCTGTTTGTCAAAGACTAATTGACTATAAATGTTAGGATTTCATTCAGAACTCTCAACTCTATTCCATTGATCTATATGTCTGTCTTTATGCTAGTATCACAGTCTTGTTTACTGTGTCTTTGTAGAAAGTTTTGATATCAGAAAGTATGTGTGCTCCAGGTTTGTTCATTTTAGTATTATTGTGGCTATTCTGGGTCTCTTACATTTCTATATGAATTTTAGTATCAGCTCATCAATTTCTGCATAAAAGCTAGCTTGGATTTTGATAGAGATTGTATTGAATCTGTAAATTAATTTGGGGAATATTGCCATTTTAACAACAGTAGTTCTTTCAATTCATGAACATGGGCTGTCTTTCCAATTATTTAGATCTTTAGTTTTCTCAACAATGGTTTGTAGTTTTCTGTGTAAACATCTTATACTTATGTTGTTAAATTTATTCTTAAGTTTTATTCTTTTTGGCACTATTGCAAATGGAATTACATTTTAGTTTTGGTTGTTTATACTAGTATATAGAAATACAAACTGATTTTCTGCATATTGATCCTGTATCCTGAAACCTTGCTTGAATTCATTTTTTAGTTCCAATAGTTCTTCTTTTTTGGTGCATTCTTTGGAATTTTTTTCATGGCAAATTATGTCATCTTCAAATAGAGATATTTTCACTTCTTTGTTTCTAATCCAGATGCTTTTTATTTTTCTTTATTGCCTAATTTTGCTGTATAGATTCTCCAGTGCAATGTTGAATAGAAGTGTCAAGAGGAGATGTCTTTGTCATTCCCGCAAAAGCATGTAATGTTTCACCATTGATTATGATGTTAGCTGTAGATTTTTTTTGTGGTTGCCTTTTATCAGCTTGAGGAAGTTCCATTCTAGTCTTAGTTTGTTGAGTGTTTTTTTCATAAAAGAATGCTGGATTTTGTGAAATGCTTTTTCTGCATCTATTGAAATGACCATATGATTTGTGTCCTTTTTCCCATTAATATAATGTATTAAACAGTGTGATTTTTATATGGTAAAACAACCTTGCATTTCTTGGATAAATCCCACTTGGTCATAATGTGTGGTACTTTTTATATGTTGTTGGATTTGCTTTGCTTCTATTTTATTTGAAGATTTTTGCATCTATGTTTGTTTATAAAGGATATTGGCCTTTAGTTTTCTTTTCATGTGTTATCTTTGTCTCATTTTTGGTATCAGGGTACTATTGGACTCATAGATTGAGTTAAGAAGTATTCCTCTTTCATCTTCTGGAAGGGTTTGCCAAGAATTATGTTAATTTTTCCTTTAAATGTTTGGTGGAATTTGCCAATGAAGCCATCTTGGCCTGGACTTTTCTTTGTGAGAAGTTTTAAAATTACTAATTCAGTCTCTTTACTTATAGATCTATTCAGATTTTTCTATTTCTTCTTGAGTCAGTTTCAATAATTTTTGTCTTTCTAGGAATCTTTCCATTTTACATGGTATTCTAATTTGCTCCTTCTTTAAAAGCATGATATATATCTGCTATGTATTTTGGAGGACCCTGAACTCAAGAACCTACAGTCTTGTAGGGAAGAAAGATATGAACACAAGTAATTATTGTACAGTAAAAGGGTTGTGCTTAAAAACAACAATATATGGAAAATATCATAAACATTCAGACAAGAAAGATATTACTTGCAAGTGTAACTGGCTTATGTTAGGAAGATGGTGAGATCATATGAAACTATGTGAAATATGTTATTTTTTTCTGGGTCTGGAAGGATGTTCAGAACTAGCACTGTTGGGAGACCATTTTCTATGTTTCTTGTGTTTCTGCACATATTGTCAGCAAAGGCACTGGTTACATTTTTCAAGATTATCTTTTCAAGGATATTTGTATAGCAAACAACTTTGGAAAATAGAAATACTGTCTCTCTCTGAAGCAAAAAGGCAACATACTGTTCAATATAAAAGATTTTCCTAAACTCAGGGTTCTTTTCTGTAGTGCAACCTATTGTGTATGTAGGTATTACTGGTCCCTTTTCATGTTGGCCTGTAGGAAATTTTGATTGGGGGAAGGTTCAATGGGTAGGGTAAAGGCAGTTATACCTGGAGAAAGAGTATTGGCAAAGACATGTATGGGAAAAATGGTAGAATTGTACATAATGTTTTTGTGGGGCCGTGGTGTTCATGGACAGGAAAATATAAGCTTGGAAAAGGAACTCAGGGTAGTAGAGTTTGATATGCCATGCTAATGTTATTTAAGCTTATTCTGTAGGAAAGAGGAATAGCCATTGGCCTTTGAATAGGTATATTTTATAAGAGGTAAGAAATAATTATTTCCCAGAGTTAGCTTAGTGGCATTTGGAACTGAAAAAATAAGATAAATATGAAAGGCTTTATGTAAGTAGAGCAGCAATAAACCGGATGCTGTGTGTTGAGCAGAGATCCTGTCTGTTGTGGGTCCCACTGTATCTGTAATGAAGAGCATGGTGCATGCACATGATAGGTATACAAAAAATATCATAGAATGAGAAGTTGAATGAAAGAAACAGCAAGAATTCTAACAGTGGGAGAAGAGAGAAACATTGCTTCTATTTGTTTTAAGTTGGAGTAACAGGGAGAACGATAGTATAATAAAGAGATATGGGAAATACTAGAGTGAGAACAGACTTAAAGAACACAATAATGAGTTTATTCTTCAACACATTGAATATGATGCTTCCATGGAACAGCTCAGATGGTTCTGAACAGCAGACAGATAGGAATGGGAGTCACAAATCTGAGAAAGTTCTTAAACTGATATCCACCAGCATAAAAGTGATCACTGAAGGAGAGACAAAGTGGAGTAAAAAAAAAAAGGAGAGAAGAGAAGAGAAAAAAGGGCCAGAGTTAAGAAAGGAACCTTGAACAATACCCAATCCAGATCAAGAGGAGGAAGAAGTTTGAGAAGATAAAAGAATAGTCAGATAAAACAAAGCACACTTATTTCAGAGTTCAGAAGCTTAGAGGGTGGAGCGTTTCAAAAATAAAATAATGGTTGCATTCACTGAGTTTCCAGCAAAGCTTAGATGAAGAGGTCTAGAAAATGGTCATTCGGAAATTAGTGATATATTTTTGAGAGAATAAATCCTATAGATTGATGAAAGTAGAACATAGATTGTAGAGGGTGGGGAATGTGAAGGTTTTTCCGAAAGTTTCAATGGCAAATTAAACTTTGGTTGACTAAGTACTTGACTTTGGACGGAACTGGAATGTGAGTGCATCTTGTAAGTAGTGAGGCTGCATATGCTTACTGAGACCAAAATTCATGAAATTGTTATCAATTTAATGTAAGTGATATTCTATGGACAAGGCTATCGTTGTAAATGATGGATCTGAACAATACAAAGATGCCTGGAGAATGTGGTCAGGTTATCCAAACACAAACTACAAAACTATTTAATCCTAAAACTACTGCTTGGATGGAAGATCTGAGAAAAGAAAACATACTTTTTTTTTTAAATTAAACGTCTTTATTGGAGTATAATTGCTCTACAATGTTGTGTTAGTTTCTGCTGTATAACAAAGTGAATCAGCTATACATATGTCCCATATCTCCTCCCTCTTGCGTCTCCCTCCCACCCTCCCTATCCCACCCTTCTTGGTGGTCACAGAGCACCGAGCTGATCTCCCTGTGCTATGTGGCTGCTTCCCACTAGCTATCTATTTTACATTTGGTAGTGTATGCGTGTCAATGCCACTCTCTCACTTCGTCCCAGCTTGCCCTTCCCCCTCCCTGTGTCCTCAAGTCCATTCTCTACGTCTGAGTCTTTATTCCCGTCCTGCCCCTAGGTTCTTCAGAACTTTTTTTTTTTTTTGATTCCATATATATGTGTTAGCATACGGTATTTGCTTTTCTCTTTCTGACTTACTTCACTCTGTATGACAGACTCTAGGTCCATCCACCTCACTACAAATAGCTCAATTTTGTTTCTTTTTATGGCTGAGTAATATTCCATTGTATATATGTGCCACATCTTCTTTATCCATTCATCTGTCAATGGACACTTAGGTTGCTTCCATGTCCTGGCTATTGTAAATAGTGCGGCAGTGAACATTGTGGTGCATGTCTCTTTTTGAATTATGGAGAAAACATATGCTTCTGCACTGAAACAAAATGAATACATATTCTTTTTTTGTAAGTAGCTTTCCACTTAGATTTGATATACGTTAACATTTTGCTCAATACTATGGCAGAAGTCTGGTGTTAGTTTAGGAATCTTGAAGCTAATAAATAGACAGGACTGGAATGTGATCACTCATCCAGGACAAAGCCCTCTTCTTAGAGAATATAACAACCCAGGGTTTGCTGTTTTTAAGAGTACTAGGTGCCATGAGCAAGCCAGTTTGTTGCCACATCATCATTTACAGAACATATTGTATACAAGTGAAAACTGATCCTGAAATGAAGAGGGAAACACTGAGACAGAGAGACGCTCCTTTCAGGAAAAATTGTTCTTGTCAGGATTTAGTGAAATGTCACCTGATGAAGACAGTGTAGTTTATTTTTAAGATATTTAATTTAAAAACTTTTTTAGAAAAGAAAAAAGATAAGTCCACTAGTTGGAAGCTTCAGTTTAAAAGTTAGGTAGAATCCTTAATTGGATTTTAGCATGGATAGCATTCAAATGCTCAACTCAGACAAGCTGCTTCTGCTGGTGGGCTCTTTGACTATACATAAAAAACTAGCTGAGGGATTGCAATGAGGTGATGTGAGCCAAGAGCTAAATGGTTGCTTTTCTGGGATTCCTGGGCACAACCAGGAGAGAAGATTAATAGATTTAAATGCTGGTTAGAACATTGTTTCATAAACTACTAAACCTCCTCTCACCTTAATCAGGTTGTGTTTCTGAGCAGCTAAAAAGTTAAACAGCTTTTGTCTTCTTGCCAAGCTTTAATGAAACCCACCAATCCTGCAGATAGGTTTCAATGTGTCAGCTATGTTTGGGGTGAGGGGTAACTTGTGGACCTGCAGACGATAAGAGGACCCTAGCTGTAGGTCTACATGGGGTCTACCAGATGGTCCCCAAATTGTAAGTAGAAGCTAAACATAGTAAAAAGCTGTTAGCAGCTCCATTTAGCAGACATAAAGAAGAAAACCTGATTTTTTTTTAATGCTGTGAGGTATCACGTTTCTTTCCTAGCCTGAGCAAGGTCAGCTTTTTCAGCATGTGACCTTGAAGGAGTTGTGTGGGCATGTATTGCTGGGCCATTTATTTAGAAAGCTAGGGTTACATTTTCAGTTGAGAACTTTAATTTTCTGGTTTTTGTTAGCGGGATAGTGGGGACTTGAGGACTCAGAAGTGTATCTCTGACAATGTGTGTATATAAATACCTGTCAGGAGGCCAATTCCAAGCCCCTTTAATTACTCTGGTGGTAGGGAACAAGCCTAAGAATTGATACCAGCAGAGGAGAGAAGTAATATATTTTGCAGTAACTTCAAGTATTTTTTTGGGGGAAAACCTATGGGTTATGCTGTTGTACTTTCTGAAGATTTTAGATTTTAAAACTATGGAGACCATGCTTTCTGACCTCTTTGGATTGCTTTGTATTATCATCATGATGCAGAAAGAAGATGGGGGGTCACTTTCTCATTCATTCAGTCAAGAAATATTTATTGAGGACCAGCTATGTGCCAGGCTATGCAGTGGGATGAGGATATGATACATTTCAAGTGGGGTCTGTCTTCTAGGTGCTGACAGGCTGGTGGAGGTGGCCAGAATAGGAGAGTAAACAGCCCATGACAATAGAGTGTAATGTGTGCTAGAATAGGAGTACCCCCAGGGTGCCCATCCTAGGTGTAGGAGATTAGGGAAGGCATCTTTGAGAAGTTTGCATCTAAATTAAATTTTAAGGAACAAATATAACTAGGCAGGTATAAGCAAGGGCTCGAGTATGCCAGGTAGAAGAACAGAATATGTGGTCTTGGAGGCAACAGAGAACCTGGTGTGCTTGTGGAACTCTAAGTGGTTAACCTGTCCGAGCCATGGTGCTGTGGTTTGGAGGGAGCATAAGAATTTAGAGCCATGAGGATGTAACAGTGAGTCAGATGAGGATTTATAGGCACATTAAAGAATTTGGATTTCGTCTTCCTCTGAAGACAAACAGGGAGCCATTTTAGAGTTTTGAGCAGAGGAATGACATAGTAAAATCAACCTGGTTGGAAAGTGTTCAGAAGAGGAGAATCTGGATATAGGGAGACCAGTTAAGAGGCAATTCAGTGAGTGATAAAGGTGAGCAATGACAGGAGTTCCAGCTGAATTAAGATACAGTAGTCCCTCCTTAGCTGTGGCAGATATATTCCAAGACCCCCAGTGGATGCCTGAAGCCATGAATAATACCCAACCCTATATATACACTATGTTTTTCCCATACATACATACGTATGATAAAGTTTAATTTAAAAATTAGATACAATAAGAGATTAAAACAATAACTAATAATAAGAGAAAAATTATAATGATATACTGTAATAAAAGTTAAGTGACTATGGTCTCTCTCTCGAAATATCTTCTTGCTCTGTACTGACCCTTCTTCTTGTGAAGATGTGAGATGATAAAATGCCTGTGTGACAAGATGAAGTGAGGTGAATGATGTAGGCATTGTGACTGAAGCATTAGGCTACTATTGACCCCCTGACAATAGTCAGAGGAGGATCATCTGCTTTAGGTGACCCTGGATCATTGAGCCATGACAATGTCAATGGTTGGATGTCAGGAGCTGACCACGTCACTGGCTGTGGATCCTGGTGGGGGTGAAGGGGAAAGAGTGGGATGGCACAAGATTTCATCACCCAACTCAAAACTGCAGACAATTTAAAATTTATGAATTGTCTTATAATAAATTGTTAATTCATTATAAAAATGAATTAATATTTTTGGATCACAGTTGACTGCAGGTAACTGAAATGGCAGGAAACGAAACCATGCATAAGGAGTGGTGACGGGGAGAGGTATATTAATTCCAGAATTAGCAAGTATTATTCTCATTGGTGAGGAGAATCTATCATTTTCAGTACCAGATTTCTGCAGAACCTGCTTCCACTACAGGGTCTGCTGCTCATATGACTCCACCTCCCCCAGGGTTCCCATTCCTAGGTGGCTTAGTTGGAAAAGATTGGCAAGGTCAGTGAGAATCTCCTCTCATTTTTTAGGACTACGGGAACTGAGATACCAAAATATTGGGTCAGTAAACATTGGGAATTTGATCTTAGAAATCGTATAACTATCAATAAGTAAGAAGAAAGAACAAAATAAAACAAAACAAAAAAAACCTGTTTATCAGAGGGAGGAAAATGAAACAGATTTACAGATTATGGCAGAGATAAGAGTCGGTGTAGCATTTGAAAGACTGAATGTGGCTTGATTCTATTTCATATCCTGCTCTTAAATTACCAAACACAGTAATACCTGCACAACAACCATACTTTTTTGTACGTGAGCAAGTTAGGGTGAGATTTTACCTTAGTTTTCTTAGTGCATCTCCTCCCCTGCCTCTCAACTGCATAATTTAAGATTCATGTGGTGCTAACAGGGCTACATGATGAATAGGTTTGAGGCCTCTGAGCCTTTAACTCTTTTATCCACTTGTTTACATCAGTCTCAACTAATACATTTAAAAGTAAGGAAATAGCATGCCCTTCCCATGATTATAGATTCGGAACTCTAGGCTCCTAGGTTTGAGGTAATCGGTTTCTTGGCTCCTTGGAAATCTTTATTTCCATTTACAAAAAGGTTATGAGACTGACCAAAACAGATTCACCCAGCCTTTTAGAAGCCTTGTGAAAGGACAAGAGGATGTGTTGTTTTAAGTTGATGTGTTATTCAAAACACATCATATTGGTACTGATCATATTTTCCTAGGGGATGCTTCTCTGGTTGTGGAATGGCCCTTGAGAAGTGATTGTTCCATCGACAGTAAGAGGAAGAAGCATGAGGGCTGCTCAAATTTAATGTTCAACTCCAGTCTTTTCAGAACAAATAGGTTCCTACAATTTGAAGACCCTGAAGCTAGTAAATGGAACTGAAAGCATCTTAGAGCTCCTTGTTGACACCACATGGTCATAAACCCTTCAGACTCCCGCAAAGAGGTTGTAAAGCAAATTGCTCCTTCACAAGTAAACCGATTAAAGGGAGACAGAGCTTAGACATCTTGGAGCCTAATGAGGGTGTTTCAGAGAAGTGATGCTCCTTTTCTAGAACAAATGATAAATTTTTGTTATGTGTGAGAAACAGAATTGCTCATAGGAATAAAGTCAAAGGACAAGGAAGGTACTATATTCTGTTTTCAATAATACTGGCCTGGAAACCAGGAGACTTGGAATTCCTAATCTGACATTTAAACTGGATGACCTTAGGGAAGCAAACTAACCACTCTGCTTCTCTCATTTGTAAATGAGAATGTCCATTTATTCAGTAGACATGTATTGAGTAAATATTATTAGCCAGTTGTTTTCACAGTTGTAATCTCACTTCACACTCACAAGACTCCCATGAGGAAGCAATTATTATTCATTCATGTTAATAAAGAATCTGATGCTCAGAGGGTTTAAGTAACTTGTCTGAGTCATATTTAGTAAGTGTTAAAGTTATAGTTGGTGAGTGGTTGAGGCAGGATTCAACCCCAGCTTTCCAAGTCCAGCATTATTCCTACTACAGGAAGCTGCTCTCCTTATGGTTCAGTGGCATTTATTAACATATGGTAATTATATTTATTAATGGTTGTTATCTCATAGGAGTTATTGTCTAATTTCGTGTACATGGTTATTTTCCCAACGAAAGACAAAAATCCACATGTTTCCATCTTTGTTACCTGCCTCCTCACTCACCACAGAACAGAATACTGATCTTCACTCATCTGTTCATTCATCGATTCATCATTTAACAAAATAATAATCAAGTGCCTATTATGTGGAAGGCACTGTTCTAGGTGCCTGGAATACATCAGTGCACAAAATAGATGATATCCCTGACCTCATTCACTTATATTCTAGTGGAAGGAGAAGGAAATAAATATCAAATGGCATAAGTCATGGAATATGTTAGGGGGTGATAAGGACAATAATAAAAGTAGACCATGTTAAGGGAGATTGGGAATGTGGCAGAAAGGGTAAGTTTGCAATTTTAGATAAGGCTATTAGGGTAGGCGTCATTGATTGCTGCGTTACTGTTACCTGAATTCACTTAGGAGTGTCCTCTGACAACTTCAAGCCTCGGCTTTGCTTATGTGTAAGGAAGAGATGGCACCAGGCTTTGGCCTTAACCCAAAATTCGCCAACACACATTCATTTCCCAGCAGAGAACTTTAGATCAGTATCTTCCATATTCACCTACAGAACCACCAGGGGTAAAAGGTGGAAGTGGCCAAGGCACAGCTTGAATTTATGTCATGCCCTTTAACACAGACAGCTCAGTATCAGGGCATAGGGCTTAGAGTAATGCTGACCTTAGCTAGAAAAAATATTCATCTATGAGCCTCACAGATGTGTAATCAATAGTAAGGTAACTGACTGCAAGGGATTTTACACATCTGTCAGCTAAGTCAGAACCCTAAAGGGCAAATGCTGTTATAAAGAACATTAGCCAGATTTGTGGTGCTGACTCAAGGAGTTTGGGTACATAAACCAATGCATGCATTACAAGGAGACATCAGTATGACAATTTTTCATTGGTGACAGTCATAATCTTGTTTCAGTCTGTTTTTCTAGTTGATATTCATGGAAAAATGTTGGATTCGCTGGACTGTCATCAGAGATCATTTTGTTTTTATTTTATGCTTTCTTTCTTTTTCCTGTACAGCTTATAATACTTTGTTCTTTGTCCCTAGCTTTTCTGTTTTCTGCTTGTTCTTTTCTTATCTTTGCCTTCCCATTAAAAGTTATCTGCTTTCTTTCCAGCTTTCCTTTTCTTTAGTTTTCATCACTGTTCTTCCTCCCTTCCTTCTTCCTTCCTTAAATATTTATTATGCATCTGCCATGTACTGGGCCAGGCATTGTGCTGTGTGCTGTGTAACAGTGGTAAAAACACAGAGGATTCTCCCTTATAGACCATGCTGTCTATTGCACAAGATGACATTATACTTGTAAACCCACAAATGAATCTATATTGAATAACTGGAAAATTTTATAATGAAAAAAGAGGATGCTTTATTATTTATTTAAAGAGGACGCTTTATTTATTTATTAAAGGAGAATAACGGGGGGCCTGTTTTACACCAGATGGTAGAAAAGTCCTCCCTGACAGAGATGTTATGCTGAGACTGGAAGGAAGGGAAGGATCTACCCAGGCAATGGCAGGCAGGAGTCCTCCAGAGACAGAGAACAGTGGGAAGAAAAACCCCAGGAATGGCCAGAGCTTGGTGCGTGAGAAACTGTCTAAAGGTCATTGTGGCTGGATCACAGTGTGGGAGCAGAGCATGGACTGGGGGATGGGGGATTCCAGAGACCTTTCTCCTTGTTCCTTCTCCATTCTTTATACCCATTTAAGTTGGACGTGAATAAGGTATTTATCTCAACATACCCTTTGATTTTTTTTAGGTTATTCTCTGAGAAAAATGAGTACAAAACAGAACATGATGAAAAATTTTTTGAAAAGTAAAACAAGAAGCTTTTGATGAAGGAACTAAGTTCAAATGGGCATTGAGCAGCCAAAAGTGGCTACCATGGTTGTCTGTGGTACATGAACTAGCCTGGTTGCTAAGGTACACAATGTGCCCCCGATTGTAAGGTACACAGTTACAAGGGTTAAAGATCTGAACAGGATTTGCATGTTTGTGTAGTGTGTGTTTATGTGCCCACCAGGGCACGTTTATGCTGCAAGGTAGTATTTATGCCTAATTCATAATCAAATCTTTTCCCATATATTAAAAAAATTTTATTTCAGTGCTCTAAGTTGTTCTGTGAACTAACTGCCTTTGTAATGCTTTTTCTTTGAAAATGTTTTCATCTTTTCAAGAACTATAAGAAAATATAATACGTATATACACACATATATGTTTATATATTTATTTATAGGTGAGACTGGGTTATGTTTTAGTGGTTCCATTTTGACTGGCTCATTGTAGACGAATGATAGAGTGCAAAACACAATCAAGTAGTTCTGAGAAATAAGAATATCATATATCATGAGTCAGATTATGACAGAATTCTCTATGGGTACCAGCAACAGAACAGTATGCAATCTCAAAAATAAATATGCATTCTTTCTAGATATAACACTTTAGTTAAATGCTTTTACACAACCTGTGAAGACATTTTATCTAAAATATGTCTTGTGAACAGAATAATTTAGGAAATGACTTCACACTACACTCTTTCCTAGAGATTGAATTTAATTTACTAAAATTTAATAAGAAAAGAAATAATTTTCTATTCATTTTTTCACTTTCTTAAGAAAGTGTTAAAAAACAATATCAATAAAATATTTTGTAACGTAGCAAATGTGATGTAAAACTATGATGCAAAGTAGTTAGATTTGATATTTGGATACCAATTATGTGCTACACTTGTGTTTTCTAACAAAGAAGGAGTTAAAAAAAGGCTTAGGTAGTCAAAGGACATAGTAAGGGTTTGAGGGTCACATGTGCTTATCATAATTGATTGTTACCTCTTAAGAGTAAGAGATAATGCAGATCAGAACCAACGTGTTGGCATTAGGAATGAGGAAAATATTAAGGAAGGAGGGCTCAGTGACTGATTAGATATGGTAGATTAAGGAGGGGGAAAAATTGAGAATAATATTTATGGTTCTGTTTTACATGATTCATTGTAAAACAGGCAAGAGAAGGTCACATTTATTGGGAAGGCAATGAGTTGTGTGGTGAACTTGGTGGGCTTGAGCTGTCGACTGGGTATCTACAGAGAGACCTTCAGCTGGGAGCTAAATTTATAGTCCTGGTGATTGAAGAAAATGTCCAGGCTTAAATAAGGGACGTGAAAATCACTGGCATATAAGTAGATGTATCACTACAGAATCATAGAGGTGCCGTTTGGTGTAATGGAAAAAGTAATGGGCAAAAAATTATAGTGTAGACTTGATAACATCATTTGATAATTATGCCATTTAGACATGTCACCTAGCCCAGTTCCTTTTAAATGACTCTCAGTGTAACACTCTTATTTTCCTTAAAACGTTGTTGTAAGATTAAAATGTCAGTATAAGTGAAATGTCTTTGAAAGTCTTATGTGTAATGTAGGTTCTTCCCTCTCTCCCTCCCTCCCTCCCTCTTTCCCTTCTTTCCTTCCTTCCATCACTTATGTGTCTCCCCAGTATTCACAATGAAAAAGGGATCTTTAAGACTAAGAGTACAGGATGGGATTTGCCTGAAGATGTCCTTGGAAATGTCCACGGGCTGGGTTCTTAGATTTATCTTGAGAGCCCAGGATTTTCTCTTTCATATAACTTAGGGTCATTTGGAAAATGAGTTTTGGAGGTTTAGGGTACAACTGAAGACCTTTAATTGTTTCTTAAAGATCTCCCATATACTCAGCCAATGTAGAACTAATTATTTAACTCCCCTCCTGTGAACTTTTAGAATCTTCCTTTCAACTTACTACAGCTTCTGCAACTGGTCCTTGAGGATCACTCCTTTCTGGTCTACTTTCCTATACCTATCCATACTTTTACTAAACAGAAATCATTACAATTAGGAAATCATGCCTTGTTTTTGATCTCCTTTTTCTTTTTCCCTGAAATGTCTTTCTCTCCAGCTTTGTCTGTTAAAATACTGCCTGGTTTTTAGAAACCATCTTAAATATTATCTTTCCATGATCTTTTAATTATCCACCCACCCACTCTATTCCTTTCAGTATCATTTCATATCTATCTATGGCACATTATATTCTATCTTATTTGCATACTTGTCTTATTCCCTCGCTAGCTTGTGAGTTCCTTGAAGGTGTGGACTCCATCCTCTAGCTGTTCCATAACTCCTAGCGTGGCAGCCTGTATATGATACATCAGGGAATATTTGCTCACTTGATTAGTCAAAACAAATGCCACAAAGGCGACAAATTATCACATCTAATCAAAAGAAGCACATCCTGCAACTGTGGGCTTATATACTCTCTAATCAAGTTCGTTTTACAAAAGGACTAAAATATTTTAAAATTTAATTTTAAAAAAAGAAAGAAAGAAAAACCTTCAAAATAATTTGAGGCATTGTGCAATGGAGCACCCTCGGCTATACAGAATACTAAAAAAGTGCAAGTAACCCTGTGAGAGTTACTAAAAGTTCTATTTTCTTCTCAAAGCTCTCTGACAAGATTTGAAATGAAAAACACTAAGAATCTAGGTAACCCAGGAGGGTTTTACTTGTAACAGTTTCTTCTTTCCAAATTGGGTTCTAAGTCACTCCTGCCTACAGTCCTAGATATTTTGTTCTTTGTACAGTGATGTGTTGAAGTGAGTTGAAGAACTCAAACTATATTTGGGTTTAGGGTATTTATTCTTCTTTGGTCTTTTTTTCTCTAAAGGATTTTCATCGTTTGCCCTTAGTACTTTATGAATACATGTGCATGGTCTGGCAAGAGATTGGTTGCTGCTGACAAGTGTAGGATTTTCAATTTGGATTGATAATATTCTGTACTGGAATGGCCATGTAAACCAGCAGCACTAGTTTTGACCTGCTGAATCACTGGATTCACTTGGATAGGAACTTACAGCCAATATTTGCCTGCTGTGTACACTATCGTCTTTTTCTTGGAATTTCCAGAGTTCATGAGTCCACTCTGCAATATTTATTGAGTAGCTTCTGGGTATAGAATTTGAGGCACTGTAGCAGGAGCTATGAAAAATGTTCAGAGAATGAGGGACTGTGCATACATCATGTATTATGGGTTATAAATGGAAGAAAAGTTATCAACCTTGATGGTTAGAATAGTCAAGCCAGGTGCTTGCCAATTCAAAAGCCCTCTCCTGGGAAGCCTCAAAATGCCTGTTTCATACCTAGGTGCTCTGTGATTCCTAATGAAAGGGTTGACATAATCTGTATCTCATATCTCCACCACCTTGGACCCAGGGTAGACCAGACCTAAATCCAATCGTCTGTTGACTGGTTAATGACCTATTGTTGCTCAGAATGACCTAAGGATGAATAGCAGTGTCCTATACTATATGACAGCTAGTTGAATCGGACTCTCAGGGACTTTGAATAGGCAATGAGACAGGAAGAACAGGAGTAATAGATGGAAAGATGGGGACTAGCTAAGTCACCAAGGTAGGGCTTGAGTAGAGAGCAGTCAGTGTCTACTGTGAAAATGCAATCAACTATTTGAGTTTCTATTTAGACATCATAACCTCTAATAGACTCCAGGAAATATTTCTTTATGCAGAATTCTAAG
Organism: Balaenoptera acutorostrata; assembly: GCF_949987535.1. Classification (NCBI taxonomy): domain Eukaryota; kingdom Metazoa; phylum Chordata; class Mammalia; order Artiodactyla; family Balaenopteridae; genus Balaenoptera; species Balaenoptera acutorostrata. Next base: position 82,775,036 of record NC_080065.1, read on the forward strand.
GCACAATTTCCTCAGTCTCTCAGAGGACCCTTGAGATGCAGCTAGAGCAGGATCAAACCCTTTAAGGCACGTTTATTGTTTCCTCCTTCCTTGTGTACTTTCCCACTCCCTCATAGTGCTTGCTGAGACCACCCCCAAAATATACTACACGCAAAATATACAAATAGGCACTATCTTAGTGCCTATTTTGTGAGGAGTTTAAACCAAAGTACTGTTGACTGAAAAAAAAAAAGAACAACCTACAAGTTGAGAATTATGTTTTATTCGGTGAACTTACTGAGGACTTAAGCCCAGGAGGCAACCTCTCAGATAGCTCTGAGGGACTTACTGAAGAGGTAAGGGAGGATCCAGGATATATAGGAGTTTTTGCAAAACAACAATAACAATACAACAACAGGTAGTCAGAACATTGAAAGATTACTGTTGATTAAAGAAAAACCAGAGATCTCAAGCTAATGAATTTAGCGCTTTTCTACATATGGAAAGATGCAAGAGTCTGGGTTCATTGAACTCATTCCTTTGATAGGCACCTTAACTGTCTAGGACCACTATCCTGCTTTTCTCCATCCTGAATCCCCTCAGGATATAGAGTCTGGGGTGGCTGCAGTGGCTGATGGCATGATGGCCACAACATCCTTTGTTTACTGATATGGCAAGTGACAGTCTTCGTCCACAGTACTCTTCTCTTGAAATTGTGCTATACCTCTTTGGGAAAGTAAGAATTCAGGGACTAGTATAGGACATGGTCATTCAAATGGATGTTAGTCCTTATAGCGTTGCCATTTTTAACAGAAACTTCTTAGGCAGAAAACTGAAAGCTTGAAAACACTTCTAGAGGTGACTTTCTTGGCTAACACCCAGATCAGGCCTCTTGAATTAACCAAGATAATTATCATGTGTTAAAATATTATTCAGCTGTTTTAAATTAGTGATCTAACACTAAGATTAGTTAATAAAGTTGTAATTTTTATTAAAATGAGCAATGATTCTATGCATGAAATCTTATGAGGAATGCTTGGATATCTTTTCTGGATTTTACTGTTGACTAGCTGTTCAATTGCAATCTATTTTCTTTAGAAAAACCTTCAGTTCTAGAATTTAAGAAAACATTTCAAGTTGGTTATGTTAATTTTTTCTCAAAGTAATAAAATCAATAAAATATGGAAGCTAATTAGCAAGCATTTTTTTTATTAATCACATAACCTGAAGGCAAAACAATGACAATTGAATTTACAAGTCTGCACATTTACATGAGGAGTAGTTCCTACAGCCTACACTAAAGAGGGGGACTCAGAATGCCTTGGTAAATAAATAAACAGAGGACTCCAGGGAATGGACATTTATGGTAGGAGAAGTTCTGCAGAGAAAGTTAAGTGGAAAAGCCAAATCTGTTTTCTAAATGGTAAATTGTATAAAACTTTGGACATTTTTTTCTCCATATAGTAAAGTTCTGTATGAGGTAGACCTGTCATTTAGAGCTATACACAGTCATGTCTGAAGTTGCATAATATGAAAAAAACAGTATCAAATAAAAACATTCTCAATAACCAAGATGTAGATATAGTGACAGATCAAATCTCATTTGCAGGTTTCCAAATAAAAGTTGATTTCTCATTTTGCTTAATTATGGATAAAGTCTAGAATCTTACTTTCGTGTTTTCTCACCAATGATAGCTAATGGATCTTTGATCAAGTTCAAGATTTTGTATTTAATAAATAGGCCCATTAGAAAGTTTACACACTTTTTTGTGAAATTAAAATCAGATTGGTATTTTCATTCAAGTTCCAGAGCTGCTTGTGTGCCGAAAGTGTGTTCTGCCTATCTTTCTGAGTCTTTATTATTCTTTCTTCTGTCCTTGCTCCTGTTGCTTTCATTGTCCTTAGCTCAGCGTGGGGTCAGCACTTGCACTTTCAAAGAGACTATATGGTGCATTCCCCAATCCCTTTCCCTAACATAGCCAACGACTAGCATCAAGTGACTTTAACAGGGGATATGTGTCTTTATTCATTTGTGAAGTCACAGGATCTGTATAATGAAAGCTCTGGCATTATGGCTGAGGTAGGTCTCATTGTTCTCACACAATTTTACTGTTATCAGCCTAATTGATCCTGCTCTTGTCAGAAGGCAATTTGTGTCAGGCCAGCACAAAGGGAGACAACCAATAAAAGGCTATACTCTTCAGGGCCAAGTTATACACTTTTACAGAGCTGCTGTCACGTAGATTTTTGTCCTTTGGCATTATACAGGGAGTGGGAAAAAAGATAAGGGTTAAGAGAACTGTTTTCTCCGTGGACCAATTAGATGAGAGGGTTGGATGTGAAAAGTGAACAAGTTGAATCTCTCAGGTACAGACTACCTAATATTCAATTAACACCCACAGCACATAGTATTATCATTAATTCATGAGTAACGATGAGGGGAAAATTCATTTCATGCTTAGAAGGGGTAATGTAGTGTTATAGAGTTTGAGTAAAAATGTTTCAAGTGTGCACAGTTAGCCTAATATATCATCCTCTTTGATGGGGAGGAGAAAAAAAGGTTGTGATTAATTTTTGCTTTATGTATAATATGAGGGCTGAATTTTTCTTAAAAAAAATAAGACTCAGGATACTTAAACTTTTTTTCCCCCTGTAGTGTCTAAACTGATTTATATGAATCATAATGTTTCCTTTCTTAGCTGATTAACATTTTGGCACTGAATAAAAGCAAAAAACAAGCAAGCGAATAAACAAACCACTGAATGACCAGGTGGGCCAGAGCTGAGTAGGAGAGAGGTCTGGAGAACTCCTGGAGCCATAGCAACTTGATATGTACTTGATACAAACACACACACAGAAGCACATACTCACGCCAGTGATAGTCACTTTGATATTATAAAACAATAGATTTCTGGCATGCAAAGCTCACGTGTAAGAAGGTAAACACTTTGATGGAAAAATCATTGCCTTGTATTTTTATTTTTTTATTTTATTTTTTAAATAGATCTTTATTGGAGTATAATTGCTTCACAATACTGTGTTAGTTTCTGTTGTACACCAGAGTGAATCAGCCAAATGTATACATATGTCCCCATATCCCCTCCCTCTTGAACCTCCCTCCCACCCTCCCTATCCCACCCGTCTAGGTCATCTCAAAGCACCGAGCTGATCTCCCTGTGCTATGCTGCTGCTTCCCACTAACTAACTATTTTACATTCGGTAGTGTATATATGTTGATGCTACTTTCACTTCGCCCCAGCTTCCCCCTCCCACCCTGTGTCCTCAAGTCCATTCTCTATGTCTACATCTTTATTCCTGCCCTGCAATTAGGTTCATCAGTACCATTTTTTCTTTTTTTTAGATTCCATATATATGTGTTAGAATACGGTATTTGTTTTTCTCTTTCTGACTTACTTCACTCTGTATGACAGACTCTAGGTCCATCCACCTCACTACAAATAACTCAATTTCGTTTCTTTTATGGCTGAATAATATTCCATTGTATATATGAGCCACATCTTCTTTATCCATTCATCTGTCAATGGACATTTAGGTTGGTTCCATGTCCTGGCTATTGTAAATAGAGCTGCAATGGACGTTGTGGTACATGTCTCTTTTTGAATTATGGTTTTCTCAGGGTATATGCCCAGGAGTGGGATTGCTGGGTAATATGGTAGTTCTATTTTTAGTTTTTTAAGGAACCTCCATACTGTTTTCCATAGTGGTTGTATCAATTTACATTCCCACCAACAGTGCAGCAGGGTTCCCTTTTCACCACACCCTTTCCAGCATTTATTGTTTCTAAAATTTTTGGTAATAGCCATTCTGACCAGCATGAGGTGATACCTCAGTGTAGTTTTGATTTGCATTTCTCTAATAATTAGTGATGTTGAGTATCTTTTCATGTGCCTCTTGGCCATCTGTATGTCTTCCTTGGTGAAATGTCTATTAAGGTCTTCTGCCCATTTTTTAATTGCATTGTTTGTTTTTTTGATATTGAGCTCCATAAGCTGTTTGTATATTTTGGAGATTAATCCTTTGTCTGTTGTTTCATTTGCAAATATTTTCTCCCATTCTGAGGGTTGTCTTTTTGACTTGTTTATGTGCCTTGTACTTTTAAAATATTAATTTGGCAAGAAGGAAATCAGTTTTGTTTGAGGACAATTTTCTGCAATATAAGTTTTATCTGTTGGTTGGTTTTGGCATTTCTCTGGATACCTTTTCATCAGAGGCACTTATCTGGATATTTGCCGTGAGTTTTTCATTTCTACACACCTGTCTTTAGGATTTTGACTCATCTTCACACTTTCAGATATGACTGAGAGGTGACCTCAGCTTAAAGTTGAATAGAATTAAGAGCTAGAAAATTCTTGTAAATTTGATGAAGCTTAAGACTTCTCATCTTAGAATTAGAGTAGTATAGGATAACATATCCATCTAAAAAGTATTCTTAATAACTTCTTTTATAAGTTGCTAATTAATTTCAAGCAACACGCTGATCCTCATTCTTCTTTTTCTTTATCATTTCTCTATATTCTTTGATTGTCCCTTTATACATAGGTTGAGCACTCATAGTGGATACCCTTTGTGGGAATGGATAAAATATAAACTATAGCACCTGACCATAAATACCTTAAAATCACTTACTTTGGTAGGTGATTACCAGGTATTTCTGGTAAGTACCAGGTACTTACTTCCAGGTATTTCTTCCTGGAAGGAATGTGTATGTCAGTCAAGAACTGGAAATGAAATTGGAGATAGGTAAGCAATCTCCTCTGGCTTTTTTAGTAAAGAAAGGTTGCTTTCTAAGACTGATATTTAAATTTAAAGTATTTATTAATGGAAATGTACACATAAGTATTTCCTGATACTTGATTCTTCACCCGTTTAAGAATTTTTATATTATACATAGAACATCTACAAATTGTTCTCTCATAATACTGGCTGATAAATAGACTGCACATAAGCTAATGTCTTAATATCTGTTTATATCTTTTTAGTGCTGAGAAGCCAGTCAATTCAACTTTACCCAGCGTGAGTGTATCTGTGTTGAATAAGCTGACCAGAATGGAAGAATAATCTGTACCAGAAATAGATGCAATCTTTGAAAATTTTCTACTCTGATAATATTTCCTCTCAATTTTATAACCTTTCCAGGAATATCAGTTATGTTTTTAGTAAGATCCAAAAGTATAAAAGCACAGAAGACTTATTTCCTGTGATATACACACAGGCATTTGGTAGAATGATATTTGCAATATTAACTTATGCATTCGTCTCCCTCCTCTGATGTTTTTCAAATTGTTCTGTGACCTGCTGTCATTCCAGCAGCTAGACAATGAGGTATCCAAAGTGTCAAGACTGTCTTATTACAGCAGAAAGCAGAGAATGTGAATCAAGTTTTTAATTCTTGAATTAAAACATCAAATATAATAGAAAAAAAATTGGAAAGATATAAGATAAGTAAGAGCCAGGTTTTGCCCTTTCCCAGTAGGTATATAAGGAATATACAGAAGAAAAAGACGAAAAAGAGCTCTTAGTTTCTTGTGGATTCCTGAAAAAGGGCCAGATATACTTTTTTCCATTCTCCACCCTCAATTGCCAAATCCAGAGAGGGGAAACATCTCCTATCCCCAAGTGGACTTGGTGAACTTTGAGAGTGGAATGATCCTGTGCTCTTTTTACAGGCAGATCCTAAGAAATAAAGGGTTCCATAGTTTCTCTGTCAGCATGGTACAGAAACATCTGTGTGGGTGTCTAGGCAAGTGGGCTTGAAGCAGCCCACTGGAATATCCGTGTGCCCCTACAGAGCTCAGGGAGCAGCAGGAATATTTTTCTGAGTGGCAGAAAGCAGTGAGACCATGGCACAGAGAGCCAATGAAACTGCAAATACCTTATATTCAAGACAAGGAGGCTGTGACAGTGATGTGCATGAACTAAAGACAAAAGACTGCTTGGAACACAAATATCTAGCTGATGGCAAGGTATTACATGCATAGATGATGACGGAAAATGCCCAGATTTCTACCTACATCCTGCATAACCTGTCACTATATAATTCCTAAAGAATTTAGCAGCTAATTCAGAGAAAAGATGAGAAGAGACCCTGAAATGACTAAGTTAGCACCACTCAATGATTTAGATGCTTAGAATACAAATCAAATTTAATTATAGCAAAAGAAGTTATATTTCTTGAACATCTTATTTGGTAGAATTAGATTGATATTTACTATGTATTTTTTAATATAACTCTTGAATGTATCATTGGTGTTTTTGGCTCTTGTAATATAATAAATAGTTCTAAATATTTAAAATATCTAAATAGTTCTAAAGCTTTAATTATCAAATACACAGACAACTTGTGTTGCCCTTTTTCATTATGAATAGTGGTGATGAAAGTCATTTAGTGAAAGATCTCTCACCACAATTTATGGCAGCCATAGTTATTTGAACATTTTCCTGTATTTAATGCCTATCAGAGTTGCAGATATCAAAACTTCAAATGTTGTAGGATTGTAACTGAAACTCTAATGAGTGAGATTTTCAACCATTTTAATATTCTCACAATTATTTTACACTTTTATCACAGTTTGGCAAGTATTTAAGAATTTATTTTTATTCCTATAGAGAGAGAAATAAATATTTCCAGAAAGCAAGAAAAGTACAATGGATATCTTATGTAGTGTTTTCTCTTGTTATGATTTCAAAAGCCTCAAAAATGAGGGATGTGTAGGAAACCAAAACACAATTTATTATGTCCCATTTGTATGAAGTAAATTACACCAGAAAAACAGTTTCAGTATCCTCTCATAATGTCTGTCTTGCAAAAACACATCACCTTTCTTTAGGGAACACTCTATGAAGGACTGATGCTCTTAGAAATTCTAAGAATGACTGCAATGGATGTAGAAGGGAAGGAGCCTGCTCTCTGATAATTATCTACCTCACTCACTTTAGTAATGGCCTCTTTCCCTTGATCATTCCATCATAATGAAACCCAATTTCCTCTTAAAATTTTACGTATTTATTAATAATATAATTTTTTTCAGAAAGGAACAACTGTGCTGAAGGCAAATTAACTTGATTCTTAAAAGTTTGATGAAGCTGCTCTTTACTCACATTATAAATTTCAAATTGAATCAAAATTAGGTGAAATTAATTCTGTTTCCTTAGGTATTCTTATGCTTAATAAGATGAAGCATGACTAATTTTAGGGTGATAATCTAATTTGATATATGAGTAATGAATAACTTTCTGCCGCTCTAAATTATAAAATGTATTAGTTATCTATTAGGTTAGTACAGAGAGAAATGTATTTTGGCAACTTCTGAGTCATGTTATTGAAAATAATCATGATTAATCTGATTACAAATAATTAAAATATATAAAGTTAAGTTATTTATTCAAGTTCTTTGAGGAGACTTGTTTTGCTTGACCTGCTGCTTCTTAATTATTTGGTCAGATTATTTTTGTTACTTTTATTGAAGTAAATAAAAGGTGCAAAAGATTTTTTGTGGCTAATATAGCATGTTTCATTAGCCAGTGGAGTTCAAACTTGTTCAAATGATGATTCCTGGGCTCTGCTTCCTGTTTCAGTAGGACCAGGCAAGGCGTGGTTCTGGGAACCTGGTTTATTGGACTCTTTGGGTAGATTCTTCTGCAGGTGTACCTAGGACAATGGTTTGAGAAACATTTATGTAGAGTCTAATTTATGTAGAGAATAATTATTACTTCTGTTTGTCATCTAGGAGCTCAACCAAAAATGTAATATATTCAGCATTAACTTATTTTTTAAAGCTTTATATTTTAGAACAATTTTAGATTTACAGAAAAATCGAGCAAATAGTTCCTATATACCCTGTATCTGGTTTCTGTTATTATTAACCTTTACATTAATGTGGTACATTTGTCATAACTAATGAACCAATAAGGATATATTATTATTAGATAAAGCCATACTTTTTTCTATTTCTTTATTCTTTTCCTACGGTCCTTTTTCTGTTTCAGGATCTCATTCAGGATGCCACGTTGTATTTAGTCATCATGTCTCCCTAGGTTCCTCTCGGCTGTGACAGTTTTCTCAGACTTTCCTGTTTCCTTGCTTATGCAGTGTTTGTCAGGTTTCTTCATTGTAAAGTTACTCTTTTTTTTCCCCTTTTCATATTCTTTGAAAGGAAGTTTACACTTAAGGTGTGGGCAGTTAAGAGAGGAGTATCTACCTAAATTATTTGAATTCTTCTGCACAGAATATTTATCCCTTTTCCCTCGTTTATTCATTTAGTCAAGTATTTATTCATCAGTGTGGACTCATAGGGTATTTATTTTACACTTGGATTATAAGCCAGTACTACTTAAGTTATTTTATTGCTTAAATTTTTCCAGCTTTTGCCACTGGGAACTCTTTCAGTTGGTTCCAATACCCCTTTTATATACACCCACTGTTTTGTTTCTATGTTTGTTTTACTGTCTATTTGATTTGATTTAGCACTTCTTTACTTTCCAGCATTGCAGGATGGTCTTGGCTCATCTTGTTTATCTCCTCCTCAAGTTCTAGAAGTAACTATTTCTTCAACAAATCCTGGTTCCTTTAACTGGATGGTAGCATTAAAAACCAAGGTCTGGGTGCTGGGTGCACAATTATCGTTCTAAGAAAGAGTAGTCATAAATGATGCAGAATGTTAACAAGATTAATTGATGATATTTAAGAATAGTCTATAACAGCAAATCTCAAATCTTTTGTCTTAGGATTCATTAAAAACTATTTAGGACCTCAAGAATCTCTTATTTATGTAGGTTATATCTATTTATATTTACTGAGTTAAAAAGAAAAATGGAGACATTTAAAAATATTCTTTCAATAGTTCTTTTAAATGAAACAATGATAAATGCAACATTTGTTTATATAACTAGTACTTTTATGAAAATTGTTTTCAAAACCAAAAAAATTGTCAAGAACAGTGTTGTCGCTTTACATTTTGCATATCTTTTTAGTAGTGTCCAGCTTAATAGGAAAAAGGTCGATTATCAGATGTACTTCTTCATTCAATCTGTTGCAATTTGTTGTTTTGGTTAAAGTCTATGGAGAAAATCCAGCCTCATACAGATATGTAATTGGATATGGGAGAACTATTTTAGTAGCCTTTTAAGATAATTTTGGATATATCATGTAGCCTCTGGAAAAATCTACTGTATCTTTATAAGAATGAGATAGATAAATAATATCTTAGTATCATTATGTATATAGTTTTGACCTTGTGTACTCCCTGAAAAGTCTCTGGAGCTCACAAGGGTCTCCAGACTACACGTTGAGAGCAGTTGGTGTTTAATATACTGTTTCAAGAGGGAAAATAAAAGAGTCTACAGACTGAGCCTTGTACTATTACTTATCCAGTGTCCATTTATTTAAGTAGTGATCATAACTGATTAAATAAACCCTGCACAGTTAGTGGTCAAATTGGCACAGTTAGTGTTGGATTAAATGTCAATGTAAAGGTAGGCAAAGCAAGTAAAATTAAGTAATTTATGGTTGGACAATTCATCTTCACTTGGTATAATTTGCTCTCTATGCCTTCTCCATTTGCTTTCCTCATATTTACACATTATAACTTGTCTTACTGTCACATTCTCAGTTTGGTTTAGGGCAGCTGTGTGACATGTCTGATGAGGGGTCACTGGGAGGCATTTTTGATGCTTTACATTGACCATCAATCAGCCATGATAAATGCCTGTGTGAACAATTTCAACCATGAAAACACCTTGTGCGGACTCGAAAGTGAAAGAGGAAAGAAGGGTTTGGCAAGAATGAGGAGACAAGAGAGCGAGCCCAACGCCAATTTTCTAAATCTGTTGCTCTGCTGGAATGATTGTGAGAGATGATGGATGACTGATATCACTCTCAAATGTCTTTTATCCCTTAGGATAATTTTGCCAATTTTCCGGTGAACTTAAATGTCCACAGATGTTTGAGATGAAACCTGCTGATTTGTAACTCAAAGGCTTTAACTGCCAAATTGCTGGAGAATGTCAGTGGAAACTGGCAACTTGACTACAGTGTCAGCAAAAGACCACTGAGTGTCCTGAAGATACTCTTATAAATTTTCACTGGCACAAATGTCAAGTCTAATGATTTTTTTTTTTTTCAGTAGATTAGGAGTAAGAATGGAATGTTAAGTGTTGCTACTCTGGTCTCACAATTGGTGAACATATACTATACCTCCTGTCTGTTGCTTTTAATATTCTTCAATTCAGGAAAAAATGTTAACTAAGAAGTTAGTTTAAAATTTTATTGTGTTTTACATTTATTAAAATAACTGTGAATACTAAAAAAGAATTTTAAAGAACCTAAAGCTATTTTTTAGAAAAATAATCACCACTTATATGAAATGGTTCTGAGATGAAATGAAAAGAATGTCTCTAGTTAAAAGATTACTCTGAAATGTGTTGAAAAAGAAGTTGGCCTCTCTGTGTCTCCCTGGTGTGCAGACTTCATCCCACCTTTGTTCTCTCCTTTCCTTAATGCTCTGTCAGTGCTTTAGGAAGATGACTCAATGTTTGGTGAAAAGGAAGATTTGTCTTTGTTTCTGTTTCATATCCTCCATTAAGTATATTAAATATTTTAGCTGCAGTTCAACCCTTTTATTGTAATTTTAAAAATATAGAAACTTTATATTCAAATTTTAAGGTATTTATAGTCTGAATTTCATAGTGAATTATTTTTTTAATTGTACTTTTTTCTAAAAGACCCATGTCCATTCATTCTTTGTCTATCTTTTTGTTCTTTTAACATGCTAATAACCATATTTACCCACAATCTTAGCCAGAATTTCTCAACTTGATTGCATATTAGAACACCTAGAAACTTTAAAAAATTATATAGATGCTGGATTCCAAATTATATTGGTACAGACCAAATTAATCAGAATCCCTTGAAGAACCAAGGTATTGGTATTTTTTAGAAATTCTCCAAGTAACTCTAATGCACACCTATAGTTGAGAATCACTGGTCTAGGTTATGGATGACAAATAAGCTTTTACCAAACATTTGTTAATAGCTGTCTACAGAACTGTGTAAAGAATGATTCCAAGGTCATGTTTGGGTTCAAGGTAAGATGATACACATGATGTCTGCCAAGGACTCTAGAGAGGAGAGTAGTAGCTCACATGTCAGGTTCTTTCCATCCCTCACTATGGCCTTCTGAATTGATATTTCTTCCCTCATGAGTATTGAGTCCATTCCCTATTTCTCTGGTCTATATCCATATTATGAAGTCCACTACACATATGTCATATTATTGATACTGAGAAATTTTATTTTATATAAATTTTTTTAGTAGTTTCACTAGCAAAAGAGTGGATTCTAAGATTAAGTACTACACACACACATACACACACACACACACACACACACTTCATTGCCAAAGTGGGCATTTATTATGGCCATAGTAAAAAATAGAATGGATCATTTTTTGCCATGACAATTGCCAATATATATTAATAATTAAATATTATGAACTCACAGTGAATGGGAAAAGATCTTTACATTCCTAGTTCTATTAATTCAACTTACTCTGTGACTTCTCCTTGTTATTTAAGCTGCCTGAGCATCAGTTTTATTTATATATTAAATAGAGCTAACATTATTATGTACTTCATAGTGAAAATGTTGTGAGAATCATAAGACTTATAATGTACACTTGTAAATACTTTGTACAGAATGAGTCCTCAGGAAACGTCACCCATTTTTAGTTATTATTATTGTCATATGGATCAGCTGATTATCCATAACAATGTGTCAGTTCAATTCGACTAGGTGCTATTGTCCATCATACTCCCTAGCTGCCTCTAAGCAATCATCTAATGCACAGAATATAAAACATTGCAGGGGAGATCAATATGCTATAGAAACACCCAGCCACCACCACAACTAAAATTACTGAATAATTTATTCAAGGTCTTACAGCAAGTGGCAAAATCAAGATTGAGTCCCAGGTTGATGTAGATACACTTTAAGCTAGCTGATAGACAACACTTCGCAATTTACAAAACCTACTGATTTACATTATCTCATTTGATACTTACGCCAACCTGTGAGGTAGGTTTTGTTGAGCTGATTTTATAGATGAATAAACAGAGGCTCGGAAAATTAAAATATGTTCCAGGTGGCTCAGCTAATTTTAATTAAAATTCTAATTGCTAAAACTGTAGCTGTAGTGTCACAGATTTTTGTATTTCCACAGCAAAATGTTTTCCTTAGGCGGTATTCAGATAACATATACTTTTATTTTACTTTATTAAACAGTGTAAAAAAAATTTTATACAAACTTTAAAAGTTACTTTCCATTTACAGTTATTACAAAATATTGGCTATATTCCCTGTGTTGTACAGTACATGCTTGAGGCTATGTTACACCCAACAGTTTATACCTCCCACTCCCCGACTCCTATATTGCCCTCCCCCCCACCACTGGTAACCACTAGTTTGTTCCCTGTATCTGTGAATCTGCTTATTTTTTGTTATATTCACTAGTTTGTTGTATTTTTTAGATTCTACATATAAGTGATATCATACAATATTTTCTTCACATAATGTATACTTTCATGTATACTTTTAGATTATCATACTCTTAGTGCCAAAAACTGAGAATTGATAGAATTCATTTTTTTTTGTTGTGCAAGATTCTATCTTGAAATATATGTTGTTTTTTATAGTTTATTTTGTGAAAGTTTTAGGATGATGGACATTTTATTTCTGATGGTGATTTTAGTTAACTATCTCGTCTCCTTTGAAAAAAAAACATTGGAATGGGCAAATACTTCTATTCCAAATTCAACTAGTTGAGATTACTTCTTGTGTAGAAAGAATGAGATTTCTTCCCTTTTTCCACAGGATGACCATTCCATCTATATTTACAATGAAGATTTGTAGTTTTGTGAGACGTTATCGTATCCTGGATACTACAGGTGTTAAACATTTAAAGGTCAACATTTCAAAGAAATGTCTAAATTTCTGTGCACAATAGCGTTTGCATATGTTTTCTCATGCCCTTGAATTAGCCATGCATGCAGAAAATGCATGTGCACACCATATGGCGAGAGATCCATGTGTCACTTCCAAAAATCTCTTGCTGCAAGGGTCTGGGTTGCAAACAAGCAAAATCGCAGTTGAAGCCTATGAGGGCTTGGATTCCCAAATGCCTGATCAAGACCAATTATGGATTTTACTTTAGAATAAAGGAGCAGACTCTAAGAATACCTAACTGACTCTTCCAATCAGAACATCAAGCACAGAAGCATGAGTGTTAACTCTTTGGGGAACCATGTATTAAATTATGTCTAAATGCCTCCCCCCACAAAAAAACCCACATTATCTTAGGCAATAATAAAACTGCAACAGAAGCACAAAAATAGTTAGGTTAGTTGACTTACCTTTTTTTTTTTTTTTTTATGAAAGGCCTATGGGAAGATCACTGGTTTTTTACATATTCAGCATGAGCAATCACACTTCCAATTTTCTTCCAACGTGTCGCTTTCAAAGATTCAAATCTAACTTTTTAAAAAAAATTTATTTATATATTTATTTATGGCTGTGCTGGGTCTTCGTTTCTGTGCGAGGGCTTTCTCTAGTTGTGGCGAGCGGGGGCCACTCTTCATCGCGGTGCGCGGGCCTCTCACTATCGCGGCCTCTCTTGTTGCAGAGCACAGGCTCCAGACGCGCAGGCTCAGTAATTGTGGCTCACGGGCCCAGTTGCTCCGCTGCATGTGGTATCTTCCCAGACCAGGGCTCGAACACGTGTCCCCTGCATTGGCGGGCAGATTCTCAACCACTGCGCCACCAGGGAAACCCGACTTACTATTTTTTTAATGGAACTAAGTGAAGAATCATATCCCATGAAGAAATATAGCTCATGGGTAATGTATTTGATTTTCTTTACTTTCTTGTTTCCCACAGGCCTCACCACTTCTTGTGTGTTAAACCCTGCCCAGTAGGTTGCTAGTCTGGCTCATACCGGCATCTGAGTTTGTAACTCCTGGGTAACCAGGCTCATAGTCCTCCACAACCCCCTCTCCACTCTGCCCCTTATGCATTTTAAACCTAAATTAGTTTGGCTCAAGTTTCTGTATGCAGGATAAGTTAATCATGCTTTTCATCATAATGAAGCAATGGTACTGCCAGAAGACCAGACAGGAGACATTTTCAGTACTCCATTATCTTAGATGAGAGATGATGGTGGCTCAGACCAGGGAGATATTAGTAAAATGGTGAGAAGGTGAGAAGTGATTAGATATTGGGTATTTTTTGAAACTAGAGTCAATAAGTTGATGATACATTGGATTTAAGATGTGAAAATAATTAGAAGTCAAGCTTACATCAAGGTAACTAGCCCAAGTAACTGGAAGGATAGAATTGGCATCAACTGAAACGGGAAGAGTGGTGAATAGAACAGTTTTTGGTAGAAGAATAAGGAGTTCAGCTTTAGACTTTTGGGGTTTAGAATGTGCATTAGATACCCAAGTGTAAATGTTGACTAGGCAGTTGAATTTACAAGTTTGGAAACTGAGAGAGAAGTCTGGGATGGTGATGTATATTTTTCGTGGTGCTTTTCCACATTTCTTTCATTTTATCTGTTTATGTCTGGATGATTTCCTAAAATCTCTTTCAGTTAATATCCTTTCCATAGTATCCCACCTGTAGTTTATCCATGTAGCAATTTTAATTTTAATTACTATACTTTATAACAAGGATTTTTTTGATACTTTTCAAATCTGGCTTTTCTTGTTTCATAATTTTCTATTGTTTTATGGGCTTAATGACTTTGTATATCTTTTTAACATTAAATGTACATATTTTCAATATCCTTTTAGATTGTTGGATTTGCTCTAGGGCTTTGGATGCAAGTTTTTCATTTTATAAAACCTGAGGGCTTTATTGTTGGCATTGTGCTTTTTCATATGTTTCATAATTATTGACGAACTCATCTTTCCTGGATATTTTCTTCCTTTAAGAATCTTTGAGTGCTGTGGATAGATAATAACATCTTCCCCTTGAGTTAATATTGAATATAATTCTAATTGAGCCTCAGCATTTTTACCTATTCTAGCCCAATTTTTATGTCAACTTCTTAATCCAGGCTTTTCATAATGCACGTAGCATGAGTTTAGGCTTGCTCCCATAGGCTGGTAGACTTGAGATCTTGATTTATTGAAGGGAATTCTGTCTTTACACATCATTTAATCAAGTTCCTAAGATATCTCTGGGTCATAAACAGATATTTTTCTGGTCTCTTTTAAGGTTTGATGTAACATTTTTCTTGCTCAAGATTCTATAAGTGAGCTCACTTGCTGACTTGCATGGGACTCAGCCTCTACTCCAGATCATTTACAGAATGATCCCTGGTTAATAATCTACCCATATGTAACATGCTTCTTCTTGTTGCTGAGACTATGGATATAGAACATATCATTCATACATACTATCTGAGGAAAATATTTGGGAAAGAATTATATAAACAAAACAAAGCAAGTGAACTAGAACAGTGTCCTAAAGGTAAAGGAAGATGAAGAGGAAAGGAGCAGTAGTGAATAATAATATACATTATAATATAGATAGATATTTATAAAGTAATAATGATAGATCACCTAAAAATTAGTAAAAATGAAAATTAAAAAAATAGTAAATAAGGACTCAGAATAGAAGAAACAGAAAAGAAGGATTTCCAGAATGGCTGAATAAGAAACTCAGCAAATCCTCTCCACAAAAAACAATGATAAAACTGGACAAAATTGTCAAAAACAATTTTAGGACTCTGGAAGTTGAATAAGGAATATAATAAATTTAGAAGTATTTATTCAAGAAAAACTACTGAAACTTGGTAATAATAGTAAGATTCTGTGGCATTTTAACCTGGAGCTTCTTTCATCATTTTCTTGCTGTTCCAGCTCAAGCAAAGCATTATTCAGGAAAAATCCAGACTTCTAAGCTAAACCTCAACATGAACATTCATGGTTCAGTGATGTAAGACTTGATTTAAATGGTAAAATACTTAACAAATTTCCTTTATTTCTACATCACAGCATGTTTTTAAAAATGGAAGATGAAATCAGTAGTCAAAAGTAAATGTCTGTTTTGGTGGTAACAGAGTTACAGAGAATTAATAAAACTCCTATTCTTTAAAGACCTTTAAATATGCTATATTTATGGATGTATAAATTATTAAAAGCTAAGTATCCCTGGAAGAAAAAACAATTGACATGGAAGGGTCAGTCCATTAGCCAGTACTAATTAAATGTTTATTATTTTTCATCATTGGTTAGGAATGATAAGGGCTGCAGAAAAATTAATACTGGTTTGTAACCTATGGCTGGGTAGTTCTTTTGCTGCCTTCACCTGGGCTCATTCATGCAGGTGCACCCAGCTAGAATTTGGCTGGAGGCTCACTTCATCTAAGACATCTAAAATAGCTTGATGTCTCTCTCTATGTGGTCTTTCATACTCCAGAAAGCTAAACTGGGCTTCCTCACATGGAGGCAGCCATATTTCAAGAGCTCAAGACCCAACTGCAAATGCTTATCAAGCCTCTGCTTGCATTACATTTGCTGATGTCCCATTGGTAAAAGAGATCCCATGAGGGAGGGGATCTCACAGGAGTATCATTACAGAAAGGTATGATTCATTGGGTTCCATTTTGGTAACAAACTACCACATTCCAACCTCTGGCCTCAATGATTCATATCTTTCCCATACACAAAATACACTCGTCACCTCCTAGCACCCATGGCTTCATCCAGACATAGCATCACTTAAGAAGCCCATGATCTCATAAAGAGGATCAGGTCTGGATATGGATGAAGCATTTTGGGTGGAGCTCCTCTTGAACTAAATACTCATGACCTAAAAAAACGAGTTATTTGCCTTTCACATACTTAACATGGAACACTGAATCAGGAAAGGTAACAGCAATAGATACTGCCATTCAGAAAGAAAAAGAATAGAACACAGCAATCATTGGACCATAACAATTCTAAAAGCCAGATAGATGCTTAGTTATCAGGACTCTCTACACTTGGGGAGGGGGAATATTCCTAGATTAGGGCCAGTTCTCCCCGGGAGTCAATCTCTAGAACATTGTTCACTGTTGCTCTTGGCTCTCATCTCTGAAAATCTGGTTCTGTCCTATGAGACGTCTTTCTTTTTTTTTTCGTATTAGAAATGACCTGCTTTTGTTGCTGAGTAGCTTTCTCAGCCTATTTGCCTTTAGTAGATTGGGGAACCAGAAGCTTCTTTTCCTTTTAAACTGGCTCTATCTCTTTTAGTCCAAACTGATAAATTCCCTTATAAACTTTGTGACGTTTCTATAAGTCAGGCTGGAGTTCATCTGATGCCCTTGGAGCCACATCTACAATTATCTTGAAGGCAGACCTCTTTATGTGCTTTAGACTCCATCTGTGGCTGCTGTGAGGCAATGCTTGTAAGATTCTTAGAAGCCTTTCTGTCTAGATAAGAGGGTCTACTAGGCACTTCCTTAACTCTTTTCAGGTCTTAACAAAGGGTTTTACAGCCAAATCACTGATTTGATAAGTACCTTAAAGGCATATATTTTTCTGAGAATCCTTTGCTGGCTGGAGAGACTGAATAAGTGAACTAATTTTATTTTCCAACCAAGAAACTTTTGGCTATTTTATATATTCTCTAAATTCATCATGCAAAGTCAATTTTTTTTTAGCTCCTCTTTCTCTTCCCTTACTCTATGATACACACCTAAGAGAGGACATATGATACTTAAATATTCTATCTAGAATTCTTAGCCAGATCTACAAGTTTATTATTGAATGATTATGCATATTCTCCATTTTCCAAAATATTGCAGAAAACAGTTTTGCCATTACTTCAATGCTACAAAACATCTTTCTAGCCTCTAATAGCAGGTTCCTCAATACTGCTTCATCATTCACCTACTGCCCAGTCCCTTCAGCATTCACCCACTCCCACAGCCAGTACCACAATTTTTAGGTTTGTGTTACAGCAGCCATTCAATTCTGGTACAGATTTTCAAATCCGTTGTCTATTGCTGACTTAAAGCAATGAAAAATATTATTTCTTAAATCTTCATGGGTTGTTCAGTGGTCCTCTGTAGCTTTATCTTGATCTCACTCATGCAGATTCATTCAGCTAGCGTCTATAGGGAGCTCAGCTTGGCTGGGACATTTGTAATGGCTGCTTTCCTCTCCATGTGGTCATTAATCCTCCAGAAGTCGAGAATGGGCTTCCTTACCTGGTGACAGCAGTATATCATGAGGGTAAGCCCCAATCTGTACATGCTTTCCCCATTGGCCTAAGAAAGTCACATGACCAAGTCCATGTGGGAGGGGACCACACAAGGATATGGATATTGGGGAATGTGATTCATTGAACTCCATTAGAATAACAATGTGCTACATGATCCATCTTCTTTTTTTTTCATTAATTTTATAATTACATTGAGCTATGCAATCACATGTAAATATTACAATGGGTGATAAGAGATTAAATTTAAATTTTCTCAAAAGACAGGTACTATATTTTGATATTACTTATTCTTACAAAGACATAATTTCTGCTGTAAAACTCAACATATTTTCTATCATAAAGTTTGGCAAATTCTGGTTTATGATACTAATCCTTGTTTAACACAGACTACTTCCCATAGAATACCTTAAAATGGAAAACAAATTTCAATTTACTTTTTGGTTGTTTCTTCTGTTTCTAAATTTCCTCTTCTAACATTGGTACTTACAAGCTCTGTTGGATTGAGAATGTCTAAAAGCACTCAAGTGACCAGTGCATTTTGATTTTGTGCTCTGAATTGTGTAAGAGGAATGGCCATTCTTATAATGATTCTCTTATTAATATAGTTAAATCTAATTTTTTCTCTTTGGTAGAGGGTGATAACAGTACCTATCTCATGGGATCATTATAAAAATTAAAAGTAATGCATGTGAGTACTTAGCACAGTGTAGGAGCTTATCAAACAAATTATACTAAGGGTTAGCACAAAGACACTATCATACTGACTTGTATATGATAACTCGTGGTCTCTAGGAAGATAGTTACAAGGGCTTTAGCTGGCTTCTTAGCAGAGGTAGAATCTGATCAAGGTCTTAAGTGAAATTTACAATATGGAGAAAGTAGAGAAGGTAATGTCAGATGGCACTAAGAAAAAATGTTGAAACAAGATCAATTTTTGACTGAGTTAAGATTTATGGTCAAACTGGACAGTTTTCTGACATTTGGAAATCTTTTACTATATAGAAATTTCTTCCATAGTAGCACTAATAGAAAATTCATAGATAATTGTAGACATTTGTCAGTTTTGCCTGACCAGAATCGATTCATATTTCTGCTGGTATTGGCATCCTTGTATCACTTTAGGTATTATTTCTCTTCTGATTTGATCTAGTCTCTATTGAGACTGTCAAATCAGGAGCTTGGAATGAACATACACACACTACTATATGTAAGATAGGTAACCAACAAGGACCTACTGCATAGCACAGGGAACTCCACTCAATATTCTGTGATAACCCATATGAGAAAATAATCTAAAAAAGAATGAATATATGTATAACTGAATCACTTTGCTGTACACCTGAAACTAACACAACATTGTAAATCAACTATACTCCAATAAAAATGTTTAAAACGGGTGGGGATGTTCCCCAAGCTAGGTCAACCTGAATAAGTCAATCTTTCCTCTCCTCTCTCCATTCTTCTCTCTTTCTCTCCCTCTCTCTCTCTTCTTCCTGCTCTTTATCTCTCTTCCCCTCCTTCCCTGGTCTCACTTATTACTTGCTGAATTTGAGTTTGATTATAGTGAGAAAGAATAGACAATGGACAATAGATGGAGTTTTTCTTGTTTTTGAATTTTACATAAGTTTATCAGCAGCAAGAAAACATTTTTGCAATCAGAATTTTGATTACCTCTAGGGAGAAATGATTGGGTCTAATGAAGAAGGGGCACATTCAAGGCTTCTAAGAGTACTGTTAATGTTCTATTTCTTCATCAAAGTTGCTGCTACATGAGTATTTGCTTTGTCATTATTTGTTAAGTGATAACGTTTATGATTAGCCTATTTTGCATGCATTTTAACACATGATTGGAATTCAGTTTTTTCCTTGACAATAGTGTGTTGAGGAGACTGTGTGTGAGTTTCTGCCATGTAGCTCCCCAGATCCTTTTTGGTTCCTGTGTTTTCTAAGATCTGTCCTTATGATTTCCTTAGGTTTGATATCATCACATCTTTTCAAATTAATTAACTTTATTTTGCCTAATTTACTCTGACTTTGTTTCTGTTACTTGTAAGAACCCTAAGTGATTTAATGGACAAAAATAACTGAAATAAAATTTTTTGTTTTTAAAAACTGCAAATGTTTTCAGTTTGTCAGGAGGCCATTTAGGTTTTAAGTTATTTGTGGGAGCTAACGTGAAATTCAAAAGTCAGTTGAAAGTTTAAATTTCCAAAAAATCTTCTCTGATTTCCCTATCCTAGTGTAGAATTAATCACTCCCTCGTCTATGTTCTCAGAGAGCTTGAGTCATTGCAGGTCTGTGGGTCACATGAAGATGTAGAGGAAAGGCTATATTTTAAACAGCACAGGTAAAATTGGACTTACATTATAATTATTTGGTTTCCTGTGTTTTTCTTCTTCCTTGATTGTTAGCTAATTGAGGGCAAACAGCCTCATCTCATACTTATTTTTGTATTTGTAATACCTATTTCAATGTCTGGCACTATTAACAGATAAATAAATATTTGTTGAATTGATTTGTTGAATTGATTTTTTTCCCCAGAATTACTTGTGAGGGATCAATAGATATCCAGGGATGTTTGCTTTGTAAATCCTTGTAAAAATAATGCAGTAATAGGCTTCATAGCCACCAAAGAAATAGTGTATAGCTGATGGATATGTTTTTTTTTTTTAAAACAGGGCAGTTAAAATTAGGAGGCCTTGAATAACTGAAGTGTCATAATTCATGCCAATGTTCTCATTTGTGACATTAATTTTTATTCCTGAGATGGAATAAAAACTCAACATGGATAGCTATAACTAACGTTGTGGCAAGCTCCCTTATGTACGTTTGGAGTCAGTATGTCAATATTAAGCATCCAAAGGTTGCATGGCAAAGTACTGGGATCTGAAACTCTTAAACACTCTATTTCTAGACAAATAGAATTTTCATTATCTATGTCAATGTTTTTGTTAATATCCTAACTGCAACTAATCTGCAACCCTAAGGTTTCTAAGGATATCTGCTTCTCTGAAATTACTTCAGACTTTGCAAGAGTTGTTAGTAGATGACAAACAAACTAAGTTTTCTATTCCTTTTATTACTTTAATCTACTTAGGTTGCCTAATGATCTTTGATGAGTTTGAAAGCAGAAGAAAAGATTTCTGAGGATCCCTTATGTTTTGCAGGTAGAATTCAATTTTTTTTAACATCTTTATTGGAGTATAATTGCTTTACAATGGTGTGTTAGTTTCTGCTTTATAACAAAGTGAATCAGCTATACATATACATATATCCCCATATCTCCTCCCTCTTGCGTCTCCCTCCCACCCTCCCTATCCCACCCCTCTAGGTGGTCACAAAGCACCGAGCTGATCTCCCTGTGCTATGTAGCTGCTTCCTACTAGCTATCTATTTTACATTTGGTAGTGTATATATGTCCATGCCACTCTCTCACTTCGTCCCAGCTTACCCTTCCCCCCCCATGTCCTCAAGTCCATTCCCTACGTCTGCATCTTTATTCTTGTCCTGCCCCTAGGTTCTTCAGAACCATTTTTTTTTTTTTTAGATTCCATATATATGTGTTAGCATACGGTATTTGTTTTTCTCTTTCTGACTTACTTCACTCTGTATGACAGACTCTAGGTCCATCCACCTCACTACAAATAACTCAATTTCGTTTCTTTTTATGGCCGAGTAATATTCCATTGTATATATGCACCACATCTTTTTTATCCATTCATCTGTCGATGGACACTTAGGTTGCTTCCATGTCCTGGCGATTGTAAATAGAGCTGCAATGAACATTGTGGTACATGACTCTTTTTGAATTATGGTTTTCTCTGGGTATATGCCCAGTAGTGGGATTGCTGGGTAGTATGGTAGTTCTATTTTTAGTATTTTAAGGAACCTCCATACTGTTCTCCATAGTGGCTGTATCAATTTACATTCCCACCAGCAGTGCAAGAGGGTTCCCTTTTCTCCACACCGTCTCCGGCATTTATTGTTTGCAGATTTTTTGATGATGGCCATAGAATTCAGTTTTGATCATGCTTGTCTCTTAGTTTAATTAACACAGAATATTAAGTTAATGAGGTTAAGCCCATGGATTTAATTGCCAAACATTCTGTGCTAAGCTCCAAATCCAGAAAAATCAATGCCTTAAGATAAGTAGCAAAACCACTAGGCAGAGAAAAATAACACTTAAGTTTGTATTTTATTTCTTCCACTAACTTACTATGTAACCTTGAGCAAGTTAATTAACCCTCTTGGGTTCAAGAGTGAAAAAACTAGTATTAAATGCACCTGAATTAATTCTTAGAGATGTTGGAAACATCTAATATAATAATATATGTGAAATAAAATTTAAAACTATAAAACATAATGGACACATTTATTATCATTATTGGGTCATGGATGAACGATTTGGATAGATTATCATAAAATCTGTCACTTTTATTATAAAAGCAGTTAATCACAAAATCTCTGTTGGTATCATCTACCTATTTTCTATGAATGATAACACATTCCTAATACTTTAGTTTAAAATTTATTGGGAAGTTCTAGAATTTTAAAAGAGCAGTATTTCTAAATATACTACTCTCTCTATATATTATTTTATTATTTGTGCTCATGTGTAACTATTAATGGAGCTCAGACCCTATTCTCGAAGCTAAGCTTAGGGAAATAGGTGGCATGTGGGTTTTCTAGCTTATAGTTTTGGGCTTTGAGAAAACATATATGCCAGCTTCGTGATTTACTACCACATTTTATTGTATTTTTTGGAGAAATTTAAATGCAATAAAAAAGTACAAAGAGTAGTATGACATGTACATATATTCCAACTGTCTATACACAGCAGCAATAATTATTTTTTGCAGTTGTAAGTCAAGCACCAGCCAGGCCAAGAAATAGAACTTTGCTTGCCACCTCAGAAACTCCTTAAGAGTCCTTATTCCAGTCATGATGCCCTCTCTTCTGCCATTAGTAATCACTATCCTGACATTGAGAGTAATCACATCTTTGTGATTTTCCTTGTATAGTTTTATCACACAAATATGCCACTAGAAACTGTCACTTGGTCTTGCCCATGATTATAATATCATGGAGATAATTTGGATGTTGGTGGTTTATCCACACTCTCTTGTATTTAGAGAGGGGGGTTGTGGAGATATTTTATCACCTAATTTGTTGGAAATGGTTTCCATTGGGTTTTTGGTTTTGTTATCTAGTTGCTCTGTCTGTTTTTATGTAGGGATTCAGAAAGGTTGAAAAACTTGCTGTCACTGCTGCTACCATCTTTCCAGACAAAATTGTCATTTTGTCATCTTTACCACATGTATTTTTTTTCTTTCTGCTCAAGATAAAGTGTTACAAATGTAGCCAAAGTCTTACCTTTATCCAGTATTAAGTATCTGTACACACATAGGTTTGTTCAAAGCTTTACATTTGGTTCCACTGATTGTCTGATCTGTTCTTTCACCTGTACCATGTTGTTTTTATACTTTTGTTTCAAACTTTGTTTAGTATCTGGTCCATTTTTGCTATGCATTTTTGTTATAGAATGTATATTTAAATATTCATGGAGTTTTATTTTTTCACATAAACTTTAGATTACATCTACTGAATTCCTTTAAAAAGCCAATTAGAATTATGCTTGGAGTAAATTTATTCATTAGGAGAGAATTCTATTTTCATAGTATTAAGTACTCCAATCCAACACCACAGAATCTCGCCACTGTTCTTCCTTCATATCCTTTTGAACAGTCTTAGTATTTTTGATGAGATGATTGCTAGATACTTTTAACTTTTGTTAATATTATAATTCTTAGTTTTTGTTACTACTAATAAACCCTACTATTTGTATTTCTTATTATATTTTATATTTGATTATTTTATATAGAGAAATTTAATCCATTGTAACATTTATCTTGATTTCAGCAAGTATGGTGAGATTTTTTATTGATATTAATGATCTTTCTATTCATTTTGCTGACTTTTCTATGTAGATGAACTCTCCCTTAATACTCCTTATACCTTTTATTAACTTTATTATGATTATTATATTGGCCATTCTCTGATAAACAATACTGGTGATAGTAGATACCCTTTTTAATTCCTGATCTTAAAGGGCTTTTATATACATTTTTTCCTTTAAATATAATTTTTGCTGTGCTTTTCTGAATTACAGCCTTTTCCGAATTAAGGAAGTTCCTTTCCATTCCTAGCTTGATAAGAGTTTTTGTCCCAAATAAGTGCTGAACTTTGACAGTTGCTTCTTTTGTGTGTCCATTGAAGTAATTATATAATTTTTATCTTTAGTTTGTTAATGGGGTATCATTGGTAAATTTTCTCATGTTGATTAAACTAAGCATGATTTATTATTTATGAATATATTTATTTTAGTGTTGTCCTTCTATGTTCAGAAGTGGTATGAACCTCTGATTGCTTTTGTCTTTATCTGATTTTGGATAATATCACTACCTTCATTAAATCAGATTAACATTGTTTATCTTTTTCTATATTCTGGAATAGCTTTTATTAGATAGAACTTAACTGTCCATTAAAAGATTCATAACATCAATAACAACAGCAGAAAATATTTATATATTTGCACCTATTCTTCTAATTGATTTATATTATATTTATATTTAGTGATTTGCTTCTTCCAACAATATAGCATGATAGATAGTACTATTATTCCCTTTTTATAGATAAGGAAACTGTAGTGCAAAAGGTTAAGTGATTTGCCTTTTAAGGTTCCTAACTTGAGGTCTACGAACCAAGGGTTACATGGATGGAATTCAGGGCATCCAAAAATTTGGATGGGGAAAATGTACATGTTTATTTTCACTAACCTGAAACTGAATTTTAGCACTTTCTCTAACTATGAATATAGGCAAAACAACACAATATTAACAGTATCTGTTACTTCTCCAATGATAGTATTTAGGTACAGTTTTATATCACTTTTCAATTGTTGCAGATATCTCAAAATAATATTGATGTTCATCACCTTTTTCAAATCATGGTAGATATAAGAATCACTTTTAGAACTTATTTACTGATTTACTGCATTAACGAAGAAGCAAGATATGCATTTATTTATTTATTTAGTACTTAGTATTTAATAATTGTACTTCAACTTATAATTGTTTTCTTTGCAATTTTGTATACAGACAGTCCTTGCTTTGCATAGTTTGTGGCAACTAACATAGACTCTGTGTTACCATATAGTATTTACTGTGCAAACCAAGGACTGCTTGCATTTATTTTATGCATTTAAAAACATTATTCTGAGGTGGAATTCATCCACTTCACCACAAAAACAGGTTAAAATCATCTGCATTAGATCAAATTAACTACTAGATATGTCAGTAGTAGTGTGGATATAGAACACACTAGTAAATGCCCAAGAACTAGGTTTTTATGAGAGAGTCTTGGATTAATATTTCAATATGTTTAAAATTATTGGTATATTTAAAATTCTGTTTCTTATTGAGCCAATTTTGCATTGTTGTATTTTGCTGAAATGAATCCATTAAATCAAATTTTCTAATTTATAACTAAATAGTTATTCATAATTTTATTTTACATTTTACATCTCTGATGTATCTATAGTTATTTATCCATTCCTCTGTCTGATCTTCTTTAATTCTTCTTTTTTTCACTTGTTTGGTTTTGTCAGACAGCTGACTTATTAATATATTCAAAGGTCTCAATTTTTGTTTTGCTAATTTTCTATAATTTTTGTCTACTTTTATTTATCTGTATCCCTATTTAGTTTATTTGGCTTTTTATTTCAAATTTTTTGAGTTGAATGATTTTCATTATTTTTTGTTTCAAACTTTTTTCTGTCTAAGTGTATTTCACTTTAGTTTTGTTCCTCTATAACATTAGATTATGTAATGTGTCTGTAATCATACAATTTCTTTCCCTGTGAATGCTGCCAAAGACCGTTCTCACTGCTTGGATTTCATTTTGATAATCTTTTAAAGTAATTTCTTGCTTGAATCTGGCCAGATAGGAGTATTTTTAGTAAAACTTTAAAAATATTTTTTGAAATCCAGGAATTGAAAGTCATGCAAATAAAGACTATAATAAAACCATAAAAATTAATAGATCTTTACCCAAATTGGTTGATATGAGGTCTCTGGCCACAGGTCTCCTTTTGCCTGAACCATCTGGGCTTAATGTCTGAGTTCAGAAAGTTACATCATTGACAGGAAGAAACAGGAAATAAATTTAAGCAACATCTGTTTTCCTCCTTAGACAAATTTGTCTATTTGGATCTCATCTTTTACAGCTGTTTTCCCTTTTGTTCTATAAACTTTAAAATCTTCTGGTTCTCATCATTCCTCTGACCTCAGCAATACTGGATGGTGACACATGGAGCTCCCTGGATTCCTTGGTCAGTTTATTTGGTGATGAGTACCAAATCCCACATACCATTATGACAGATGCACAAACAATATTAGATTGAACCTAAAGCCAGCACATGATCAGGATGTATAATAGTAAAGTGCATGTCTTTGTTCACCCGAAGTTTGTTCTGCTTTTCACTGTGCCAAAACAAAACAAAAACTCTCAATCTTGAAGAAACAGTATTCCAGTATGATTTAATTTATCCTTTTATGTATATTTCTTTATTAACTCAAAGATATTTTCATGTTCTCTGTGTCAATATATATTATATGTATTATCAGGAGTAGAATTGAAGGTACCAATATGTGGTTTGGGAGACGGAAGTGAGGACATCAGTGACTGAATTTCCATTGACTACCCTGCATGCTCTCTGCTTTTTTTCAACCCATGTTTGAAGGTGCTAGTTCTCCTATCCCTGCCTGGTTCTCTCTCTGTTTCTTTCAACTAAATAGTATATAATTTTTTTCTAAGTGCTTAATGATGTTTTCCTGTGTTTCCCCAAATCATTTTTGTGTATTTCTCCTACTTGCTGCCTAGCTCATAATCTATTTGGAATCCTTAAAATGGCAGGGACAATGCTAGAAAACAATAGGTGCTTATAAATCCCTAGGGGGGAGTGAAGATTGATGCAAGTAAAATAGTCTTATTTGGCAAAATAGAGATATATCAGAATTTTTGTTATGTAAAATTTAATTGCTAAACTCTGGGAGTTTCAGTCATTGTACCTTTAGGAGCTGAGAATGCAATAAGAAAGCTAGGGATGAGGGATGAATAGCTGGCTGGCTTCTCCCACAGGGTGCAACCGCAGTATTCTGTGGCCCTTACATACAGTGCTAGAGGAGCCGCTGGATAAACCCACTGGCATAAAATGTCTTTTAACTATTGTTTTAACACAAGTCCTTTTGAGTTTCTATAGCTATGGTATTGTTTTGGGGCACTAGTGACAAGATTTTGTTTTGTGATAATATTCAAAATGTCACTTCCTGATATTATGTATTTCACAAAATGGCAAAAAACCCATTTCTATCAGCAGAAAACAAAAGTGTAGCAGGTAAAATGTACCATGATTAAAGAGTCAAGTCTTTTTCTACAACAGCCATACACATTCACCATGAGCTATATTTCTTTATTCAGTAATTTATTCACGTATTCATCATATGTTTAAGGAGTTATATTTCAGACACAAAGTTAGACAATGACATATTGGACTTACTGATTAAAGGAAAATCAGACATGATGAGGCAGGCACAACAGCCTAGACATGGATAAAGAGGGGCACAAATAAACTTATTAGGAAGAAATGGCTGTAATTTTCTCCTTTTTCCCATCCCCAAATTCCACAAGATAAAGATTGAGAACAATAGAAGCATTTAATTGAATTCTTCCTAGAATAATCAATCTTGAACACTTCCAAGAAGAGAAGCCATTATAAGTAATATATTTCCTTTTTTTATGTTGCTTGAACTCGAGGAGGACTAGAAAAGAAACCAAATGTGCTACTGAGCAACAGAGGCTCATTGATGCCAAAGGAAGGGAGATGTGCCTTAATAGCAATAGTGCTGGCCCCCAAATTAGTGCCTGCCCTATGGAAAGATCTTTTGTTTAATCTAAGAGGTTCAATAGCCACAGAACTAGATGAGCTTTCATCTCATATTAGAGACATCAAAAGTAAAATCCAAGCTGGAGGAGCCAATTTCAGACTGGATCACAGAACTTGTAATGCCTGAGTCCCCTACCTGCTATTCTAAGAGACTTCTGTCACTGGATGGCCTTCAGAGTCCCAGGTTGCTTCAACATTCGCATTATAGGGGTCCAAGAAGGAGAAGAGAGAGACAAAGGACCCGAGAAAATATTTGAAGAGGTAATAGTCCAAAACTTCCCTAACATGGGAAAGGAAATAGCCACCCAAGTCCAGGAAGCACAGAGAGTCCCAGGCAGGATAAACCCAAGGAGAAACATGCTGAGACATAGTAGCCAAACTGACAAAAATTAAAGACAAAGAAAAATTATTAAAATCAACAAGGTTAAAATGACAAATAAAATACAGGGGAACTCCCATAAGGTTAACAGCTGATTTCTCAGCAGAAACTCTACAAACCAGAAGGGAGTGGCATGATATATTTAAAGTGATGAAAGGGAAGAACCTACAACCAAGATTACTCTACCTGGCAAGGATCTCATTCAGATTTGAAAGAGAAATCAAAAGCTTTACAGACAAGCAAAAGCAAAGAGAATTCAGCACCACCAAACCAGCTCTACAACAAATGCTAAATGAACTTCTGTAAGTGAGAAACACAAGAGAAGAAAAGGACCTACAAAAACAAACCCAAAACAATTAAGAAAATGGTAATAGGAACATACATATCGATAATTACCTTAAATGTGAATGGATTAAATGCTCCAACCAAAAGACACAGGCTTGCTGAATGGATACAAAAACAAGACCCATCTATATGCTGTCTACAAGAGACCCACTTCACACCTAGGGACACATACACACTGAAAGTGAGGGGATGGAAAAAGATATTCCATGCAAAGGGAAATCAAAAGAAAGCTGGAGTAGCAGTACTCATATCAGATAAAATTTAAAATAAAGAATGTTACAAGAGACAAGGAAGGACCCTACATAATGATCAAGAGGTCAATTGAAGAAGAAGATATAACAATTATAAATATATATGCACACAACACAGGAGCACCTCAGTACATAAGGCAACTGCTAACAGCTATAAAAGAGGAAATTGACAGTAACACAATAATAGTGGGGGACTTTAACACCTCACTTACACCAATGGGCAGCTCATCCAGACAGGAAATTAATAAGGAAACACAAGGTTTAAATGACACAATAGACCAGATAGAATTAATTAATATTTATAGAACATTCCATCCAAAAACAGCAGATTACACTTTCTTCTCAAGTGCACACGGAATATCCTCCAGGAGAGATCACATCTTGGGTCACAAATCAAGCCTCGGTAAATTTAAGAAAGCTAAAATCATATCAAGCGTCTTTTCCGACCACAATTCTATGAGATTAGAAATCAATTACAGGGAAAAAACCGTAAAAAACACAAACACATGGAGGCTAAACAATATGTTACTAAATAACCAAGAGATCACTGAAGAAATCAAACAGGAAATCAAAAAATACTTAGAGATAAATGACAACGAAAACATGACAATCCAAAATCTATGGGATGCAACAACAGCAGTTCTAAGAGGGAAGTTTATAGCAATACAATCCTACCTCAAGAAACAAGAAAAATCTCAAATAAACAACCCAAGCTTACACCTAAAGGAACTAGAGAAAGAAGAACAAACAAAACCCAACGTTAGCAGAAGGAAAGAAATCATAAAGATCAAAGCAGAAATAAATGAAATAGAAACAAAGAAAACAATAGCACAGATCAATAAAACTAAAAGCTGTTTCGTTGAGAAGATAAACAAAATTGATAAACCTCTAACCAGACTCATCAAGAAGGACAGGGAGAGGACTCAAATCAATAAAATTAGAAATGAAAAAGGAGGAGTTACAACAGACACCACAGAAATACAACGCATCAGAAGAGACTACTACAAGCAACTCTATGCCAATAAAATGGACAACCTGGAAGAAATGGACAAATTCTTAGAAAGGTATAAACTTCCAAGACTGAACCAGGAAGAAATAGAAAATATAAACAGACTAATCACAAGTAATGAAATTGAAACTGTGATTAAAAATCTTCCAACAAACAAAAGTCCAGGACCAGATGGATTCACAGGTAAATTTTATCAAGCCTTTAGAGAAGAGCTAACACCCATCCTTCTCAAACGCTTCCAAAAAATGTAGAGGAAGGAACACTCCCAAACTCATTCTATGAGGCCACCATCACCCTGATACCAAAACCAGACAAAGATACTACAAAAAAAGAAAATTACAGACCAATATCACTGATGAATATAGATGCAAAAATCCTCAACAAAATACTAGCAAACAGAATCCAACAACACATTAAAAGGATCATACACCATGATCAAGTGGGATTTATCCCAGGGATTCAAGGATTCTTCAATATATGCAAATCAATCAATGTGGTACACTGTATTAACAAACTGAAGAAGAAAAACCGTATGATCATCTCAATAGATGCAGAAAAAGCTTTTGACAAAATTCAACACCTAGTTATGATAATAACTCTCCAGAAAGTGGGCATAAAGGGAATCTACCTCAACATAATAAAGGCCATATATGACAAACCCACAGCAAACATCATTCTCAGTGGTGAAAAACTGAAACCATTTCCTCTAAGATCAGGAACAAGACAAGGATGTCTTGTGGATAACCACTCTTATTCAACATAGATTTGGAAGTCCTAGCCACAGCAATCAGAGAAGAAAAAGAAATAAAAGGAATATAAATTGGAAAAGAAGTAAAACTGTCACTGTTTGCAGATGACATGATACTATACATAGAGAATCCTAAAGATGCCACCAGAAAACTACTAGAGCTAATCAATGAATTTGGTAAAGTTGCAGGATACAAAATTAATGCACAGAAATCTCTTGCATTCCTATACACTAAGAACGAAAGATCAGAAAGAGAAATGAAGGAAACAATCCCATTCACCATTGCAACAAAAAGAGTAAAATACCTAGGAATAAACCTACCTAAGGAGGTCAAAACCTGTACTCAGAAAACTATGACACTGATGACAGAAATCAAAGATGACACAAACAGATGGAG
Organism: Balaenoptera acutorostrata; assembly: GCF_949987535.1. Classification (NCBI taxonomy): domain Eukaryota; kingdom Metazoa; phylum Chordata; class Mammalia; order Artiodactyla; family Balaenopteridae; genus Balaenoptera; species Balaenoptera acutorostrata. The sequence goes on from NC_080065.1 coordinate 82,806,430, forward strand.
AGATATACCATCTTCTTGGATTGGAAGAATCAACATTGTGAAAATGACTATAATACCCAAAGCAATCTACAGATTCAATGAAATCCCTATCAAATTACCAATGGCATTTTTTACAGAACTAGAATAAAAAATCTTAAAATTTGTCTGGAGACACAAAAGACCCTGAATAGCCAAAGCAGTCTTGAGAGAAAAAAACGGAACTGGAGGAATCAGACTCCCTGACTTCAGATTATACTAGAAAGCTACAGTAATGAAGACAATATGGTACTGGCACAAAAACAGAAATATAGATCAATGGAACAGGATAGAGAGCTCAGAGATAAACCCAAGCACCTATGGTCAACTAATCAACTAATCTATGACAAAGGAGGCAAGGATACACAATGGAGAAAAGACAGTCTCTTCAATAAGTGGTGCTGGGAAAACTGGACAGTTACATGTAAAAGAATGAAATTAGAACACTCCTTAACACCATACACAAAAATAAACTCAAAATGGATTAAAGACGTAAATATGACTGGACACTATAAAACTCTTAGAGGAAAACATAGGAAGAACACTCTTTGACATAAATCACAGCAAGATCTTTTTTGACCCACCTCCTAGAGTAATGGAAATAAAAACAAAAATAAACAAATGAGACCTAATGAAACTTAAAAGCTTTTGCACAGCAAAGGAAACTATAAACAAGATGAAAAGACAACCTTCCAAATGGGAGAAAATATTTACAAATGAATCAACAGACAAAGGATTAATCTCCAAAATATATAAACGGCTTATGTAGCTCAATATTAAAAAAACAAACAACCCAATCAAAAAATGGGCAGAAGATCTAATAGACATTTCTCCAAAGAAGACATACAGATGGCCAAGAGGCACATGAAAAGCTGCTTGACATCACTAATTAGAGAAATGCAAGTCAAAACTACAATGAAGTGTCACCCCACACTGGTTAGAATGGGCATCATCAGAAAATCTACAAACAACAAATGCTAGAGAGGGTGTGGAGAAAAGCAAACCCTCTTGCACTGTTGGTGGGAATGTAAATTTTTACAGCCACTATGGAGAACAATATGGAGGTTCGTTAAAAAACTAAAAATAGAATTACCATATGACCCAGCCTTCCCAGTACTGGGCATATTCCCAGAGAAAAACATAATTCAGTAGCCAGGTCATGGAAGCAACGTAAATGTCCATCAACAGACAAATGGATAAAGAAGATGTGGTACATATATACAATGGAATATTACTCAGCCATAAAAAAGAACGAAATTGGGTCATTTGTAGGGACATGGATGGACCTAGAGACTGTAATACAGAGTGAAGTAAGTCAGAAAGAGAAAAATAAATATCGTATATTAACGCATATGTGTGTAATCTAGAAAAATGGTACAGATGAACCGGTTTGCAAGGCAGAAATAGAGACACAGTTGTAGAGAACAAACGTATGCACACCAAGGGGGGAAAGCAGGGGGGGGGCTGTGCTGGTGGTGGTGGTATGAATTGGGAGATTGGGATTGACATATACACAGTAATATATATAAATAGATAACTAATAAGAACCTGCTGTATGAAAAAAATAAAATTCAAAAAAAAATATTTAAAAAAATAAAATAAATTTTATGCATTTTTTAAACATCTTTATTGGGGTATAATTGCTTCACAATGGTGTGTTAGTTTCTGCTTTATAACAAAGTCAATCAGTTGTACATATACATATATCCCCATATCCCTTCCCTCTTGCGTCTCCCTCCCACCCTCCCTATCCCACCCATCTAGGTGGTCACAAAGCACCGAGCTGAACTCTCTGTGCTATGCGGCTGCTTCCCACTAGCTATCGGTTTTACATTTGGTAGTGTATATATGTACATGCCACTCTATGCGTTTTTGCCTCTTGTTTTATTGAGGATGCTTTTTAGTACAAGTAATAAAAAAAATAGCACAGAGTGGTTTAAAGGTTAACATGGACTCTCTCTGGTTCAGACAAGAAAAAAAAAAGAGAGACAAATCTACTACCAAATGCCTAGAACTACTGGATGCAATCAAACAAAATAAAACAATAACCTTTTTTTAATTGGATAATTTACTGACTGAGAGTAAAGTAAAAAACGGAATATTTTTATGAATTTAGGGTAGGAATATTTCCTTAAAGAAGATACAAAACCCATAAATCATAAAAGAAATATTGAAATTAAAAAAACAAATGTTTTACCCTGCTGTGTGATCAGACCTTTGTTTTAGGAAGCTCACTCTGATAATGGAGTCAGGGACAATGATAGCCTGGTAGCAAAATTATATATGGCAGTATATAAATTAAAATTGTATATCTAAGGCACTAGCTGTGGGAATGGAGAAAATGGATATTAGCAGGAAAATGTGACATGATTTAATAACAAATGGTATTGTAAAAGTCTGGGATGATTCTCAAGTTTCTGGCTTGGATGGCTACATGGGTGACAGTTCCATTCACTGATTAAAAAAAAAAAAGGAGGAGATTTTAAGAAGACAAACTCTATTTTGGATTTATGAGGACTAAGACTAAGGTGAAGGATTCAAAGGAAAATGCCTAGTAGTAATTGATTATATAAGTCCAATTGCCCCGCATATCACAGAGCTTCTTAGAACTACTAGTATTTGCTACCAGGACTTCAGGCAACTCAGCTGGTCAGGGATTGTCAGGAAGAAATAAACTCCATGGTTTTAATCCGCTGGCTCTCCACTGGGAGGAACAGTGGTGGAGTGACTGCCTGAGGGCAGGCAGGACAGCCTGCACCTGTTTTCATTAGTTTCCACCCCATGGGCTTACAGCCTGCCTGATGCTTCTCCACTGACTCCACTGTTACTTTTAATATCTATGAGTGACACAGGCTACAATGGTCTCAAGGGATTCCGGGGGATAAGTGAGACTAGAATAAATACTCCATCCCAGCCCCTCCTTCCACATCAGTGTAGGGACACTTTGCCACAGGCTTTCGCACTATTCTCACCAGTTTTAAGACCCTACACACACACACACACACACAAACACAAACACACACACTAGTTCAGGGTGGTCTTGTTTTTTTTAGTATTGGTTTCCTGAGGGCTTTGCATTCTCTTTAATGTTAGTTCTTCAGATCCATGTTTCTATCTTACTTGCATAGTTTCTCACAGGCTGATTTTAGAGGAGTGAGCCAACAGCCCATGCTAGTTGGACATCTTGTCAGGATTTCAGGGCATTATGAATCAGTAATGTCCATCTCATTTGCAATTCTTCTGAAATAACAGTCACTATGATCTTTTCTGAAGTTCGGGCTTCTCATTATCCTTAACCTTATGTAGTATTTAATCCTCAATGACAACTCTTCAGCTCTAATTCTGTACTGTCTTGGTATCTAGAAAACAATATATACAACTGGGAATGCTCAGTGCCAGCATTATTGTTATCATTGTTGAAAATCAATTACATTTAAATCAAAAGTACCATATAGACCCAAATATTTCCATTGAAATGAAGAGAAAGGTCAGCTTCTTTCCCAAGTGATCCTTAGTAAATTTGCATTTAAAATGACATTGTTTTTTTAAGAAATATCTCTCAAGAAACATTGTTTTATTAGGTCCACTTCAATTTCAGAAGCTTTTCACATGGTACATTGGGACCTGTAGTGAAAAGATTTCTGGGAGTATGGTCTCTACCTATTTTTATCTGTAGCACCAATGAGAAAAATAATATAGAGACTATCTATTGCAATTTTATTTCTCCATTTCTTGCTGAAATGTGGCATAAAACAATCTTTATCACCGTCAATTCTTTTGTATTCAAACAGCTACACTTTTGTCAAGCTCAGCACCATAGAAATGAGGATTGGCTTGTATTTCTGAAGCATTCCTGACACTCCTATAAAACTTGAGACATTAGTATATCTATATTTTTGTCTACTAATAAAAACCCTAGTTTCTGCTTTCTTTTTTCTCAAATTAGCCAGGCCAACTGAGTTCATTATCTATTGCTGCCTAACAAACCACCCTAAATATTTGTGGCTTAAAATGACTATTTATTGTTTCTCATAAGTCTGTGTCAGCTGGATGCCTCTGCTGATCAGGTCAGGACTGGTCTTAGCTGGGCTTCTCCATGTATCTGTAGTCAGCTGGCAGTTTGACTAGAGCAACAGGGGTGACTGAACCCTGTGCTGTCATTAGCCAGCCGGCCAGCCCAGACTTGTTTGTATGGTGGCAGCAAGTTTCAAAGAAAGAACTTGGAATCATGTATGCCTCTTGGGGCCAGGACTTAGAATAGGCACAACATTTCCACTGTTGGTCAAAGCAGATCACAAGAGCAGCTCAGATTCAAAGCGGAGTGAAATAGCCTCTTCTTCATGGGAGGAGCCTCAAACTTACATTGGAAAGGGGCATAGTTATCAGGAAGAGAAAAATTGCACAAATTTTGCAAACCTCACAAATCTGGTTGGTTGTGGTGCTCCACTTTCTGACTTTTCCTCTTCCTTGGTCTTGTCCTTATGAGCTAGTAAATTAAATGATAATCGAGAGGTTGCCTTCTAAAATAAACATCAATTATAACATACAGTTCTTGAAGGCAGAGTCTGGACCTTTTTTTTTTCCTTCTAAGGCCTGTTTCTCTGGATTGTATACAGTGCTAATATGCTGTACAGGAGTTTTTTTTTTTAAACACAAACTACTGTTCTGATTGGGTTAATATCCATTCTGATTGGTCAGTACTTATGCCATATGGAAGGCTAAAGATTTTGAATATTGTCCCTGATTTAATACTTATCTATACTTGGTCATTAATTAATAAAACAACTCCCTAAGAAATCTGGAGTTCAGCTCTGAACTGAAAGCTCAGATCCCAAGTTAGGATAAGTAAGAACCTTGTTACCTACCCTCCCGAGTCAGTCCCCAAGGGTCCTGCTGCTTGTTGTCATTCCAGCAAATAGAATGAGACCTAGTTTGGTTCAGAAGCCAAGGAAAGCTTTATTCTTTGATCAAAGAATGGAGAAGTGCGAACTCGTGCTCTGGAGTCCACACAACCCCCACCCCCCCTGACAGACCACAGCTGAGGCTGCATTTAAAGAGTTCTCGTCAGCAGGGCGGGGGCGGAGTTCTCGCGGGTGTGGCGCAGTTCTCGCGGGTGTGGCGCAGTTGCGCTGCTCACGCTTCAGATTGCAGTGACCCGTGCAGCATCTCTGCACTCGGCCCGCCACTGCTGCCGCCATCTTGAATTGCAATGTTGTGCGCAGCACTTCCTCACATGCCCGCTGACCCGAGGTGCCAGGCAAAGCCGTTTCACGCTAGGAACTCTGAAGTGCCGGGTCCGAGGCCTCTACATTGCACCCGGGAAGCAAGTGAAACTAGACGGAGCAGGAAGGCAAAGGGAAAAGGTTAGACTTTTTTATTGCCCAGATTCTATTTTTATTTCCTAGGAATTATTAATGGGCTTTACCTGTGACAACCTCACTCCTTTTTGCTTAGGGGTATACACTGTTACTAATATTCCAGCAAAAGTAAGAATTGAATTCTATGTGCTGAATATAGAGCTCTGGAAATTACATCCAGGCAACTCTGCATCTAGAATTATTTTACAGAAACAAAGCTGTTTGACTCATAACACTGCACATGCCAGACAATTTATATGAATGCATCAAGGCTTGGCACCAAATAAATAAGAGCTTTTTTACCTATCCACTGAATTCAATTTAGCAACAGCAAAATGTTCAGCTACCTATATTCATCATTTTTAATGGTGTTCCTCTCAAGTACCTCATGGTAATTCTCTAAATGTCTCCTTCCCACAACTGAGGGGAAAGCCATTATTTTAATTAGGAAGTTGGGACTTGGATGCCATCAGAGAAAATCTTTCTTACTTAAAAAATTGAAGATTTTTCATTTAAAATTGTCTCAATTTTACTACTGAAGAAACATGCTTAATTAACAAATAGAAGTTTAAAATGAAGCTACAATTTGCTTAATTCTAGTAAATGTTAACTCGAATAATTTCATTGTTTTTGGTGGAAGCTCTTCCTTGTGAGGTTTAAATAAAGGAAGAATTTGTGTTTTCCTTGCTATTACCTTAAAATGGTTGACCTGATTATGATTAGTGAAACATATTTAAATATCAAGGGCATACACTGACTTTTCTAAGGCACAGAGCTGGCTCTACCTAAACTAGTCAAGTAGGAAGAGTTTATACATGGTATCCAGAGTCTCTTTTCTCCAACATTATTCCAAACTTTCCCTCTCTTTTCCAACTTCCTCTGAGGTATTGTGTCCACATGGCTTTTTCTGCCTTTCCCCTGTCTCCACCTGCTCTCAGAAAATCACTGACATAAAGAAGACGTGATTAATATGCATTAGAACTGTTCCTTCCAATGGTAGATATGTTTTAGTCTGTATTCTGGATCATAATCTAATATTAGAGGTTTCATCTGGCCCCCAGATATTTTTGAAACATTTTGAACTAGTTGCTAAAATATGGAAATAAGGAGATTTAGCAAGAACCTCCAGATTTCTGGTAGCTCTTGAGAGATTTGAATATCTAGCAATCCTAGACCCACCCTCTTGATGGCAACAGTTGGGGAATAGAGCTGTTAGATAAAATACAGGATGCCCAGTTAAATTAGAATTTTGGGAAACAACAGATAATGTTTTAACATAGGTATGTCCCATGCAATAATTGGGGCGTACTTATATAAACAGAGGTTTATCCCTTCTTTATCTGAAATTCTAATTTAACTGGGCATCTGTATTTTTGTTTGCTAAATGTGACAAGACTATCTGAGAACGAGCAGTGATTTTTCACCTTAGAAGGAACAGTTTGCAGCAGATCCACTGAGCCTACGTCACTTCTTCATGTGGCCTGCATGACTTGAAAGCTTTTGAGGTTTCACTACTGTCTTACATAACTGAGTCTCTAATAGTATTTCTGTTCTTAATTCTACAAACTGAGTGAGTATTTTAGCCAAAGTCATCCCAGGAAAGTACCTGTCAGATGTGAGGGTCCTTGTGACATGGGCTCCTTTCCTACCTATCCTTTCAAAGGTCTCAGCAGTGGCCACTAAAGTGGGACCTTGGCCTCTATCTATTCTGACCCTCTTTCAGCCTTTTCAGTGGTTACCCTGTCAATAAAACAACAGTGAGGGGCCCTGGTTTTAGACCAGTGAGGAGGCTTTAAATCTTGGGGATTTCCTTATAAGCCAGTAATTATGCCTCTGTGAATAGATTCTAACCCTAAAATCTAGGAAAAATGTTAGGGGAAAAAGTATTTATGGAATTAACATTTAAAATTACTAAAACTTGGAGCCAATCATAATGTTTAACAATATGGGAAGAATGAAATATATTGTGGCACATGTCTTCTGTGGGCTAGTTTATCCCTATTAATCCCATTTGTGAAGTGTTTAGAATCATATGGAAAATGCCAGAGTTAAATAAAAGGAAATCCCGATGGGAAATTGTACATAGAGTATTATCATAATATGTAAAGAACCATGTGCACAGAATAAAAAACAACTGGATAGAAATAAATCAGAATGATGTATTGTTGGTTGTCTGTGGTTGCTGGAGTTATGGAGCATGTTTTCCTTTTCTATTTTTTTTTTCTGTACTTTCTTTTTTCCCCTAATTCTTCTGTAATGAGTATGTATTATATTTATTTCTGCAACCACATTTTGAATTTCTAGGAATTGTTTGATTTTTTTATAATTATATTAAGATGCTAACATTGGATCTTTATGTCTCAGTTTTGTTTGAGGCCTGATGACAGTAGATATCAGAAGCCACAGGGAATTATAAGGTAGACCACCATGAAAGCTTTGCAAAAAGTAGGTTGCCAAGGATTTGTTACATAATTCTTAAAAATCCCTTATGTACATTGCAGGTATAGAGAGAAAAGAGTTTAGGAAAGAGTTTGTGGAGAGAATATTTTGGAAAAATCCCTCTTCCAACCCTGAGAAAGGGGTCAGAGATTTCTGCCTGCCACATTAAACCTAGTAAGAGGCTTCAATAAAACCATTGAGAGTTGCACATACAGTATGTGTCTTGTGATTGGAGGGATGCAGGGGACTAACGTCCAACTCCCATATGGAAATATCTAAAAGCAAAACTGGACTGGTTCATTCCATCAGTGGTAGGGGAAAGGAGAGATGGCTGCATGGGTCACTTGCATTTTTAGAGTTTGTTAGGGTAGAGGGATCAGGAATGTTATCTGTGGTTGGGTGAGGTCCACATACGCCACAGAGGACCAGCGTGGGAGTGATCATAAATCCTGCCTAATAGGGCCTCCTGGAGAGGTAAACAAGCTTCAGGACAGAGAAACTATAGCCAAGGATTCTTGTGCCTGCAGGAGGAGAAAGCTATGAGTCAGAAAAGATGTCAAGGGCCCTGTGGGAGAGTCCACAAGAGTGTCCATTAAAGAACAATCTTTATACATTGTCCAAGTCCAGAAAGCACTTGACACATTTCCAGCTTGTGGCATTTCCAAAGAAGCCAGAACTTTCCAGGCTCCCCTAACTCCCTTCTTTTCTATTTTCCAACTTTGGAGGGCTCAGAAACTGGAGGCAGCAAAATAACGTAGTGAAAGGAGTTGAAATAGAGACAGTGGTTGTCACCTTCCCAGGGGGAGGTGGAGTAGCCATAATTTTGATTCACATTGGAAGAGTTGAGTATTACATGGTATTGGGCATTTTAAGTACAGAAGTAAGGCTGTTTTGTGACTTGAAATGACCAAAGGTAGCTGTTACAGAAGGTGGTCTGCTCATATTTCCTTGGTTTACACTAATATCATGCATAACAACCTGATAGCTTCCAAACAGAAACACCTGCAACTCTTTACCTACACTTTTTCTGATGCTGATAACTTTCTTCACCTGTGAGCTGGGCAGGCTAGTATTGCCAGGTAGTTAATACTTATCCTCTCATGAACAGCCCTCATTCAATGACTGATGGTAAATGATGGAAAACTATCCCAGCTCACTGGCCTCAGATGGGATAACCTCAAGGTATATGTTATCAGTACATTGTTACTCAGTATTTCCCACTGGCATTGAGCTCCAAGTGTCTTTTGCAGTTACCTGCTCCATATGGCATACTTTGCTGCTTTCTTCCCTTTTCTATCTCATTTTCCCACCCTTCTATCAGTGCTTCCTAGAATCACCTTGCAAATAACTACTTTCATTAAATTCATGTTTCAGAATCTGCTTCTTGGGAAAGCCAATTTATAATAGGTGGTACCAGAAGGGGTCTTAGTATACAGGCCCTCAGGATAGGGTTGTGGAATTGAATTGCTGATGGCCAGATGGTAACAGATACTCTATTCCAGGTGGTCCCTGGAGTGATGATCATTCCTGGCATGCTGTCACATCAGAACTACTTAAACTCTCATTTATAGGGAACTGAGATTGAATATATGTAGAAGACACCATAGTTGACGCAATGTCTCTAGTATTTGAATGATGTAGAGACATTGGTAATTATAAGACTTGAAATGTCGTTGGCTGTTAATTGCCATTGAAATGTGTAAAGAATACATTGAAAGTCTCAGTTTACCTAACTATCAACTCAAGGAATAATCATGAACTCCATGGCAGCATTAAAAAAGACACTTATTAATATTTCATGTAGCCGGAGAACATATTGTAGTAAAAATCAGACCCAGGTACTAATAGAGAAGCAGAGTAATAAAGAAGGTTGAATTCATATTACTGGAAAATTTTCTATGCTAAAATCAGAATCCTGATAGGGAAGTAGTGAAGCCCTGAGTCCTGGGGTAAGGATATTTGGGTTGAATGCAGTTGATAATATTAAATCCCAAGATTCACCTGAATCCTATGAGTCGACATAAATGACCCCCTTCCCCTTGATAGAGAAGAATGGCTTCCTAATGTCTGAATATCATGCAAAGATTTCACCTGAGGTTCACAAGATGTTGTGCTGTCCGGTCCCTAAATCTGCCCTTGAATTCCTGCATTGCTTCCAAACCAATAAATAGGGACAAATCTTATTAGGGAAGTATTGACTCACCAGAGAAGTAGTGACCTGAGTAGAGAAGTACTGTCCCTGCTACAGAGTGAGATTATTTATTAAAAGAGCTGCAGATCTGGCTAATACATGCTGACAAGAACCAGCGTAACATATTTGAGAATAGATTTTAACAGTGCTGGACCCCAGGTAATGCAGAATATAATTCCGATATATAAATAGGTGAAATAAGTCACACGAAGATAGGTAAATACCTTGTGATCTTTCTTATATGTGAAATCTTAAAAAAACAAACAAACAGAAAACCAAGCTCACATAGTGAACCGATTGGAGTTTGCAAGAGGCAGGGGGTTGGGGAGGTGGGGAGAAATGGGCAAATTGTTGTTATTGTTTTTTTTCAGTTTAAGTTGATTGAATATAAATAAATCGGTGGATAGATGGGTGGATGGATAGATAGATAGATTAAAGTCTGTTGAGATGGGGGCACCCTCCCATGACTCAGGATTCAAAAGAAGGAGAATTAGAGCCTGCCTCATTCTATGTCTGGCATTTCTCTTTGAAGTATGGAAACAATGTCTTCTAGTAAGTGAGGTAGTGCTGTGGAACTGCTTTAGAGAAGTATTGATCAAGTGGTCAAAAGTCTCAAAGAATAAGAGTATTATAATTGATTAATAGTGTTAGACCAGAGAACACACAGCTGACTATGTGCTTTGGCAGATACTGCATGATACTTTCTTCCCATAAACAATATGAATACATCAATGAAGGGGACACATGGCATTGTTGAGAAGCTAGTAGTAGATTACTATGTATTTGGGCTCCTGGTATCAATGGGGATGATAGAAATACCAAATAGCAGAGGTATGGTGATAGCATTTAATAGTCAAAACCAAGATAAAATACAGTGTGAGGGAGCATGGACAGAATGGAAATCAGATAGCCTCGAGTGACTGGAATTTATGGATTTGGCTATAGATCATGATGATGCTAAGTTTGAGATAGTTGAACAGCAATCCAGGATACTGCTTGCCTTATAGGACCAGAAAAAATCAGGAACAAGGAAGAGAAGGTTAAAGTCATTCACTGTAATGGAAAATTATAATTCTTTTCCCAGGTTCCAGACTTGACCTAGTTCTCAAACCCAGAACCCATAGAATGAAAAGGAAACCAACCAGTCCCTTTGGGAAAAGACCCTATATCCCATAGCATGTCTTACAATTACCCCAGTCCTTCTGCAAAGGGATCTATGGCCATTTTCCAGAATAAGTTGGCTTTGGAAAACAGGCAGTACCTAAATTATTTGATGATTGTTGGGGACAGGGTCTAATCTGTTGTTGATTCAGTGGAACAAAAATATCATTCCCCCTTTAAAATGAGGGCATATGGAGGCCCAGTAATAATGAAATCTTGGTGCAAACTCATTTCACAAAGATCTAATGGGTTTATGGACCAAACCTTCAGTCATTTCCTTTATCTCTGAGTGCAAAATTGGAATGGTTATAGTTAGCAGCCAGCATAACATTCATATTGGTTTCATGAATTGTGGAAAGGAATTATGGTAGGAAAGTAAAAGTGGAAACCCCTGAAACTAACCCTGCTATGATTCTGACCAAGATAGTAAATCAGAAACAATACTGAATTTCAGTTAGAAAAGATTTGGCTCTAATTAGTGATATATTCAAAGACTTAAAGAAAGAATATGGGGGTTGTGGTACCCACCATATTTCCATTTAATTCACCGTCTCAGTTCCTTTAAAAACCAAATGTATCACAGATGATGGTGGAATATCATTAAGTTAACTGAAGAGTTACCTGAGTTGCAGTTGCTGTGGCATCTATGGCATCTCTACTAAAGTTGATTGATTTAGCTTCTGGAACTTGGAATGTGGCTACAGATATGGCAAATCCATTTTTTCCCAATTCCTATCAGGAAAAAAGATCAAAAGCAGTTTGCATTCATCTGGAGTAGACAGCTGCATGCATTTATAATCTTGCCCCAGGGCTATGTTAACTATCCTGCTCTGTCACAGTATAGCCCAAAGAATGATAATAACCTGGGCTTTCCACAGAAATGTTTGTCCACTATTTTGATGACATTGTGTTAATCAGACCTCAAAATAGATCTTGAATTTGTTCTCTCTACTACCACTCTCCTGGTTCACTCCTTTGTATTGAAATAATCTCTTGGCTAGTCCCTCAAACTCATTTTTCCCTACTCCAGTGGTTCTCAATAGTGTCTCCTTGGGGCCACATTTGGCATTGTTTGGAGATATTTTTGGTTGTCACAATGGAGGGGTGCTACAGCATCTAGTTGGTGGAGTACAGTGCTGATAAACATTGTACAATGCGCAGTACAGTCCCTCACAACAAAGAACTGTCCAGCCCAAAATGTCATTAGTTCTAAGGTTAGGGAACAGTGCTCTGCTCAGTCTGCTCTTAGTATCGTAATCAAGTATCAAGGACAGTGAAGAGTGTGACATATTACCCCTACTTGCGAGCTTATAAGTTAAGCTACCACAATTGTTTTGATACTTGTAGAAGACTTCATAATGAGACAAAGGAATTTATTCCCTATGGCCCAGCAAATATAATAAGCATCAGCATATCTGCATCAATTCTTCTCACCTTCAGGTCCACCAGAATGACACAATGAGCCTAGATAAATGCTACCCATTCAGTGGCTTTACCTCTCAGCTGAGAAACCGAGGAACCCAGAGGCTTTGGAGAAAGCAACACACATTGCAGCAAGATGCAAACAAGCCATCCCCCTTTTCTCCTCTGGGATGTGAGCAATTACACAGGGGATATACTGTAGTTGCCTTGACCTGCTTATTTTCCTTTGTGACTGACTACAGAAATAGCTCAGTATCTGGAGATGGGTAAGGCTTGTGGTCTGATAGAATTAGCAAGAACGTGAAAGGATGCTCAGAGAACACGGTGAATTGTCTATACTCCACTGTTTTTACAGTATAAAGTTCATTCTGCTTTATGTGGCAACATAAGACCTTTGTGACTTGACTTCTAATTCAATCTTCACTTCTTAACAAGAAAAATAGATTTCAAAATAATAAGAAACTATGTTTACATGCCCACCATGTTGCAGGTACTGTTTGAATGCTGGACTACACAGGGAACAGGACCTAGTCCTGACTCCCATAATTTAAATATCTAGTTCCAGCTAGATATTATCAAAATGCATCCTACATTTGTGTGTGTGTGTGTGTGTGTGTGTGTGTGTGTTGGAACTCACATGCCTCAAATCCTGAGCTTCTCCCTATTGTCACAATATATTTGCAAAGAAATATGCAGAGAAAAGGCAAGCCCCTGGAACCAAGTCTTGGATACCAGCTAGGCCATTGCCTGCCAAATCCTGACCTGGATTAAACCAGGTGGAGCATTGCCTAGCCTTGTTCTCCAAGCATATCCCTGTGTACTGGGGCATAGAGTGCCTGTGGGAGATGCTTGGACAGGCATTGAGGGGTTCTAGGTCCCTTCTTGACTCCCTTTCTCTCACACTACATCTGCGAATTTCTCTTTTGCTACAGTAGAGAAATGACTATTATATTTAACGTATAGCTGCCATAACTAAAAAGTGATGATGGAACAAATAATGACTGGAGGGTTATTTTATCAAGACTGTATTTTCTTTTTTGCTTTCAAGTGGATATGTTCATTGCCTACAAAGAATTGCAAAATGGCACCATTAATTCCCTCTCCTAACTACCCCATTAATTCAAAGTACCATGGAAGCACTGTTGAATTTTTAAATTGCTTTTAGTTTTTAATTTTGAGTTTGACTTAGCAAAAACTAAGAAGAAACTGGAACCGGATAAGCTCTCAACAAATTAATATGTCCCTGTAGATATGCAATGCATTCAAATGCACAAATATGATTATATATAAATTGATGCAGATTTTCTTTCTGATTTTGATAGTACTGTAAGTGATACAACGGGAGTGCCAAGTTACTCTTTCCTAACATTTTACTTTTTATAGAAGTCCACCTAAACTAATGCTAGTGAGTGATACCATATGGGGTGGGTTTATTCACATTATAATTCAACCATGAAACAGCCAGATGTGCACTGTGTACCTTTCAAATCTACGTCCCTTCTTCTGTTCTTCAACCAGTGAGAAGGACATTGTTCAGTGAAATGTGAGCTAACATGCATTCCAGGTGCAGATTTTCTCTCTGTTTTAAAGCTGCAGTATAGAACATGGCTTTGAAAAATTGGATTAAGCTTTTTAAAAATAAGAAATTATAATAAAACTGTGCGCAGGTACATTTTCTTTTCAAAGAATGGAACTTCTGCTCTGCTCTCAGTAAGATAAAACAACAGCTACAACTGCCAGGACACAATTTCATTTCATTGCAATTTGATACAGATGTTCAACTTCCCATTGAGAAGAATCTTCTGTATACAATATTGAAGATAAATTAGATTAAGAGAGACAGAGTAATTGCCAAAAATTGAAAGACATAAGTTTTATTTCCATTAACAAAGCAACGTATTTCTGGAAACTTGGAGCAAACATTTGGGTCTTCTTAGTCCAAAGCTGAATTGAAATAATACTGCTGTGCTTTTGGAAGTAGCCAAATCAAACCCTCTACTTAATTCTCATCACCATCATCCATTCATACAAGTGCCTTCCTACAATATCTATTTGTCAACACTCCTTAAGGAAATAGTGGAAACACTATACCTATTTAAGCATTTCTGAGATATCTTCTCAATATATATAAATCCAACAAATTCTGTACTAATAAAACACCCACTACTTGTCAGATTCTTGTTATCATACTTAATTCCTGTGAAGTCAGGAATACTACCTCTCTTTTACAAGTCAGTAAACAGGTCAAGAGGCTTCAACATATAAATTTGAGGGGACAAAATTCGGTCTATAACAGATGGCATGCTGGGTGGAGACCCTTTGATCTATTTCAGTGGGGATATGTTAAAATGTTGGGATTACGTATGGCCTCAGTGTTATAGCACTGACCAATGTGTCCTTTCTGAAGTGTAGTTCACAAAGCACTGATTCCAGCAGAGCAGACCAAAGCCAACATGGACTAGGCAGGTAACATGAATATGGAAGGAAGTCTGGTTACAAGAAAAGCAAGGATGTGTTAGCTTCTTTCATTTTTCCTCCCACCTAGAGGCATGGCAACACAGAAATATTTCTCACTGTAATAAAGCAGCAGAGCAAGCACAGTGATAAATGGAAGTGGACCTTTAACTTTGGCTAATAATGGAGAGATGTTAAGGAGTGGTGCAGACTAGGACAAATTGGGCCTTCATGCCATCTTAAGTGGAGCAGCTACCATGTAGCAATACAGAATTTCTGTTGTCAGAACTTCTGATTTTTTTTTTGAGAAATATTGGAAATATGGATTTTTTAATGAAACCTCTTGATCTGTAAACAAAGAAAACCTAATAAATCAGCTGTTTTTAGAATGTACAAATTCAGAATAAAGTAAATAATTAAGACAAAAAAAGAGATGGGGCTTTTTGATGTGGAGAGAAAAAGGGGATGATGCAAGCAGAGAGAGGCTGAGAGAAGATGCCAAGGAAGGTAGAGTGCCAGGTCCAAGGGTTGAGTCGCCACCCAAGATATGCTGAAGAAGCCTATGTAAAGGAATGATGGGAGCTGGCCAGCCAGTCGTCCCACGAGATGCAGCTTTCACCACCACATCTCCAGCTGGTACCAGTTGGCTGTCCAGTCTACAGTCAGGAGACATCTTGCCCTGAAGGCTGAAGGCACTCTCAGCAGCTGGAGCACTCCCAGACATGTTTCAGGACTTTGCTCAGCCCTTTCATATATGCCACAACACCATGTCCCAGCAGTGCCCTCAGGACAATTATAAGACCACAAGAATCGCTTGTCATCTAGCAGGATGGCTGGGGGAGTCACACTTGGGGTGGAGGAGGCCAACTTTGAACGGTTCCCTTTCTAGAGCCTGATGTTGGGACCACCAATAGACACTGATCCATACAACACTAGTCCCAGAGGATGCTGAGGAGGTGCAGTGGGGCCCAGGAGGAATCTGTAGTTTAAAATGTTCAAGAAATGCAAAATTGCATCAAACAAAAGGTGTGTTTATTCAGAGCACTCAGACAATTTCTATGCTAGTGCATTTTATAAATCTGCAAGGATGGGTGTAGCATCTATTGGGTTTCTAATTTATGTGGCTACAGAACTCTCTCTTTAAGAAGCTTCTGGCCCAGAAATCTCACAATGGCAGCCTCACTGATATGTTTTGTCCCACAAAAGTCTGCTGAAGAAATTTTTGAGCTGAGAGCTGAAGGAGAAGCACGTGAGATAGGAGGGTGTGGGTAAGAAGATCTTTACAAAGGAGCTGCATGAGCTAAGGTACAAAGGAAGGAGGGCAGACTATTCTAAGGACCTGAGAGAAAGTCACTGTAGCTAGAGTTCAGAGAGGGAGCTTTCTGTGAAATGAGCAATTGGGAATCAGACCACAAGGTGTCTTTTTTTTTTTTTTTTTTTTTGGTGGAATTTTTTTTTACTACATTTATCCTTTCATTTAACTTTAATTTTTTCCCAGGCCCATATAAAACCCAAATGGGATACTTCTTGTAATTTATATCTTAACTGGGGAAGAAATTATATTTTTATTAGGTTGAGTCTTTCTATTCAGCAACATATATTCCATTCAGTAACTCCTTTTCCATGGATCCTGATCCTTTTGAGGTAAATTTGTTCCTGAATACTTTAAGGTGTCACTATTGTGCATTGAATTTTTCCTTTTAAATTTCTGAGTGATGATTATTATTACTAATATAAATTTTTTTTAAACATCTTTATTGAAGTATAATTGCCTTACAATGGTGTGTTAGCTTCTGCTTTATAACAAAGTGAATCAGTTATACACATACAATATGTTCCCATATCTCTTCCCTCTTGCATCTCCCTCCTTCCCACCCTCCCCATCCCACCCCTCTAGGTGGTCACAAAGCACCGAGCTGATCTCCCTGTGCTATGTGGCTGCTTCCCACTAGCTATCTATTTTACATTTGGTAGTGTATATATGTCCATGACACTCTCTTACCCTGTCACATCTCACCCCACCCCCTCCCCATATCCTCAAGTCCATTCTCTAGTAGGTCTGTGTCTTTATTCCCGTCTTGCCACTAGGTTCTTCATGGCCTTTTTTTTTTTTTTTCCTTAGATTCCGTATATATGTGTTAGCATACTGTATTTGTTTTTCTCTTTCTGACTTACTTCACTCTGTATGACAGACTCTAACTCCATCCACCTCATTACAAATACCTCCATTTCATTTCTTTTTTTGTGGCTGAGTAATATTCCATTGTATATATGTGCCACATCTTCTTTATCCATACATCTGTTGATGGACATTTAGGTTGCTTCCATGTCCTGGCTATTGTAAATAGAGCTGCAATGAACATTTTGGTACATGACTCTTTTTGAACTATGGTTTTCTCAGGGTATATGCCCAGTAGTGGGATTGCTGGGTCGTATGGTAGTTCTATTTGTAGTTTTTTAAGGAACCTCCATACTGTTCTCCATAGTGGCTGTATCAATTTACATTCCCACCAACAGTGCAAGAGTGTTCCCTTTCCTCCACACCCTCTCCAGCATTTATTGTTTCTAGATTTTTTGATGATGGCCATTCTGACCGGTGTGAGATGATATCTCATTGTAGTTTTGATTTGCATTTCTCTAATGATTAATGATGTTGAGCATTCTTTCATGTGTCTGTTGGCAATCTGTATATCTTCTTTGGAGAAATGTCTATTTAGGTCTTCTGCCCATTTTTGGATTGGGTTGTTCGTATTTTTGTTATTGAGCTGCATGAGCTGCTTGTAGATCTTGGAGATTAATCCTTTGTCAGTTGCTTCATTTGCAAATATTTTCTCCCATTCTGAGGGTTGTCTTTTGGTCTTGTTTATGGTTTCCTTTGCTGTGCAAAAGCTTTTAAGTTTCATTAGGTCCCATTTGTTTATTTGTGTTCTTATTTCCATTTCTCTGGGAGCTGGGTCAAAAAGAATCTTGCTGTGATGTATGTCATAGAGTGTTCTGCCTATGTTTTCCTCTAAGAGTTTGATAGTGTCTGCCCTTACATTTAGGTCTTTAATCCATTTTGAGTTTATTTTTGTGCATGGTGTCAGGGAGTGTTCTAATTTCATACTTTTACATATATCTGTCCAATTTTCCCAGCACCACTTATTGAAGAGGCTGTCTTTTCTCCACTGTATATGCTTGCCTCCTTTATCAAAGATAAGGTGACCATATGTGTGTGGGTTTATCTCTGGGCTTTCTATCCTGTTCCATTGATCTATATTTCTGTTTTTGTGCCAGTACCAAACTGTCTTGATTGCTGTAGCTTTGTAATATAGTCTGAAGTCAGGGAGCCTGATTCCCCCAGCTCCATTTTTTGTTCTCAAGATTGCTTTGGCTATTCAGGGTCTTTTGTGTTTCCATACAAATTGTGAAATTTTTTGTTCTAGTTCTGTGAAAAATGCCAGTGGTAGTTTGATAGGGATTGCATTGAATCTGTAGATTGCTTTGGGTAGTAGAGACATTTTCACAATGTTGATTCTTCCAATCCAGGAACATGGTATATCTCTCCATCTATTTGTATCATCTTTAATTTCTTTCATCAGTGTCTTATAATTTTCTGCATACAGGTCTTTTGTCTCCTTAGGTAGGTTTATTCCTAGATATTTTGTTCTTTTTGTTGCAGTGGTAAATGGGAGTGTTTTCTTAATTTCACTTTCAGATTTTTCGTCATTAGTGTATAGAAATGCAAGAGATTTCTGTGCATTAATTTTGTATCCTGCTACTTTACCAAATTCATTGATTAGCTCTAGGAGATTTCTGGTAGCATCTTTAGGATTCTCTATGTATAGTATCATGTCATCTGCAAATAGTGACAGCTTTACTTCTTCTTTTCCGATTTGGATTCCTTTTATTTCTTTGTCTTCTCTGATTGCTGTGGCTAACACTTCCAAAACTATGTTGAATAATAGTGGTGAGAGTGGGCAACCTTGTCTTGTTCCTGATCTTAGTGGAAATGGTTTCAGTTTTTCACCATTGAGGACAATGTTGGCTGTGGGTTTGTCATACATGGCCTTTATTATGTTGAGGAAAGTTCCCTCTATGCCTACTTTCTGCAGGGCTTTTATCATAAATGGGTGTTGAATTTTGTCGAAAGCTTTCTCTGCATCTATTGAGATGATCATATGGTTTTTCTCCTTCAATTTGTTAATATGGTGTATCACATTGATTGATTTGCGTATATTGAAGAATCCTTGCATTCCTGGGATAAACCCCACTTGATCATGGTGTATGATCCTTTTAATGTGCTGTTGGATTCTGTTTGCTAGTATTTTGTTGAGGATTTTTGCATCTATGTTCATCAGTGATATTGGCCTGTAGTTTTCTTTCTTTGTGACATCTTTGTCTGGTTTTGGTATCAGGGTGATGGTGGCCTCGTAGAATGAGTTTGGGAGTGTTCCTCCCTCTGCAATATTTTGGAAGAGTTTGAGAAGGATAGGTGTTAGCTCTTCTCTAAATGTTTGATAGAATTCGCCTGTGAAGCCATCTGGTCCTGGGCTTTTGTTTGTTGGAAGTTTTTTTTTAAATTTTATTTATTTATTTATTTATTTATTTATTTATTTATTTATTTATTTTTGGCTGTGCTGGGTCTTTGGTTCGTGCGAGGGCTTTCTCCAGCTGCGGCAAGTGGGGGCCACTCTTCATCGCGGTGCAGGGACCGCTCTTCATCGCGGTGCGCGGGCCTTTCACTATCGCGGCCCCTCCCGTCGCGGGGCACAGGCTCCAGAAGCACAGGCTCAGCAGCCGTGGCTCACGGGCCCAGCCGCTCCGCGGCATGTGGGATCCTCCAAGACCAGGGCTCGAACCCGCGTCTCCTGCATTAGCAGGCAGATTCTCAACCACTGCGCCACCAGGGAAGCCCTGTTGGAAGGTTTTTAATCACAGTTTCAACTTCAGTGCTTGTGATTGGTCTGTTCATATTTTCTATTTCTTCCTGGTTCAGTCTCGGCAGTTTGTGCATTTCTAAGAATCTGTCCATTTCTTCCAGGTTGTCCATTTTATTGGCATAGAGTTGCTTGTAGTAATCTCTCATGATCTTTTGTATTTCTGCAGTGTCAGTGGTTACTTCTCCTTTTTCATTTCTAATTCTATTGATCTGAGTCTTCTCCCTTTTTCTCTTGATGAGTCTGGCTAATGGTTTATCAATTTTGTTTATCTTCTCAAAGAACCAGCTTTTAGTTTCATTGATTTTTGCTATTGTTTCCTTCATTTCTTTTTCATTTATTTCTGACCTGATCTTTATAATTTCTTTCCTTCTGCTGGCTTTGGGGTTTTTTTGTTCTTCTTTCTCTAATTGCTTTAGGTGCAAGGTTAGGTTGTTTATTCGAGATGTTTCCTGTTTCTTGAGGTAGGCTTGTATTGCTATAAACTTCCCTCTTAGCACTGCTTTTGCTGCGTCCCATAGGTTTTGGTATGTCGTATGTCCATTGTCATTTGTTTCTAGGTATTTTTTGATTTCCCCTTTGATTTCTTCAGTAATCACTTCGTTATTAAGTAGTGTATTGTGTAGCCTCCATGTGTGTGTATTTTTTTCAGATCTTTTCCTGTAATTGATATCTAGTCTCATAGCGTTGTGGTCGGAAAAGATACTTGATACGATTTCAATTTTCTTAAATTTACCAAGGCTTGATTTGTGACCCAAGATATGATCTATCCTGGAGAATGTTCCATGAGCACTTGAGAAAAATGTGTATTCTGTTGTTTTTGGGTGGAATGTCCTATAAATATCAATTAAGTCCATATTGTTTAATGTATCATTTAAAGCTTGTGTTTCCTTATTTATTTTCATTGTGGATGATCTGTCCATTGGTGAAAGTGGGGTGTTAAAGTCCCCTACTATGACTGTGTTGCTGTCGATTTCCCCTTTTATGGCTGTTAGTATTTGCCTTATGTATTGAGGTGCTCCTATGTTGGGTGCATAAATATTTACAATTGTTATACCTTACTCTTGGATCGATCCCTTGATCATTATATAGTGTCCTTTGTCTCTTGTAATAGTCTTTATTTTAAAGTCTATTTTGTCTGATATGAGAATTGCTACTCCAGCTTTCTTTTGATTTCCATTTGCATGGAATATCTTTTTCCATCCCCTCACTTTCAGTCTGTATGTGTCTCTAGGTCTGAAGTGGGTCTCTTGTAGACAGCATATATATGGGTCTTGTTTTTGTATCCATTCAGCCAGCCTGTGTCTTTTGGTGGGAGCATTTAATCCATTTACATTCAAGGTAATTATCGATATGTATGTTCCTATTCCCATTTTCTTAAATGTATTGGGTTTGTTATTGTAGGTGTTTTCCTTCTCTTGTGTTTCTTGCCTAGAGAAGTTCCTTTAGCATTTGTTGTAAAGCTGGTTTGGTGGTGCTGAACTCTCTCAGCTTTTGCTTGTCTGTAAAGGTTTTAATTTCTCCATTGAATCTGAATGAGATCCTTGCTGGGTAGAGTAATCTTGGTTGTAGGTTTTTCTCCTTCATCACTTTAAATATATCCTGCCACTCCCTTCTGGCTTGCAGAGTTTCTGCTGAAAGATCAGATGTTAACCTTATGGGGATTCCCTTGTGTGTTATTTGTTGTTTATCCCTTGCTACCTTTAATATGTTTTCCTTATATTTAATTTTTGACAGTTTGATTAATATGTGTCTTGGCATGTTTCTCCTTGGGTTTATCCT
Source organism: Balaenoptera acutorostrata (assembly GCF_949987535.1). Classification (NCBI taxonomy): domain Eukaryota; kingdom Metazoa; phylum Chordata; class Mammalia; order Artiodactyla; family Balaenopteridae; genus Balaenoptera; species Balaenoptera acutorostrata. The sequence goes on from NC_080065.1 coordinate 82,828,170, forward strand.
GTATGGGACTCTGTGCTTCCAGGACTTGATTAACTATTTCCTTTCCCATATTAGGGAAGTTTTCAACTATAATCTCTTCAAATATTTTCTCAGTCCCTTTCTTTTTCTCTTCTTCTTCTGGGACCCCTATAATTCGAATGTTGGTGCATTTAATGTTGTCCCAGAGGTCTCTGAGACTGTCCTCAGTTCTTTTCATTCTTTTTTCTTTATCCTGCTCTGTAGTAGTTATTTCCACCATTTTATCTTCCAGGTCACTTATCCTTTCTTCTGCCTCAGTTATTCTGCTATTGATCCCATCTAGAGTATTTTTAATTTCATTTATTGTGTTTTTTATCATTGCTTGGTTCCTCTTTAGTTCTTCTACGTCATTGTTAAATGTTTCTTGCATTTTGTCTATTCTATTTCCCAGATTTTGGATCATCCTTACTATCATTATTCTGAATTCTTTTTCAGGTAGACTACCTATTTCCTCTTCATTTGTTAAGTCCAGTGTGTTTTGAGCCTGCTCCTTCATCTGCTGTGTGTTTTTCTGTCGTCTCATTTTGCTTATCTTACTGTGTTTGGGGTCTCCTTTTCACAGGCTGCAGGTTCGTATTTCCCGTTGTTTTTGGTATCTGTCCCCAGTGGCTAAGGTTGGTTCAGTGGGTTGTTTAGGCTTCCTGGTGGAGGGAACTAGTGCCTGAGCTCTGGTGGATGAGGCTAGATCTTGTCTTTCTGGTGGGCACGTCCACGTCTGGTGGTGTATTTTGGGGTGTCTGTGGCCTGATGATTTTAGGCAGCCTCTCTGCTAATGGATGGGGCTGTGTTCCTGTCTTGCTAGTTGTTTGGCATAGGGTGTTCAGCACTGTAGCTTGCTGGTCATTGAGTGATGCTGGGTCTTGATGTTGAGATGGAGATCTCTGAGAGATTTTTGCCGTTTGGTATTACGTGGAGCTGGGAGGTCTCTTGTGGACCAGTGTCCTGAAGTTGGCTCTCCCACCTCCGAGGTACGGCCCTGATGCCTGGCTGGAGCACCAAGAGCCTTTCGTCCACACGGCTCAGAGTAAAAGGGAGAAAAAATAGAAAGAAAGAAAGAAAGAGGCTATAATATAGTGAAGTAAAATAAAGCTATTATAAAGCAAAGCTATACAGACAAAATCTCACCCAGAAGCATATACATATACACTCACAAAAAAAAGGAAAAGGGGAAAAATTAATATCTCCTGCTCCCAGAGTCCCCCTCCTGAATTTGGGCTGATTCGTTGTCTATTCAGGTGTTCAGCAGATGCAGGCACATCACGTTGTTTGTGGAGCTTTAATCCGCTGCTTCTGAGGCTGCTAGGAGAGATTTCCCCTTCTCTTCCCTGTTCGCACAGCTCCTGGGGTTCAGCTTTGGATTTGGACCCGCCTCTGCGTGTAGTTCGCCTGAGGGCCTCTATTCCCTGCCCAGACAGGACGGGGTTAAAGGAGCAGCTGTTTCGGGGGCTCTGGCTCACCCAGGCCGCGGGGAGGGAGGGGTACAGAGGAGGTGGGGCAAGCCTTCGGCGTCAGAGGCCGGCGTGACGTTGCACCAGCCTGAGGCGTGCAGTGCGTTCTCCCGGGGAAGTTGTCCCTGGATCCCGGGACCCTGGCAGTGGCGGGCTGCACAGGCTACCGGGAGGGGCTGTGTGGAGAGTGACCTGTGCTCACACACAGGCTTTTTGGAGTCGGCAGCAGCAGCCCCAGCGTCTCACGCCCGTCTCTGGGGACCGCGCTGATCGCCGCGGCTCGCGCCCTTCTCTGGAGTTCGTTTAGGCGGCGCTCTGAATCCCCTCTCCTTGCGCGCCGCGAAACAAAGAGGCAAGAAAAAGTCTCTTCCCTCCTCGGCAGCTGCAGACTTTTTCCCGGTCTCCCTCCCGGCTAGCTGTGGTGCACTAACCCCTTCAGGCTGTGTTCATGCCGCCAACCCTAGTCCTCTCCCTGGGATCTGACCACCGAAGCCCGAGCCTCAGCTCCCAGCCCCGCCCGCCCCGGCGGGGGAGCAGACAAGCCTCTCGGGCTGGTGAGTGCTCCTCGGCGCCGCCGAGCCTCCGTGCGGGAGTCTCTCCGCTTTGCCTTCTGCACCCCTGTGGCTGCGCTCTCCTCCGTGGCTCCGAAGCTTCCCCCCTCTGCCACCCGCAGTCTCTGCCCGCGAAGGGGCTTCCTAGTGCGTGGAAACCTTTCCTCCTTCACGGCTCCCTCCCACTGGTGCAGGTGCCGTCCCTATTCTTTTGTCTCTGTTATTTCTTTTTTCTTTTGCCCTACCCAAGTACGGGGGGAGTTTCTTGCCTTTTGGGAGGTCTGACGTTTTCTGCCAGCGTTCAGTGGGTGTTCTGTAGGAGCAGTTCCACGTGTAGATGTATTTCTACTGTATCTGTGGGAAGGAAGGTGATCTCCGCGTCTTACTCTTCCGCCATCTTCTCTCCTCTAAATTTTTTAAAGCTATTGATATTCGTATATTTTTTTCTTACATTGTCACCTTACCAAAGTTTCTTTTAGTTCTAAGAGATTTTTGTAAAGTTTCTTCGATGTTTTATTATACAATTATATTACCTGCATGTAAAGGTAATTTTGCCTTCTCTGTTAAATATTTATATTTTCACGTCCTTTTATTACATTGGTCAGATCCTTAAAATTCAATAATAGAGCTGATAATGGCATTCCTATCTTGTTCTTGATTGTAATGGCAGTGGGTCCCGTATCTCACAATTTATTACGATATTTATTATTGGTTTGAGGTAAATAGTCTTTTGTGTATAGAGAGTTTACTTCTGTTCTAATTTTTCTCGGATTTTTAAATAAATAGGTACTGAGTTCTATCATTTTTTCATCTATTGATATAATCATGTTTTCTTTAAGAGGTTGACTTATTTTCTAATTGTATTGAAAATTTTCTCATATTGAACCCTGCTTGCATTGTTGGGAGAAGTTCCACTTGGTCACGATGTATTACTCTTCAAATTCACTTCTGGTTTTCATTTGCTAATATTTTATTTAGAATTTTTAGAATTATTTTCATGGTTGAAATTGGTTTATAGTTTTCATTTTGGAGCATCATTGTCAGGTTTTGGCATTAAGATTATGCTAGCTCTGTAAAATTAATTGAGGAGTGTTCTTCCTTTTTCCATAATCTGAAAATAGTTTTAATATCAAGATAAGCATCTGAATTTTTTTAGTGAATAACTTTTTACTTATTATAGTATTTACATGTAACACTCGTTCACCTATTTTCTTGCTCTTGTTTTTCTGTTATATCATTGCAATAGCTACCCATTATTTACTAAGACAAATAAGAATCCAGACTGATAGGAACTTTCAAACTCCAGCAGAGCAGAGATTATGCTTTAGTGACTGACTGTGAATTCATGTATACGGATATTCATAAGAACAAGTAATTTCAGTTGTCTCTGTAGTGTGTTTGCTCTTATGGGGGGATAAATGCTGCCAAAGAGATGTTACATAGGAACTCCAAGACCTAAGAGTTAATGTGCACTTTAACTTATCTTAAGGTGTCTTAAGATTCATGTTAAAGAGTTAGTCCCTTGAGGGCAAGGGGAAGCCTTTTAAGTGTTTTAAGCAACAGAGTAATGTAATTAGATTTGCTTTTCAAAATAATGACATTGACTGCTTGTGCAGAACAGATTGCATGGAAGGCAGTCCAAGTGGGTGTTGCAAGATCAGTTAGCAGCTTTTGAAGCTGCTCAGGTGAGAGTAACAGTGGCTTGGATTCTGGTAGAGGCAGAGGAAATGCAAAGAATTAGAATAGAAAGAATTAATTACTGGGAAGTAATGATATGTCCAGTGAATGTGTTAGTGTTCATACTGTCCTTTTGAAGTCCTTCAGGGGCAGGAAATATAGCTTCTTAAACTTTCTTTCATAATATTCCGTATAATTACAGTTAGAAATTTAATAGATGTCTCATCATAAAATCATAGGCTTATAAAGACCCTGAAAAGTTGTTCTACTTTACCGCCTTTCCTTAGGATAGGAAAATACAGTTTCTATTAAAAGTATTTTTATTCTTCTGGTAATCTAGGTAAGGGGGTTTTGTATGTATTTTGGACTCCCTCTCATTAAAACTTCCCATAATCTAATCAGCCATGGGAAAACCCACTGGTATTTTCCTATCCTTCACTATAACTTGGTTTTGGGTGCTCTTCATGACCCATCTGGATTATTTCTAATAGCTTCTATGTCAGCTTGTTCGACTACAACTTTACAGTGGTGTAACCAAATAGAAGTTAATTATTTTAAATCACATAACAAGAAGTCTAGAGGTAACATGATTGCTGATTTTGTTAATTTTATGTGTCTATGTATTAATATCTACATGCTGAAGTTTCTATCATTCTCTTGGACTTTTTCACATAAGGTCACAACATAGCTGGCATTATGTCTCCATTCCTAACAGGAAAGTAAAAGAGGTATAATAAAGAAAACAGAGTGACAATTATATCAGGAGGGCAAAGGATTTTCCAGATAGCCTAAGAGAAGTCTTGTCTCATTGGCCAGTATCGTCACATTATTTCTCCTACGTGAAAAGGAGTCTTGAAAGATATGTTTTTTAGCTCACCATACTTTATAATTAAGGAATGCTTATAAAAAGGAAATTGGAATCCGTGCTAAGACAGCCAAACTACAGTATTTACCACTATTTCCTAAATAGTATTTTTTTTTCTTATTCTTTGTCCTTTTAACTTTCCTACCCACCTATACTTCCCAATACAATGCCAAGTCTTATCAAATTAATCTTTGCAAAACATCACTTTGGCCATATAATTTCCCATTGACTACAGGAAAAAATAATGCTTCTTTAACCTGGCATTCAAAGATCTTTACAGCTTGGTCCTAAACTACTTGTTAAAATTTATCTCTATATATTCTTGTATAGAAATGCTCTACTCCAAGCAATATCTGGCATGTTACTATCTTATGTCCTGCATTTTCCTAATTCTGTTTTACATGATCTTTACCTTACACAGATTCCATCTTTCCTCCTTTTATACATTCATCATACACAACTTCCATTTTAAATTCTGTCACACCCTCCCCTCTTCTCCCAGCAGTAATTATCCCTGCCTTTCAGTTCTTATGTATATTTACTTATTTGCCTTGTTTTTACACCTTGGTTTTTATTAATTATTTTATGCAGTCTACCAATTAGATTGCAGTTCTGTGCGGGCAGGGTCTATGCCTTTTGCCTTTTCTTGTGCCTGTATATCATATCATATCATATATCATATATCATATCATATATCACACAGTGGGAGCAGAACACATATTTGTGGGTTTAGACCATGTTGAAACAATTTCAGACAGGAAAATTATTTTTATTTAAAAATATTTCCAGTACTGCATCAGAGTTTAACTACCTCTAGGTTTAACCAGTTTTCTCCTTATGTGCCCCCAAATCAAGATAAACAGCTATATTATGCTAGGTTATTTTAATATTAATTTACAACTGTAAATGTTTACCTTTTCAAGATCTGATCAGCTGCATACAAGATCAGCATTTTGCATTTATATTGGATTTTCTTCATCATATAGTCTTGTTTCCTTAATCATTTGCACATTTGATAACAAAATTGACTTATTACATATAAAAGGTTCACAAAACAGAATTCACCTCTTGACCTTTTCTTATTGTGTTTTAATGGTCTGTATGGTATAAATTGATATGATTATGTCAGAAAATAGCAGAGACAAACAAATCATATGAACCCATAATGTATCCAGTGATCTGTGAGCTGAGAATACATTTTAAAATTGATTTATATTTTGGGGGATACCTCCCAAAGACACTATTATGATGAATTGAATAACATTTCAGTGAAAATGTTTATAGTGTTTCAGAGTAACAAAAGCATTTACTACTGGAGATTTTCAGACTAGACAAATTTAATTAGGCTAGCCAAGAGGCAAGCAGATGAAGAAAAGAGCTGCTTGCCCATTCATTTTCTACTAGCCAGCTGAAATTTTAAATATAGCAACTTCTTTCTGTATCAATCACAGGTGTATGGAGATAAATCAAAACAAACTATTTCTGTAACATTACAATATAGTAAATTGCATCATGAGCTAGCACAGTGGGAGTGGTATCAAACAGATATTTAATTTGTGAAAGGAGTTATCTCAAAACAGGCATTTTCTGAAATACTTTGCTAAACACTGATATGTTAACTTCTCAACAACAGAACATTTTCAGTCTTATATTGAAAAGGTGGCATTTTCAATCCAAATATCTGTAACAAATATGATCCAAATATTTTTGTTTTTTAGATTTTATTGGGATTGGTGATTAGTTTGTTTTATTGGCATACCAATTTCTGTGGCTTATACAGAGATTGCAGGATGTAGCTCATAAAATTCAGAATAAGATATCTGGGTGTGAATCTTACATGCATTACTTGTTAGTCTGGGCTAATTAGTCTTTCTGAATCTTGGTTTACTTACCTAAAATCACAGTATGACTGTGAACATTAAATACAAAAAAAAAACCTTTATAAATAGAATAGTACATGTAATAATTGATGATTAACTAATGTTAGAATCCTTTTTCTCTAGTAACTCATGTTTCCAATCCATTAAGCACTTTCCTAATTGTCACCTTAGGGACCCACCTGGCCCAGTTTTAGCATCATTAAAACAAAACAAGAATACTAGTATGTAAAAAAGGTAATTGCTATGTGATAACAATTTAACTTGTATCTCTCAAATAACTCTAAATTTTAATCAAGTTTATCTCATAAAAATACTTCCAAAAGTCTTCCTTTTTTCCTCTCCTTGTTTACAGCCTACAGGTTCTTATAAGCCTCTTATTTTTAGAATCTTTCACCCTTCCTCTCCAAAAACATTGCCTGAACTTTAACTCATGAAGATTCTTATGTCTTGATTTTTTTTCCTGCCTCTTTAGTCATGTTTCTTTCTACTCATTCTTTATTTTTTTTTTAGTATTATTTCCATTTTATTGTCTTTTCAGAGAACAGTGTTTCTTCAGTCTTTAAGGACTTATCTCCTTACATGGGCTTTGGTGGAGTTTGTGGGGCAGCACGCATCAATCTAAATTGGGGTGAAGGTGTTTGGTTCTTCCCGGCTTCCTGAGAACAATTCCTGACTATCCTGTTGTGAATGGCATAACTCACGAAGTAATGTAGTTTCACATACAGCTTGGGAAACACATAGGCATTGAAAACACTCGCTTCAGAAATGTCCCTGAAGGCTGCGGCCTCTACTATGTTCCAAATGACGAACTTCTTAATGGCCTTGTCCTTGGGCATGCATCAGGCACAGTTGGTGCAGCGAATCAGCTGCACATGGCCATGGCCCTTTGGGCACGATCATTGTTCCTTCTTTTCTTGGTCATCTTGGAAGCAAGACATGAGAGAGGACTCTTTCTACTCATTCTTTAACTCCCTATATGAACTTTGGGAGAATGGTTTGGTAAAGGTACATTTTCTTGAGGGATGAAAGAGGGTGAAGGCAGGAAAGAGCAAAAAGAAATAGAAGAACATTAACATTTCAATACATCTTTTTTCAGTTCTTGTCACAGGTGAATGAACTACAATATTTTTAAATTGTTTTAGGCAACAAAGTTTGATCTTGAGTTATCAACTTCGTCTTGAACCTCAAAATCGATTCCTCTTATGATTTAGATTAGAGTACAAAACTATTAATAACTCCTATTTCCTAGAAATTAAAAAGTTTTTAAGATTGTTCATCTCACTTCATTGAGAAATCAAGGATACTCTTTTATGTACATTTCATTCTTCCTATTCTTTCTAACATTGTCATTCAAAAGTATATCCTTTTCAGATTTATTCTAATAAAATTACAGAAAATTTCCTTCTTATTTTATATTTGTCTGGCATTTTGAAGTAGTGATTCAACAGTCAACAATCACTTACGAACTCCAGATATATGTTAGGGACTAAATCATTTCCTAGAGATGCAAAGTCTAAGAGGATAGAAGCTCTGTTCTTAAGGCCAGTGATAGTAAACTCCATGTTGTTCTAGTTACTATATAAGAGGGTGCACTTTATGAGAAGTTACAATTCCTAGATGACTCATAATGATACGTACCCAATTATATTGACTTGTGCCATATTCTGGTAGTAATGGATGCTTCTTATGGGAGACACAAAATTAGAGGGATAAAAAAATGCCCCGTCCAAAAAAAGGCCAACTATGTTTTGTCATATTTTTGTGGAGAATTAAGACATTGGGAAAGGACATAGTTGTCAGGTAGAAACTTAGGAATTGTGAAGGGTATTCTAAAGGGCAAGAAAAATCCAAACTATTTTAGTGGCTTTTAGGACATAGGAGCCAAACTGCTGTTCTCTTGAGGGAGAAACATATACTTTTCTTGGCTGAAACACAGCTCTACATGAGTTGGAACTTATCTAAAAGAAAAGGGGAGTTAAGAAAGAAGAATGTAGTTAACAGAAGATTTAATTGTGAAAATATTAGTAGTTAAGTTTAAGGGCTCATCATTCATTCATTGATCCAACAATATTTATTGAGTATCTACCATGGGCCAGACATTGTGTCAGATGGTAAGAATAGAGCAATAAAAAGATAGACCCCCCCATCTTTCATCTTTGGGTGCGCTCAGTCTAGGAATAAAAAAAACTGTACATTTTTATTTTTCTATGTGTTTAGTGTCTATGAAAAGTTATGTGATAAGCAGGCACCTGTGAAATATTCAATGAGTAAGACCTGTATGTCATTCATTAATTATTTGCTGAAAAAAAAGACACATTCCCTGACCTTAAGAAACAAACTTAATAACTCACATTTAGCCCTTGCTGTGTGCTAAGCAGTGGTAAGTGCCTTATGTTGATTTTTTTAAAAAAATTGAATCCTTGCTATAACTCTATGAAGTAAATACTCTGGTTATAGATGAGGAAAGTAGTTAACAGAAGTTAACTAAGTTGGTCCTAAGATTCTATAACTACTAAGTGGCAGACCTAAATTTTGAAAGGAGCAGAGACTCCAGGTTCCTCTCTTAACCACTATATCACATTGGGTTCTATCGCCTTCCTTATATGGTTGGCAGGTTCCCAGGATCTAAAAGTCTTATATGCTTTTACTCTCTATTATTGATACTGTTCTAATACAGAATACAGAAACTAATTTAATCATTGCATCAATGCTATGAAAGTTTTCTTATAATGATTTATGTCAAACTAGGTCATCAATCATCAAAAGGAATAGAGAAAGATCTACTTATTTAATTGGCATATTATCTCAATCAAAAATCATAAACCTACCACTCCCTGCCTGTCAGAGTTCCCATTATGAGTTACACTTCTGGGATGACACCTTAAACTCTCAATGAAAAAATAAGTAAACAAAACAGTGTGGTATTGGCACAAAAACAGACACATAGATCAATGGAACAGAATAGTGAGTCCAGAAAAAAAAACACATGCCCATATGGTCAATTAATCTACAACAAAGAGGCAAGAATATATAATGAAAGAAAGTCTCTTCAATAAGTAGCGGTGGGGAAAAACAGACAGCTACCTGTAGAAGACTAGACTTTTCTCCCACCATATACAAAAATAAACTCAAATGGATTAAAGACTTAAATGTAAGACCTGAAATTATAAAACTCCTAGAAGAAAACATAGGCAGTACACTCTTTGACATCAGTATTAGCAGTATTTTTGGATCTGTCTCCTTAGTCAAGGGAAACAAAAGCAAAAATAAGCAAATGGGACTACATCAAAGTAAAAAAAAGTTTTGCACAGTGAGGGAAACCATTGATAAAACAAAAAGGCAGGCTACTGAATGAGAGAATATATTTGCAAATGATATGTCTGATAAGGGATTAATATTCAAAATACAAACAGTTCAATTCAAAAATAGTCAGAGGCTATGAATAGACATTTTTCCAAAGAAGACATACGGGTGGCCAACAGGCACATGAAAAGATGCTCAACATCACTCATAATCAGGGAAATGCAAATCAAAACCACAATGAAATATTACCTCACACCTGTCTGAATGGCTGCCATCAAAAAGACAACAAATAACAAGTGTTGGCAAGAATGTGGAGCAAAGGGAACTCGTGTGCACTGTTGGTGGAAATGTAAATTAGTGCAGCCATTATGGAAAAGAGTATGGAGTTTCCTCATAAAAATTAAAAATAGAACTACCATATGTTCTAGCAATTTCACTCCTGGATATTTATCCAAAGAAAACTGAAACACTAATTTCAAAAGATATATGCACCCCAATGTTCACTGCAGCAAAGTGTAGATGTAAAAGCAAACTAAGTGTCCATTGACAGATAAATGGATAAAGAAGATGTGGTATATATGCAGGATGGGATATTACTCAGCCATAATAAAAGAATGAAACCTTGCAATTTGCAACAACATGGATGGACCTAGAGGGTTTTATGCTGAGTGAAACTTAGCTTTCAAACAGAGAAAGACAAAAACTGTATGTTTTCACTTATATGTGGAATCTAAAAAATAAAACAAATGTAACAAAATAGAAACAGACTCACAGATAAAGAGAACAAACTAGTGGTTGCCAGAGGGGAGGTGGATAGAGGGTTGGTGAAGTAGATGAAGGAGATTAAGAAGTACAAACTACCAGCTATAAAATAAGTAAGTCACGGGGATATAATGTACAGCACAGGGAATATAGTCAATAATATTCTAATAACTGGTGCATTATCTATAAAAATATTGAATCACTATGTTGTACGCCTGAAACTATTATAATACTGTAAGTCAAATATACTTCAATTTAAAAAAAGGAAAGAAAAAATAAGTTTAGTTGTTTGGGGTTGTTTAAATCCCTTGTCTTCAACAATTTTCCAATAATTTGTTGGACAAATTCTACTCAGTATCCTATTCATTAAATTGAGACAGTGTTTGGATCGTCTTTTATTTGTCAGGTACTGTTTAGGTACTAAAAATACCAGAGTGGAAAAAAAGCATACATGGTCTCATGGAACTGTATTCTGGGAGGGAGGGGTAAGGAGACAAAATATCTATCTATCTATCTATCTATCTATCTATCTATCTATCTATCATCTATCTACCTATCTACCTACCTACCTATCTACCTACCTACCTACCTACCTACCTACCTACCTACCTAATCTATCTAGGAGGTTATGACAAATATTAAGAAGAAAACTAAAGCATAATAGAGTGAGAGATGAAAGTGCAGCTAATAGGTGGATTAGGAAAGTCCTCCCAAATGAGGTGACATTTGAGCACATATTGAAGTGAGAATTAGCTGTGAGGGTATCTGAGAAGAGTCTTCACATCAAGGAGACTTTGGGACAACTCTATGCTGAATATGGGAGTGCAGAAAGGGATGAGGAAGGAGGAGACGATAGGGTATAAAGAGTCTGTGAGACAATTTGACTATGGAAAGTTTGCACACATGTTTGTGAACACACAGCAGTGATTTTCAGATCACTTTGAATATATTTTAAATTATATTGCCTATAATAACAGTAAAATAATTGTTCATCCTGATTAGGGGCTTGATTGGTTTTCCCATTTTGGAAAGTTGATGTGTAAGAAGTGCAGCATCCCATGGAGTTTTCTCTTGTGGATATGGCTCCTTCACAGTAATGTCTACTAGCTGCGAACACTTTATTTCTCTATGCATTTCTTTGTTCTTTTATTATTTACTGTTTTCTGTAGTTGCATATTTTATATTGTTCTATCTTTTAGACGAATAGCAGAAGTAGATTTCCAAACTCCTAGTCTGCTGAAAAGTATTAGAACTTACAGTTTTTTTAACCTGGAGGAATTTTTAAATGGCATGATAAACCATTGCATTTTAAGACTGTTCTCAATAAATCAAACTTTAAAACAAAGTTTATTTTGCCAACCATAGCAAGATTTATCACTAACAAACTGGTCCTGGATCAGAAAGTAAATATTTCAACTAGCAGTTATGCCTGGTTTGTGAATATTACAGCCAGTAAATAGTCCTTTCTCCTTTTCAAAAAAGATAAGCATAAAAACTCATTTGAGATGAGAGGCACTTTTTTTTTTCATATGCTAAGCGCTGAAGCTCTTTAGAATATCATTTTAAGAAGTTAAAAGTGGGAAAAGTACCTTGGCAAAGAAATATAATTATATAGGAATGAAACAATTGCCATTTAAAACTATTACTAAATAATTTAGGAATATTGTGAAATAGTAACAATTATTTCATTAAAATAGATGAAGTCAGAAGGTCAGTGCAACCATGATGCTTTTACTTGTGTTTGGATGGTCGAGCAACCTGATAGGGCTGGTTTTTAATTTATACTGTGATGACACTGAAGTATGCAATCATATTAACCCCATTTATGACAGTAAATCACGACATAGAGTGTAAATTTGCCAAATATATTAAAACAAGCCATAGAAATGATTTCCTGCCTGCTTGAATCTGATTAATTTACTTGTATGTATACATGTACCACCCAGGCATAGAGCTTATCCTTACTTTATGAGAAATATGGTTCCATCTGGAACAATGGTATTTCCCATCAAAATTTGAATTATTTTGGTAACATAATTTATTATTTTGTTTGACTTTGAGAAGTAAGTGATAAACACACCGATTTCAAAGTAGTTAAGGCCAATGATCTTTTGTCTACCTTAATTTGATTGTGATTGTGAATTTAGCACACCAAGTGATAACATGTTAAAATTTAAAATTATTTTGGATTTACTTTGATGTTCTTTTTGTAATGATCATAAGGTGCTTTTGAACAAAGTTAACTACCTACTATATTCTTGTTTGGTAGTTTGTTCTGGAGACATTTTATTTTTAATTAAATTTGTCTTAATCTACATGAAAATACACATATCTTATTATGTAATATCAACTACATTTGAATGTTGCCAATTAGACAATCAATAGTAATACAAAATTTTGTGCCAAAAAAAAAAGAAAAAAGTAAAAAAAGTAAACCTTTCCTTTGCTATAGAGTTACAAAGGAGTCATTGTTCTACTTTAGCACCAAAATCTCCATCCGAAAAAATAAAGCACATATTAGAATGAAAAAAAAAAAAAGGGGGGGATAATGAGATAGAAAGACCTGTATATTTGAGTATTATAGGTAAAGCTTTGTTAGGAAGAAAAAAAAAAAGATATAAGAAAGAGATAAAATTGAGGGATTTTTAGAGAATATTTATTTTTGTTTCTTTTGAAAAGTAATATGTCCATAAGAAATAATTAAAACAGTAACAAAATGAAAAAATTAAAAGCAAGTCATCTTCCCACAGCTGGCCTCAGTCTACCAGACTCTCTCCTAGAGGTAATCCTTGCAACAGTTTGAGTATATCATTCTAGAAATGTTTTACACAAATGCAAGCAAGTAAATGTACACCTATGTTTAATTTAAACATAGATGCACACTTGCATTAGAGACAGTGTTTTGTACTCTGTTACGTTTTCATACATCTTGGAGATAGTTCCAATCCTGCACTTAGAAATATACTTCATTCTTTTTGTTTTGCTTTGTTTAACTTTATTTGTTTGAGCGGGTAATAGAGGCAATGTCACAAAATTCAAAACTCAGAAAAAAATTATAAAGCTGAAAGTTAGTTGCCTGTCCTCCAGCCACTCAGTCCTATTGATTAGCAACAACCATGTGACATTTTCCAGAGATTTCCAGATATTCCATTATAGTTACAAACATATATAACACTTCCCCCACCACACACACATACTCAGGTTGTATAATATACAAATTGATCTGCAAATTGGGTCAATTGTTGAGACGTGGATGGATCTAGAGACTGTCATACAGAGTGAAGTAAGTCAGAAAGAGAAAAACAAATATCGTATATTAACACATATATGTGGAACCTAGAAAAATGGTACAGATGAACTGGTTTGCAGGGCAGAAGCTGAGACACAGATGTAGAGAACAAACATATGGACACCAAGGGGGGAAAGTGGCGGGGGGGTGTGGGTGGTGGTGTGATGAATTGGGAGATTGGGATTGACATGTATACATTGATGTGTATAAAACTGATGACTAATAAGAACCTACTGTATAAAAAAAAAATAGAGAATACCTATTTATTAGGTTTATAGACGTGTGCAATTTTAAAAAAAACAAAACACTACTGTTACCTTAAAAAAAAAATAGACTATACATTTTCCTGTAAGCACAGCTTTAGTCACATCCAAGTTTTGGTATGTAATATTTTTATTATCATTCAGTTCAAATTATTTTCTGACTCCAATTGTGATTTGTTTTTGGGGGGGTTACTTAGAAGTAGTGTATTTCATAACTTCTAGTTACTTTTTTGTTACTGATTTGTAGCTTAACTACAAGTCAAGAAACACACTTTGTATAATTTTAATACTTTGAAATTTGTTAAAATTTGCCTTATAGCACAATATGGTCAGTTTTAAAAATGTTCCAAGTGTGCTTGAAAATAATTTGTAATTTCAAGTTTTGGAGTATAGTGACTATATATCTGCTTGTTGGAAAAAAACAAAAAAAGAAGTAAAATAAAACAAGTTGTCTTGGAGATGATCAATTTCAGCATGTATAGAGCTGCTTAATATTTTTTTTACAGCTACATGATACTCCATCATATATGTGTACCATAATTATTTACTCAGTCCCCTTTGATGAAAATTATTTCCCATATTTTATTATTATACACAAGGCTACAGTGCATGCTTGAAAATATACAACAGATGTAATGATCTATATGGGAGTAGAATCTAAAAAAGGGTGGATATATGTATATGTATAACTGTTGCACTTTGCTGTACAGCAGAAACTAACACAACATTGTAAATCAACTATACTCCAATAAAAATTAATTATAAAAAGTAAAAAATAAAATATACAACAGAGCATATATATGAGTATATATTGATATACTCCTAGAAATTGAATTGCTGGAACAAAGACGTATGCAAATAAAGCTTTAGTAGATGATATCAAATTGTTCTCCACAGTTGCTGTACAAATTTGCATTTCTACCAGAAAACTGCAAGGGTACTTTTTTCCCACACTTTTTACAACATAATTTTTTTTAATTGCTTCTTTTCTTACCTAATTGACTTTTTAACAGTGTTACCTCATTGTGGCTTTATTTTGTATTTCCCTTTTTTATAAGTGAGTTAGAGTATCTTTTCATATTTTTAGGCTAATTGCTTTTCCATTTCTGTGAACTCTCTTCCTATGCTTTTCCCACATTTCTATTGGGCTATTCGTCTTTTTCTTACTGATTTGGTGGAAGTATTATATACTGAGATAATTTACTGAGTGTCTGTGATATAGCTATGTATGTTTCTTCCAAGTGTGTCATGTATTTCTTTTCACTTTGCTTATTTTTTTCCAGCCACACATTTTTTTTTAATGCACTAAATCTACTAATCTTTATTTTATGGCTTCTGTTTGGGGTTTGGGTTTGGGGTTTAATAATCTGAACTTTAACTTGTAATCAAGTGTGATATAGGAATCCATTTTTTTCCCCCCCAGATAGCCAGCCAGTGGTCCCAAAACCATTTGCAGAATGATTAATTTTTAATACTATAAATTTGAAATGTCAGTTTTATCATATTCTAAAATCCCAGATGTATAGAGTACTATCTCTGGATTTCTATTTTATTCCTTTGAAATTTCAGTCCTTCCATGAACCAATACCACATTTATTTATTCAGACTGAATAATATTTAATATCTGGTAAAGCTAGACCCTTATTGCCTTGTCAGATTTTCTTGGCTCTTCTAGTATGTATATTTTTCCAGAACCACTTTTGAATTGACCCTCTAGTTAAAAAAAAAAAAGTCAGATATAAAGATTAATATATAAATAATAGATTCTGATATTTGGGGGGTATTGAATTACATTTATTGATTAACTCATGAAGCATTGACAGTTTTCTAATTTTGAGTGTTCCTATCCAAGAGTAAGGTATATCTTTTATTATTTTATCTGAATTATGTTTTGCAGTCATTTTAGACAGTTTTTAATCATATTTTCTGTTGATTTTTATGTATTTGCAAATCATAAATGTCACATTATTAGATTCTTTATTTTTTATAATGTATATTCTTATTGTTATTTGTAATAGTATCTATTATTGTTATTATTAGTGGTAGTGGTACTAGGTGTAGTAATAATAATATTGATTTTCTTGGTTTATCTAAGAAATCCGATAGTATTTGCAAATCATTGTAATCTTTATTCTTGGATGTTTCCTGTTATCCTTTCATATATATGTTTGTATATTTATATACATATATACAGACATATATATTATGTATATAAAATATTTGTATGTCTATATATTTCCTTTGTCTTAATAACTGATTAAGAGGGACTTCAAAACATTTCTTGTATGCTTGTTTATGTTGGGTGTTATTAATTTTTACTTTAATTGAATTATGCTCGGAGGATATTGTTTGTATTATTTTTATTTTGAAGTTTATGGAGAGTTTTGTGAGGCTTACTATATGGCTATTTTTACAAATGATCTTGGGGAAGCTGAAAAGTAGTTATATTCTTAGTTTTCAGATTTAACTTACTGAGTATACTGTTTGGGCATTTACATATTTCTTAATTTTGTTCATATGTGTCACATACTGAAAAAATACTTCTTTTTCTTATTTCTTTTTTAATTTCCTGATGTTTTTGTGTAAGAATATTGATGCTATGTAATTTGGTGCATAGATATTTTTAAATTCTAGAACTGACTACTGATGGTGCTCTTTAGCAATATGAACTACCTTTTTTTTTTGGTCTCTTTTTCTTCTACTTCAACCTTTTTAAACATTGTAATTATCTTATGTGACTGTTCATATTTTTATTTTTATCATTTTGCATCTATGTTTATACATACTGTGTGATGCACTCTGAGAATTTTTTTCATTTTAAGGAAACATTTTTCTCTATTTACACTTATTGATATAAGTATTTCTAGTCCCAGAAACATATTTTATGTAATACTTTCTGAGTGTATTGCTTCTTTTTGAGTCTTTCATTCCAAGGAACATATTTTTGTCTCTACGTTATTTTATTTTATTTTTATTGAAGTATAGTTGATTTACAGTGTTGTGCTAATTTCTGCTGTACAGCAAAATGACTCAGTTATACACATATATATATTCTTTTTTTATATTCTTTTCCATTATGGTTTACCCCAGGAGACTGGATATAGTTCCCTGTGAGATACAGTAGGACCTTGTTGTTAATCTATTCTAAGTGTAATAGTTTGCATCTAATAACCACAAACTCCCAGTCCATCCCTCTCCCTCCCCACCTCCCCGTGGCAACAAGTCTGTTCTCTATGTCTGTGAGTCTGTTTCTATTTTGTAGATAGGTTCATTTGTGTCATATTTTTAGATTCTACATATAAGTGAAATCATATGGTATTTGTCTTTCTCTTCCTGACTTTCTTCACTTAGTATGATAGTCTCTAGTTGCAGCCATGTTGCTGCAAATGGCATTATTTCGTTCTTTTTCATGGCTGAGTAGTATTCCATTGTATATATGTATCACATCTTCTTTATCCATTCATTTTTAGATGGACATTTAGGTTGTTTCCATGTCTTGGCTATTGTGAATAGTGCTGCTATGAACATAGGGATGCATGTATCTTTTTAATTATAGTTTTGTCTGGGTATATGCCCAGGAGTGGGATTGCTGGATCATATGGTAGTTCTATTTTTCATTTTCTGAGGAACCTCCATACTGTTTTCCATAGTGGCTGTACCAACTTACATTCCCACCAACAGTGTAGGAGGGTTTCCTTTTCTCCACACCCTCTCCAGCATTTGTTATTTGTAGTCTTTTTAATCATGGCCATTCTGACCAGTGTGAGATGGTACCTTATTGTAGTTTTGATTTGCATTTCTCTAATAATTAGTGATGTTGAGCATCTTCTCATGTGCCTACTGGCCATCTGTATGTCTTCTTTGGAGCAATGTCTATTAAGGTCTTCTGACCATTTTTCAGTTGGGTTATTTGTATTTTTGTTGTTGTTGAGTTGTATGAGCTGTTGCTGTATTTTGGAGATTAAACACTTGTTGGGTGCATCATTTGCAAATATTTTCTCCCATTCCTTAGGTTGTCTTTTCTTTGTTTCTTATGGTTTCCTTTGCTGTGCAAAAGCTTGTAAGTTTGATTAGGCCCCATTTGTTTATTTTTGTTTTTATTTCTATTGCCTTGGGAGACTGACCTAAGAAAACACTGGTACAATTTATGTCAGAGAATTCTAGGTTATTTTATATTTCTCCAGAGATTTTCTTCTAATGATTACTTTTATAATTATATCTTTATGTCGCTGCAACTCAAAGGGTAGCCTGTGAACTAGTGCTGCTCTGCAAATGGTGGCTTAATGATTCATACAGAGATGAGTACAGAAATTGTGAATATGCTTTTAGAAACTTATAGGAATTGACGATGCAACATCCAAGCCTGTGATAAGTTAACAAGCATTAGTGAACAGGATTGTACAGACCAGTTTGGATGTTATTGTGCCCATGTGATGAGTCAAAGTAGCCAGACATGCGTACTAGTTGAGCTCACTAAGACTGTGCTTCAGTGTATAGTATCTTAAGTTTAATTTGTCATAGGTGTATAAATAAAATGAGTAAAAATATAAGGATTATCAACAAAAGTTAGAAAGTTAAAACAGAATTTCTCCATATATTATTGCATATTCCATAATTTAACAATTGCCAAATGAAATAGGAGATAAAGTTATCATAAAACCCCTTATACATTTGAATTTTATTTTCAGTCAAAAATCTTGATAGGTAATTTGTGTAACCATTTTTATTATTGATAGATAATTTAAATTAATTTAAATTTAACTTTTTTAAAAAACATCTTTATTGGAGTATAATTGCTCTGCAATGGTGCGTTAGTTTCTGCTTTATAACAGAAATGTGGAACGCTTCACAAATTTGCGTGTCAGCCTTGCGCAGGGGCCATGCTAATCTCTGTATCGTTCCAATTTTAGTATATGTGCTGCCGAAGCGAGCACTAAATTTAACTTTTACATTATAAAGTAAATAGTTGGACTGACTACTGGTGAAGGATTGAAGATAGAGTTTGAAAATAAATAATAAATTTATGAAGATTATTTTAAATTCAGTTTAAAATTATAAAAATGAAAGTTTTAAAGTTATGAGGCAACATCTTTCTTATTTTAGAAAGAAAGTAAAAATAAATGTTCTGAGTTTCTCACTGTGGCTTTAAAATATCTTCTTTCCTTCTAGTCAATATAACTTTTAAGACTGGCTTTTGCTACTAAGGTTGGCTTTTGCTACCATGAGTGCTAATAAAGTAAAACATAAAAACAGTTTAGGTTGCACAACCCAATTTTAGTAGCATTATTGTCAACCTAATCTAGATGAGTTAAAAAACAAAAAGCACATGCATTTGTCATGTTAAAATTTTTTAATATTGAAAAATACAGTATTTATTAAAGTGTCCATTTAATATAAGTAATCACTTAATATGGGGAATCACTCTAAAAATCAGGATGTAATAGCAACTCTCTGTATTATATGCATATAGTCAATAAACAATGTATACAGTTGTGTCATTTTCCTATTTTTGTTTATATTTTTAGACTATTAAAATGTAGTTTCATGTCTTTTGAATCTAACAATATGAAAGGAGGTTGCATTTTGTAGATCTCTTTTTTTCTGCTAGTTCATTTTTTTAATTGAGGTATAATTTCCATAACATACATTTCACTTACTATAGATGTCCTGCTCAATGATTTTTCAGTAAATGTATGCAGTTTTGCAACCATGACCACAATCCAGTTCTAGAACACTTCCATGATCCAAAAAGTTCCCTTGTGCCCCTTTGCAGTCACTCTATGTTCCCATTCCCAGCTCCAGGCAAGCACTGTTCTGGTTTTCTTCTTTATAGTTTTGTCTTCCCTAGGCATTTCATGTAAATGGAATCATACAATATGAAGTCTTTTGTATCTGGCTTCTTTTGTTTAGCACAGTGCTTTTGAGTGGCTTAAAAGCTGTCAGAAGTAAAAACAACAACAAAACATGGAGTCAGACTCCTCATTACACCCTGTCACACTGATAGAGTGCTTCCTGTAAATATGGCTTAACTGTGTCCTTCCATGTGGAGCACCTCCTTTCCAGACATGCACAATGTTTGCTAGACAGATTGTTCAGCCTTCAGACTCACTTTACTTTTATTGTTCCAAATGGAGCACTGGTGATTTTGTGTCTTGTTATATACCATTACCTGCTAAGTAAATCTGCCAGAGTATACATAGATCTGCATCAGTCGGCCTCCTCTCTCCACACCCTCCCACACCCCTTTTCATCTTCACTGTTTATCAGCCTTTCTTCTCTTAATGGTTCATTGTGGATGAACCGGCCTTGATGATTTCAGTTGACAGTGAAAACATAAAAGCTAAACAACCTCACTCACACACTCTATTCTGCAACATTAGAAAAATTACTCACAGCCTAGTATATATCCCTGCATGAACTTCTCTTCCCCATTATCGCTGTATGGAGAATGACTTAGTGAAGTCATATGGGTAGACAAGAAATAGATGAAGGTGGCTTGGACTAAGGTGGTAGCAATGGAGTTATTGAAAAGACAATATATATGAGGCATTTTATTGGTTATTTATTATTTGTTGATACTGAGTGATTTACTTTATCCCACTTAATTCATATGACTATGGAACAGTTCTTTCTAACCTCAGCTTTCAGATGAGCAAACTGAATCTCAGAGAAACTAGGAAAAGTTCCCAAGATAATTTTATAAAAGCTTGAGCTGAATTTTGACCTCCAGCCAGTCTGGCTATAACTTTTGTTCTCTTTCGTGTTTGTTTGAAACCTCAAAAGCTCATTATCTAAAACAAAACAAACAAAATACGTGTGTTATGGAGGAGGGAGATGTAAACACAAATCATCCATGCCAATCCAGTATAAACATTGAATCATTTTAGTGTGTATTTCTACACAATCTTTTTGCTTTTTGTTTTTTCTCCTGTGTAAATAAGTGTCTTTTCTCTCACATCAGTTTTATAACCTCAATTTTTTATCTACAGTTTTAATATAAGCCGTTTCCTATCTCATTAAAAATTTGTAGAGCTCAAAGTAATAGTATGAAAAAAATCCTTGAAATGAAAAGACAACTAAATCTGCATATCAAAAAGCAAAATTAATTCCAAGAAATGTTGATTCAGAAAAAAGCCATCAAAAATTCTGATATATTCTATGAACATTATTATAATTCAAGTAAAAACAAAGGATTCTTTAAGCAAAAAATCTAGAACCCTGTGAAGAGGAAAAATGTTCAGTTGGCTTTAGATTTTTAAGCAGAAATACCCAGTGACATAAGACAATTAGGATATGTTTGAATGAAAATATAACTCACAGAATAAAATTATTTTAAGCCAATGTATCATTCAAGTTCATAAACAACTGATAAACATTCTTAATCCTGACTCATGTAATAATGCGTTCATGACTCCCTTTTGAAGAAAATTGAGATGAGAGATGAATTTAAATAAAGACGTCAGTAATGACATCTAAGAAAGAGGACTAGTAGTGAACATTAAATTTACTTAAGTCTGAACAACTATGGGGCAACTGGTTACAAAATAGAATGGAAATGCAATAAACCTCGACATTTGTGAGGCTAATTAAAAAATTGAGATGGGGAAAATTTTTGATAACTGTGAGAATGTCAATTATCTAATAATTCATAAAGTAAATATATACTGTCTACATTTGAAATATATAATATGAAGACATGATTTAATCCTCTTAATTTTTAAACTATTTTTTCTAAATAGAGATTTTATTTTTAAGAGATAATATTCTTATGGGGTTTAGCATTTCCTTCAGTTTTACTTCAAAATATTTCTTTCTGCTCAATTCAAATGCAGTTATAATGTTTTAATTTTAAAATAACGTATATAATGTGACCCCATTATTTATAAAATTATTTTTATCTTTGTATTTACTTATCTATTGATATACATACTCCTCCAGAATATTAATAATTGTGTGTGTGTGAATAATTCATTTTGGATGATTTGAAAAATGTCTTTGGAATTCTGTATATAGACTGACTTTTTATAATGAGCTGTATTATTTTCCCAAAATGTTATTATTTTGTTAGAACAGGTACTAAAAGTTAAAATTGAAAACAGAATCTTTAGTTAATGTACAGTTACCTTCAAAAGAATGAACCATGTTTTATTTAACCATTAGGCTATGGAAACCAATTTATGTTATTTCTATTTTTTATGTGTTTATTCATTTACTGAAGAATTATTTCAGTATAGTTTTGGAAATAGTCATTGTACTAGTTGGCAATTGTCACAATAATGCTATATAACAATTCACCCCTAAACTGACCGATTTAAAATCAAATCATTATTTTTTTTCATGCACAGCCTCTGGGTTAGCTTTGACTGTGCTGAACTTGACTGCAGGATGCAGATTGGAGGCAGTTTGGCTCCAAACATTTCTCATTCTCTGGCTATCCAGTTCACATTCTTTTCATAGCAAAAGAATTTCTTTTCATATTGCAAAAGAGCAATAGCAAGACAGCAAGCAGAAACCAATAGTGCTTCTTAAGGTCTTGGCTCAGGCTAGCGCGTATTCCATTAGTTAAAGGATTCACATGACCAATCTCAACATCAGTATAGCAGGGAAATATACTCTGCATCAAGGGGAATGATAATAAATATTTGTTGAAAAATAATTCAGTCTGTCAAAATCAGTCAAATATGAAACCAATAAATGTGTAACTACAGCTTAGGTATAAGGTTGTATCATCTACTGTGAGGTTGAGGTAATGTTTTCTGGACCTGACATATGGTTGACAATAATTAGGATTTCATTAGGCAAATAAGAAGGAGTGAAAGAGTGTTTAACCAAATGGAATAATATCCAAAAGGACTACTTTATGGAAGGAGCATGTGTTGAAGGGACGGACATGTGTTAGTGTGGCTAAAGCATGGTGAGAGAAAGTAACAATTTGATCGTTAAGTCAGATTTCTGGGGGAGAAAAATATAAATCCTCAAAAAGCCAATATTCCAAATGACCAATTTCTTGAAAGGTTATTTGCTGAAAATCAGTATTGACCTAATAATCAAGTTACAATTTTTAGAGTATCAAGCAGAGTTTATGGCAATTTATGTTACATGATGGCTTCTATAAGCTTTGAGGATGTTTAGCATTTTAGTTTTGCTTTTATTTTTAATTTATTACTGCTGTTTTGTTGAGGCTGGCCAAAGTATGATACAGTCATTTTGTTTTCTGCATTTTGGGCCTTTGACTTTAGAAAATGAAAATATTTTATACACTTCTAATTTTAGCATTTACATGTTTTGAATATCAAGGATTTTTTTTCCAAATCACAGAAAAAATTATTATCTCTTCTAATAATTTGCACCCTGATCTTTTCTTAAATGTATTTTAGTCCCTATATATCTTGACTTACCTGGTTGAATGAATATTTTGCATTTACTGTAAAAATGTAAAGCATACTAAGTGTCTGAAATGTGAAATACACTCAGTGGATATACTTTAAGCTGCGTTGAGAATCCATGGTGAATCAGTGTTAGGGAAGCTGAAAGTAAATTAAAACACAGCTAAAACTATGAAAAAAAAGTTCTAAAAGAGCATTAACTTTATTCCATGAAGATAAATTCATGCAATTTTGCATATAATTAATAGATGCACATTTTAAATTTGAGGAGGGAGTGGTGTGTGTGTGTGTGTGTTTGCTTGTTCATGTGTGTATATACACATTAAGTGAATCTTTGATAAGTCTTTTTGTTTCACTATTTAAAATACGCATTTTCCATTTCACAAAAAAATTAAACCCACCATCTTTTGTTGTCATATTGTGAACTGCATGTTTGCCAATATATACCAGGTACTGGTTTATCTTTGCTTTACATGTGAGTCCAATATTTTGCTTTCAAATTTGATTTAGGTTCACTGGAGCTTGTGTATCATTTATTATTAAAATATACTTCTCCAGTGTTAGCATTCATATATCCAGAATAACATCAATATACCGCTGAAATACCCGCCCCCCCACCAAATGAAACCACTAACCAATGAGCCAACAAACTGAAACAATGTTAACCAAAAAGCAATCTCAATTTATAAATTTCTTCCCTTTCATTCTTTTTCTCATCCAGTCTCTGTCATTCCTTTGGAAGTGTTTACTTGTGGTGGAATCTACTGCCTCTACTCTATTCTGACTGATGACAAGAGAACCACTGATATAGAAATAAAGCTCTTCTAAACAGGAAATGACTGCTATGACCCATGAGTTACTATATATATAGTCTTTATGTCTGATCTAGTCACATTTTTTTTTCCACCATGTTTTTCCTGTCAGAAACTTATGGCTTTTTCTTTTTTTTTTTAAGACTCCATGCCTTTTCAGGACTGATGCTATATGTGGCCTCTCTCTTGCTATATACCAGGCACAAGTAGACCATTCCTTTGCTGT
Source organism: Balaenoptera acutorostrata (assembly GCF_949987535.1). Lineage (NCBI taxonomy): Eukaryota > Metazoa > Chordata > Mammalia > Artiodactyla > Balaenopteridae > Balaenoptera > Balaenoptera acutorostrata. Next base: position 82,852,650 of record NC_080065.1, read on the forward strand.
TCCTGGAGTCTTGCTTACATGTCTAACACAGGAAGTATTCTCCCTGCTCAGCAATTGTATCCTGCTGTCCTTTTATACCTCGTGTCTGTTTTAGACAGGCCTCCTAGCTGACCCATGATGTTCTAGCATCTCTTTAAACATAAGACAAACTTCTTTATGTACTTTTCTACACCATGACACTCTTTCCTACTCACCATCTCCACTTTTGAAAAAATAAATTTATATGCTTTTTTGGTTACAAGGAGGAAGGTATGGAAGAATATTGTAAATTCACATCTTATTGTATATTCACATCTTTATACAGGTATATTTTTTAAATGAATTTTATTATTTTTATCCTGAGCTAATAACATCTCTTTTAAAACATTTAAAACAATAGCTATTTTACAAATATCATTGCAAATTTATAACATAATCACTTATGGATAACCTTTACTCAAACAGAGCAGCTCTTTAATTTTGAGATTTTTTGCCAGATCCTCTTTTCTAGTTAAGCCCAGATATGTATGCTTGCATGTACATGTATTACATATAAATATTTTTTAAGTCTTTGGTATTTATATTAAATCAATCAATGTACCTGATAAAATAATGCATTTATTAAGAAATTCTTACCTTCTTTTTAGGTTGCAGACTTTCCTCTCCTCCCATTGTATAAATGACTTGATAAAGTAAAGAGCCTCTAGTTTTTGGCTTGCCATTCATTTCATTCTCAGAGTGTCTGAGTGTGAAACATCTGTTTGAAATGTGGTTTGTTTTCTTTTTGTTTACATTTGTTAACTTTGCTACAATGTTTTCTGAGGACAGGGAATGTTAACAATGTTCAGTCACTTTTTCTTTTCCAATAGTTATTGTTTCTTTAATTAAATTTCCACAAACTGTGAATTACTGAGTTACCTGAAGTTATTGGATTTGTGTTTCTTGCCTCCCAGGATGCACATTTCTGAATCACAGAGCAGGCTGCATTTTCTTTGCATTTCCCTTCATTCACTATATTTTACCTTATAAAACCATGTAAAAAATGTGAACAAATCTTTAATCCTAACATAATACATTTGAATTTTCTTTTTTATATAGAAAAATATGGATTTATTCTTTATTTTTATATTGTTTTCATGTCTTTCCTATAATTATGCTTTTTCTCAAGGGATTTGCTGGTATCAAAGCCCTAAATAAAACCCTTTTACTCACATTTCAAATTTCCTATTATTTTTAATACCTTATAACCTATTTTAGGGTCTCTCCTTTTCATAAAACACTGCTCATTTCTCACATCCCTCTCCCTGTGCTATGTTCATGCTCCCTTTGGTCATGTGTATATATTTAGTTTTTTATTAGAAAAAAATGAAAATTAAGATAAAGAGCCAATTTTTTTTTGTTTCAGATATAGATACATTTAACACAAAACTTCATCAGTTTCATTAGTCCTTTTTCAAATTTGGTTTTATTTGATTAAATTTCTCCACATAAATCCTTCTCAAATTTATTGTGCTTTAAGATCATTGTAATAATCCATTTCATTTTCTATATTATTTAAAAAATTATGTCTGAATTTGTATTTTCATATAAAGATTCTATTATCTTTTAACTGTTTTTTAAACTGAATCTTGACATGTATTATTATTATTTTTCTTAATATTGTTTAGGCTCACTAAATAATGCCTCTTTTATTAAGGTAGTTTTCCTTCCAATTGACATCAGCCTGGCTAAATTGCACAATTTTATTACACCTCATTATGAAAAAGGAGATCATTTCAGCCATTATAAAGCTTTTTTATATTTTGCTATCTAACTACAAGTTTTTCTTAAAATATTTCTTATTTATGTCAGTGATATTTTAAAATACGTATTACATGAAATTCTTTTGTGTATTAAAATCTTGGTCAGTTTCTCTATTAGGTAAATACACATTGATATGTATATTTTTTAATATTGAGTTACATTTATTCACTTTTGGAAAACATTTCATTGTCTCTTGGTTTGCATTGTTGATAATTATGAATCTGCTGTCAATCTAATTGTCATTTCTTTTCTCTCTGAATGGCTGTTCAAAGTTCCATTCTTTAATTTTGGCTTTCCACAATTTTACTACTAGGTGTTTAGTTGTGGACTAAAAAAAAATCCTGTTTCTAGTTTTTGTATTACCTGAATTTTAGGATTTATATGTTTAATCAATTCTAGGAATTTCTTAGCTAATATATTTTAAAATATTGCAACTAATCCACTATCTCTGTACTCTTTGCTTACACTTAAATTGGAAGCACATGGTGAATTTTCTTATTATATCTTCTTGTCTTAAATCCTCTCTTTACTGTTTTTATAGTTTTATGTCTTTGTGCTGTATTCTGTGCAATTTTAAAGGTCTCTTTTGTAATTCACTGATTTTCTTTTTTGCAATATCTAATTATAATTGTCCATTGAGATTAATTTTAATTAATCAACTAATTTTTTTTAACAATTATTTATTTATTTATTATTATTTTTTTTTTTAACTGGGCCTACCTGGATAACCCAGGATAATCTCCCTATCTCAAGGTCCTTAACTTTTTTTTTTTTTTAGATTCTTTTTTTTTTTTTGACATGGACCATTTTTTTTTTTTTTAATTTTATAGCTACTGTATTTATTTATTTATTTATTTTTGGCTGTGTTGGGTCTTCGGTTCGTGCGAGGGCTTTCTCCAGTTGCGGCAAGTGGGGGCCACTCTTCATCGCGGTGCGGGGACCGCTCTTCATCGCGGTGCGCGGGCCTTTCACTATCGCGGCCCCTCCCGTTGCGGGGCACAGGCTCCAGACGCGCAGGCTCAGTAGTTGTGGCTCACGGGCCCAGCCGCTCCGCGGCACGTGGGATCCTCCCAGACCAGGGCTCGAACCCGTGTCCCCTGCATTAGCAGGCAGACTCTCAACCACTGCGCCACCAGGGAAGCCCCTACAATTATTTATTTATTTTATTATTATTTTGGCTGTGTTGGGTCTCTGTCTCTGTGCGAGGGCTTCCCCCAGCCGCGGCGAGCGGGGGCCACTCCCCATCGCGGTGCGCGGGCCTCCCACTATTGCGGCCCCTCCTGTTGCGGAGCGCAGGCTCAGCCGCTGTGGCTCACGGGCCCAGCTGCTCCGCGGCATGCGGGATCCTCCCAGACCAGGGATCGAACCCGCGTCCCCCGCATCAGCAGGCAGACCCCCAACCACTGCGCCACCAGGGAAGCCCAATCAACTAATTTTTAATTACTCTAGTTTTTAGAGAAGTTCTAGGTTTATAGAAAAATTGAGCGGTGGGACTTCCTTGGTGGTCCAGTGGTTAAGACTCCATTCTTAACTGCAAGGGGCACAGGTTTTATCCCTGGTTGGGGAGCTAAGATCTTGCATGCTGTGTGGAGCAGACAAAAAATTAAGAAAAACAATTTTAAAAAACGAAAGAAAAATTGAGCAGAAAGTAAAAAGAGTTCCCATATATTTCCTCTCCCTCTTCCCACAGTTTTCCCTATTATTAAGATCTTGCTTGGGTGTAGTACATTAGAGTACATGAGCCAATTTTGATACATTATTTTTAACTACAGTCCGTAGTTCACATTAGCATTTACTCTTTGTATTGCACAGTTGTATGGATTTTGACAAATGCATGATGTCATTGCCAACTGTTACAGTACATACAGATTAAATTCACTGCCCTAAAAATCCTCTTTTCTCTGCCTATTTATTCCTCTTCACTCTTCCCTCCCATTCCCCCACTTAACCCCACCAAACTCTTGGCAAACACTGATCTTTCTGAAGTCTCTAAAGTTTTGCTTTTAGAACATCATATAGTTGGAATCAAACAGGGTGTAACCTTTTTAGACTGGCTTCTTTTACCTAGCAATATACATTTAAGGTTCCTTCTTGTCTTTTCATGGATTGGTAGCCCATTTCTTTTTATTATTAAATAATTAATGTTCCATTATACAGATGTACCACAGTTTGCTTATCTATTGGCCAATCGAAGAATGTGTTGGTTGCTTCCAAGTTTTGGCTTTATACTACAAACATTTGTGCACAGATTTTTGTGTGAATGTAAGTTTGTTGTTTTTTTTTAAAAATAAATTTATTTATTTATTGGCTGCGTTGGGCCTTCGTTGCTGCGTGCGGGCTTTCTCTAGTTGCAACGAGTGGGGGGCTACTCTTCGTTGTGGCACGCGGGCTTCTCACTGCAGTGGCTTCTCTTATTGTGGAGCACGGGCTCTAGGCATGCGGGCTTCAATAGTTGTGACACGCAGGCTCAGTAGTTGTGGCTCGCAGGCTCTGGAGCACAGGCTCAGTAGTTGTGGCACACGGGCTTAGTTACTCTGTGGCATGTGGGATCTTCCCAGACCAGGGCTCGAACCCATGTACCCTGAATTGGCAGGCGGATTCTTAACCACTGCGCCCCCAGGGAAATCCCTGAACCTAAGTTTTTAACTCATTTGGGTAAATATCAAGGAGCATGACTGTTGGGATAGTATGGCAAGACTACTTTTAGCTTTGTAAGAAACAGCTAAACTCTCTTCTACCTTTATAGTATCATTTCGCATTCCCGTAAGTATTGAGTGAGAGTTTCTGTTGCTCCGTATCTTCATTAGCACTTGGTTCATTTGTGTTTTGGATTTTAGCCATCCTAATAGGTGTGCACTGGTATCTCATTGTTGTTTTAATTTGAAATTATCTGATGATTTTCAGTATTTCTCATGTGCTTATTTGTCATGCGTGTATCTTTTTTTTAATTAATTAATTAATTTATTTACTTATGGCTGTGTTGGGTCTTCGTTTCTGTGCGAGGGCTTTCTCTAGTTGTGGCAAGCGGGGGCCACTCTTCATCGCGGTGTGTGGACCTCTCACTATCGTGGCCTCTCTTGTTGCAGAGCACAGGCTCCAGATGCGCAGGCTCAGTAATTGTGGCTCACGGGCCCAGCTGCTCCGCGGCATGTGGGATCTTCCCAGACCAGGGCTCGAACCCATGTCTCCTGCATTGGCAGGCAGATTCTCAACCACTGCGCCATCAGGGAAGCCCATGTGTGTATCTTTTTAATGAGATGTCTGCATTATCTTTTGACCATTTTTAAAAATTAGGTGCTTTGTTTTTTCATTGTTAAGTTTGAAGAGTTGTTTATGTATTTTGAATACAAGTTCTGTTTCAGATAAGTGTTTCACAAATATTTTCTCCCCATTTGTGGCTTATCTCGTCCTTGTTTCCTGGAGCAGTTTTTTTTTTTTTTTTAATGCATTTTAACTTATCAATTTTTCTTTCATGGATAAAACTTATTGCCAAACCCAAAGTCATCTAAATTTTGTCCCATGTTATTTTCTACAAGTTATTTAGTTTTGCATTTTATATTTTGGTCACAATCCATTTTGAATTAATTTAATTTTTTTGAAGGTTGTAAAGTCAGTGTGTATATATTAATTTTTCTTGTTGTTTGTTTGCATGTGCATGTTCACTTGTTGCAGCACTATTTGTTTAAAAGACTGTCCTTTCTCCATTGGATTGCCCTTGCTCCTTTGTCAAAGATCAGTTGATGACATTTATGTGGGTGTTTTTTTGGTGTCTGTACATTGTTGCATTGCTCTATTTGTCTATTCCTTCACCAGTATCACACTGTTTTCATTACTGTAGCTTTGTAGTAAGTTTTAAAGTTAGGTAGTGCCTATCCTCTGACTTTGCTCTTCTTCAATATTGTATTGGCTATTCTGGGTCTTTCCTTTTCCATATAAACTTCAGAATCAGTTTCTTGACATGCACATCCATTTAGATTTGAATTCTAATGATTTTATATGTAGACAGAGATGGAGGTCCTATTTGCATTGTGTGTGTGTGTGTGTGTGTGTGTGTGTCTTTTTAAATCTTCTTTACTTATTTATAGTCTTATATTCTTTGCTTATTTGTATGCCTCTTTAATTTATCTAAATATTTTAATATCTTTACTTCATATCATGTATCACATTATATATATATTTATATTTGTATGTATATATATTTATATAACAGCCTACAGGGTATCCATACTACTTATTGCTTCTGTTGACTCTCATGCATAATAGCTTTTTTTTAAAATGTGTTTTGTTATTGTGGATCATGAACTCATATTCACCAGGTTTTAAATGTAGGAAAGATAGCAGACCTTGATTGAACATGTATCCCTTCAGGAAGATTTTTTTTTTTTTTTTTCTGCATCTGAAAGAACAGAGGCACATGGGAGTATTGCCAACCTGGACCACATAAAGTTCATTTTTTGAAGTTTATTTTGTTTTTCTTTTTTCATGTGATTTTTCTGGACCACAAAGGTAATATGTGTTCAAATTTTAAACCCATATGATAGAAGGCCTGTGGTTCCACATTCTCAGAGAATTTTTTTCATCACTCAAATTTCATTCTAAGAGGATTAGTTTCTTGTCTTTGTTTGATGACAGGATAGTTTTATCTCCAATTGTCATAGGTCAGGTTCCCTAGATGCAGAATGTGAAATGGAGATCCTTGTTAACATGATTTATTGGGGAAAATCTCCCAGGAAAAGAAGAGTGAAGGGAGCAGGAGAGGGCACATGTACTTATTCTGCAATTTGCTTCTTTAGTGACTCTTCTCCATGGGATAGTCTCTCATGGAAAAATGCTCTTGCTTTGTACCTATTCTCATAGTTCCATCCGCATGCTTCTTCCACAGTCTTTCGATATTGTTCTTTTCAGGCTCCTGATCAACCATCTAAGGCATTTGCCACTGCTCAAGAATCTGAGTATACCTTTGGCCACTTCTTTTTCTAAGTAAAATGGATGACCTGAGTCACTGTCTAAAAGTTAGCCCTTCAGGAGAGTTTTCCCTCACTGTGGTCCATCAGGACTCTCCTGAATGGAGTAGTCCAATAGTAGTTTATTTTTGGCTTGCACCCACATACCAAGCTGATCCATCTTTGAACTAAGTTTGGTCTCTTTCCTCCTGTGTCATTTCATCACAGGGAAACTCCCTTAGGGCCATTCATGTGAGTTGATGGAGAGGCATCAGTAAAAGAGTGGTAAGGGATAAGGAGGATACTGGCCTTCTATTTTCACTACTTACTTGTGGTCTCTGGACTTGCTTAATCATAATTCCAAATATACTGCTCATAACATGACAGATTGTTGCACAGCTTCTTCCATTCCCTAATCTTGTGACTTGGTAAGTATCTTAGTCCATTCAGGGTGCTATAGCAGAATATTATAGTGTTTCATAAACAACAGAAATTTATTTCTCACAGTTCTAGAGGCTAGAGGTCCAAGATCAAGGTGCCACCAGATGTGGTGTCTGGAGAGGGACCACTTCCTAATTCATGGACAACCATCTTCTCACTGTCTCCTGACATGGTGGAAGGGGCAGGCGAGCTCTCTGGGATCTTTTTCTTAAAGGCACTAATCCTATTCATGAGGGCTCTACCCTCAAAACCTAATCATCTTCCAAAGGCCTACTTCAAAGTACTATCACACTGGGGATTAGGTTTTCAACATATGAAATTTAAGGGGACACAGGGACTTCCCTGGTGGCGCAGTGGTTAAGAATCCGCCTGCCAATACAGGGGACACAGGTTTGATCCCTGGTCTGGGAAGATCCCACGTGCTGCGGAGCAACTATGCCCATGCGCCACAGCTACTGAGCCTGTGCTCTAGAGCCCACGAGCCACAGCTACTGAGCCTGTGCTCTAGAGCCCACGAGCCACAACTACTGAGCCTACGTACCACAACTACTGAAGCCTGCACACCTAGAGCCCACGCTCCGCCACAAGAGAAGCCACCGCAATGAGAAGCCCGCACACCACAATGAAGAGTAGCCCCTGCTCGCTGCAACTAGAGAAAGTGTACACACAGCAACAAAGACCCAATGCAGCCAAAAATAAGTAAATAAAAGAAAAGAAATTTTAAAAACAGAAGAAATTTAAGGGGACACAAGCATTCAGTCTGTAGCAGTGAGCTTGATAATATCTACTTCATAATGAACACTTTGGTTGCATGGTCAGTTGATATCCTGTAGTCAGTCACTCAGATTCTATCAGAACTCATTGGCCTAAAAGAGCCATTTATCAATTGATGTATAGTTCTTTCCTATATATGGCATGGTTTTGCTTGGTACTTTCTCTACCACAGGTACTTATACTACCATGGAATATTTTGAATCATATGTCCTGAGGTACAGGACCCTTTTTGAGGCCCAATCAAAGCCAGGCCCTCCTGCCTCATCCAAAAAATGGTCCAAGGCCATCTTGCTAAGTACAATATATGCTGCCTCCAAATCTCAAAGAATCCTACTACTACTAAGAGTTCTGCTTCTTTCTTAGTGGTGTGAAATGCAAGGTACAAAACTTGTCCTTTGACTTCACTGATGTACCTGGCCTTTTTAGTGCTTACCTCTCACTCTTTAGAGTGTATGTTTCTCATTAAGGTATTCAGAACCCTTGCCATTTCTTATTCGTCAGGACCAATTACATAATATCATCAATATAGTGGATTAATGTATTATCCACCAAATGGATTACATTAATTCATATGCCCAAGTAGTTCTTGTTCCTTCACACAGTATTCTGATAGAGGGCAAGATAATTAATAGCCTTCAGGTAAAACCAGAAGTATAGATTGTTGTCTACATCAGGTGAATGAAAACCAATTCTGATTTTTCTTCTTAATAATTATCAAAATAAAATTCTCACCAGATCAGTATTCACATACCATGTGAACAGAACTGTGTTAATTTGCTCTAGAATAGATACTACATTTAGAGCAGCAGTTACAGTTGGGGCTATCACTTGATTAAGTTTGCAGTGGGCTATTGTTATCCACCATGATTTATTCAGTTTTGCACTGATCAGACTAGTGAATTAAATGAGACTACTATGGCAGTATCATTTAAGTCTTTGAGAGTAGCATTAATCCCTGCCATTCTCCCAGGGTGCATTATTGATTTACTATCTTGGCATCTTATCTTTACTAAGATGTTTCAGGGGCTTTTACTTGGCTCTTAACTTTGAAGGTGAAGGTTTTGTCTTGTGAGAATTTTGCCTGCATCTATGTATATCCATTCCAAATATATATTTGGGAACTAGGAAAATGATCAGTGGATGGGTCGGTGAATCCAGTGAACTCACTGAGAGATGAGGCTCATGAGGAAACAAGCCATCATGTTAGAAAATCAAGAGAAACAAAGTGTGAAGATTCCCACAGAGGATATAGATGATGTAATATCAGTAACAGACCCTAAAATAACTAGCTTAATATGATCAAAGGAGTAGAAAACAAAATTGAGAATTTTATTAGCAAACTAAGAAATATAGTATGAAATGAGTATATATTCTAAAATTTAAAAAGTAGCTAAGGGCTTCCCTGGTGGCGCAGTGGTTGGGAATCTGCCTGCCAATGCAGGGGACACGGGTTCAAGCCCTGGTCTGGGAAGATCCCACATGCCGTGGAGCGACTAAGCCCGTGAGCCACAAATACTGAGCCTGCGCGTCTGGAGCCTGTGCTCCGCAACGGGATAGGCCGCGACCGTGAGAAGCCCGCGCACCGTGATGAAGAGTGGTCCCCGCTCACCGCAACTGGAGAAAGCCCTCGCACAGAAACGAAGACCCAACACAGCCAAAAATAAAAAAATATATATATATAAAAAGTAGCTAAAAGAAATAATTTAATTGATATGTTTAATGGTAGATTAAAAATTGCTTGAAGAAAGAACTGAAGGAAGTTACCAGCATGAAGCACAGAGAGACAAAAGAATGGAAAATAGAGAAGAGAAAGAGAGTAAGATTTGCAGAGAGAAGATATAATATTTATGTAATTAGAGTTCTAGAAAAAGAGGAGAGAATAGGACAGCATCAATATTTGAGAAGAAAATGCCTGAAAATTTTCCAAAAATGAAGAAAGAGTCTAAGTTACAAATTAAGAAGACTTATAGGATCAGAGCAGTATAAATAAAAAGAAATCCATATCTTGGCACTTCACAGTAAAAGTAGGAAATAAAAGAAAGAGTAGATATTAAGAGAAACCAGAGAAGAAAACAAGATTATTTTCAAAGGAACAATAATTATCCCAACAGCTGACTTCTCAAGGGAAACAGTGGAAGCATAAGACTCTGGAATAATATCTTCAAAGTGCTGAAAGAAAGTGACCTATCCAGTAAAAAACATCCTTCAAAAAGGAAGCTCAGAGAGCATAATAAAGAAGCTTGTAAATGATAGCAATTATAAAAGCTTGACAAAAAATAACACCAAAAGAAAACAATTGCTGGGCTCTGAAGGAAAACAGGAAAGAATTTGCAGGGCTGCTGTAATCCTTGAAAGAATTCAAGCACATGAGGTGAGCCTCACACTTATGGATTTTCCCCTGAAAGCATTTTCTAGTTTCTGGGGCACTAGGGAAAAATGTTTACACTTGTGATTGGATTCTTACTAGGCTGAGGAGACTGAGATTAAAGTTTCGGGACAACAGCATGACTGGAAGTTGAGGGACAAAATCCAGGAAAGAAGGGAAACAAAGAAAATGCTTTTTCAAGTATTGGCATTTTGATGTGGTATTATTCCTTATCCCAATTTTTGTACTTTATGGCAAAATATATTTTCTTGAGTATGGAGCAAAAAAGGACCTCCCTTTACTTCCTTTTCTCTGTGAATTAACTGTAGTTTCTCACTTTCTCTATTCTTGGTGCTCTGGCATTTTGGAACTTGAGGATTGGTAGGCTAACCCCTACCATGGTTAACCAAGTCCAAGAGCTAACAAATTGCCTGCCATCATGCCTTTGGTATGCAAACCAAACAATCCCCAGCCAAAGTCCATACCACCTTCCCTCCCCCTCCCCCCAAAAAATCTCTCCTTTTATCACACTTATACAATCTGGAACTCTATCCGCTACAGGGCCAAGTAATGGACAATTGGAGACCACTCCTATAGCTAGAGCCCACTGAAATTATTCCAACTATCCAATCATAATTTGTTCTGCTTGCTTACCTTGCTTTGCCCATACCTTTCCTGGAAATCTGAAACTGCAGTAGAAGCTCCCACCCTCAGTTCCAGTGTCTGTCTGCCTGCTCATCTCTATAAGGTGCTTCCATGCCTGATGTGCCCCGTCTCCCATTTCTAGGAGACTGTGAGTATAATAGAAAACTTCCTCCTTCATGGCAATTATTTCTGTGTCCGTGTGTCTTACTATAGCTGCTCAAAACAAGTCCCTGGTAGTACACTTTTAGAAAACTCTGAGTTTTAAGTAGTGAGTTTTTTGGGGTTTTTTGCATTTTTTCCTAATAAACTAGGGACTTTGCTCTTGACTTCATGCAATGGCCAGCTTAAAGACCTATTCTACTTCGGTCTGAAATATGTGGACCAAAAGTACACAGAATTGGCCTGCTGCCAATACCAGGTCTATCCCTTCTAGCCACTTTGAGTTTTAGTCTGGTGAAATCATCCCTGATTGGGACCATTCAATTCTTCATATGGACACAAAGAATCTCATATTTTCCAACCCTTATGGTAGTTTAGGCTGACTATTCACTGAATGTTTGTAAAGGTTGTTTCACCCTTCTTTTCTATAAATAGCACAAAAGAAAACCTTGGTAAAATGTGATCTGGGATTCTGAGAAACGATAGAATTAAAACAAGAAAGCAGATTGCAAAGTATCTTGTGGAAACATTAAAAAATTGGATGAAAATGCACTTGACAGGAATCTTATACCTAATTTTTTTTCTGCACCTTGAAAAGCTACCTTATTGACTTACATCTGGATAAATGAAACAATTAATTCAACCAAATGGAGATTTACTGTCCAAGCTCTCAGTTCTTTCTGTCCTCTCTCAGAGTAGGAATGCTGCCTTCTTCTTTTGTTTTGTATTATTTTACCTATGTGCACAAAATGTGTTTCACTCATAGGCCTGGATTACAGATTTTTTATTATAACAACTTATGAAAATATATGAGAGAAATAAATAGTTTGATTTAGATAGAGTACTTGGAGATATAGCTATAACATTTGTATTATACTATAGGCCCTCATCTAATTAAGTGGATTTTACAACATTTCAAAAGTGTACACTTAAGAACCATAAAGACAGTCTATCCTCATTGCAACTCAGCTTGTTCCAAATTCTGTAATGGTGATTAGGGAAACCTCTTTACCATTACTAAAGTGCCTCTGGATTGCTAGCTCAGACAACAGCAAATTATTTAAAACAAAAATGATTATTTCATTTTTATGTCTTGATGGATATATATTTTTGGAAATATTTTATGTTGCTTAAATACATTACATTTAAAAATATTTTTCATTGTTTGACCACCCTATATCTGAGTTTGTGAGACTTTGTAAGATGAACATTTATTTGTGCTTTGTGTGATTTGAAAATGAGTATGCACTCAGGGCAAATAATAATAGTTATGCCTAAGACACACTGAGCCCTTACTATGTGTCTGGCACTGACCTAAATACTTTATGTATATTACTCAAAACAACCCTCTGATCTGGGTCTCAACAGTATTCCCTTTTTATTTTTTATAAAATAGGTTACTCTATTTTTTAAGACTTTTTTTTCTTTTGAGAAGTTTTAAGTTCACAGCAAAATTGAGAAGAAGGTACAGAGATTTTTCTGTATAATTCCTGTCCCCACACATGCATGGACCCCTCTATTATCAACACCACCTATAGTCAAACATTTGTTACAATTTATGAAATTACATTAAGATATCATTAAGAATCACTCAAAGTCCATAGTTCACATTACGGTTCTATGAGTCCGGACAAGGGTATGCATCCTTATAGTATCATACAGAGTATTTTCACTGCCCTAAAAATCCCCTCTGCTCTGCCTACTCACCCCTCTTCCACTCTCCCTACCCCCTGGAAATCACTGATCTTTTTACATATCCATAGTCTTGCCTTTTCCAGAATGTCACATAATTGGAATCATGCAATATGTAGCTTTTTCAGATTGTCTTCTTTCACTTAGTAATATGCACTTAAGTTTCCTCCATGTCTTTTTGGGGTTTGAGATCTCATTTCTTGTTAGTGCTGAATAATATTCCATTGTCTGAATGTACCAGTTTTTTTTTTTTTTTTTTATCCATTCACCTACTGAAGGACATCTTGGTTGCTTCCAAGTTTTGGCAATTATGAATAAAGCTGCTATAAACATCTGTGTATGCAGGTTTCTGTGTGAACACAAGTTTTCAAATCCAAAAGAGCACAAGGTGCACAACTGCTGGATCATATGGTGAGAGTATGTTTAGCTTTGTAAAAAACCACCAAACTGTCTTCCAAAGTGGCTGTACCATTTTGCATCCTCTTCAGCAGTGAATAAGTGTTCCTGTTGTTCCATTTTCTCATCAGCATTTGGTGTTGTCAGTGTCATGGATTTTGGCCATTCTAATAGACGTGTAGTGGTATGTTATTTTTTTTAACTTGCATTTCCCTGCTGACTTACAATGTGTAGATCATCCTTTTCTAGGCTTATTTGCCATCTGTATATGTTCTTTGATGTGTCTGTTAAGGTCTTTGACCATTTTTTATTTGGGTTGTTTGTTTTATTTTTGTTGAGTTGTAAGAGTTTTTTGTGTATTTTGGATAACAGTTCTTTATCATATGTGTCTTTTGCAAATATTTTCTCCCACTCTATGGCTTTCCTTCTCATTCTTTTGACATAGTTTTTAATTTTAATGAAGGCCAAGTTATCAATTATTTGTTTTATGAATTGTGTCTTTGATGTTGTGTGTAAAAGTCACTACCATACCAACAGTCATCGAAGTTTTCTCCTATGTTATCTTCTAAGAGTTTTATAGTTTTGCATTTTACATTTAGGTCTGTGATCTATTTTGAATTAATGTTTGTGAAGGGTTTAAGGTCTGTATCTAGATTCATTTATTTGCATGTGGATTTCCCCATAAAGTTGCAAACTGTATTAGGTCAATTCCTTGCCTACCTTCATTCAATGTTGTATGCTCAGTAATAGCACAAAGGCTGGCACACAGCTGACAATCAATACAGGTATGTTGAAAGAATGAATTTAAACAGATGAATATGGTGCCACATGAATAAAACGGTAATAGACACATAAATAAAGTACACAGAGTAATACTTGGCAGGACTAAAGCTGGATAATTGTCTGTTCAAGACACAGTTGCATATTGCAGGATTTCAGGATCTCACAGGAAACATTGGATAATTAGTTTATTTCCTTACATAGGATTGGGCCAGTTTTAAAGAAACCAACAAGGGATGTGCAGGATGGCCCTGAGGCCTAAAGGGGAAGGGATGGAGTAATTACTGGACCCCAGAGAAGCTAGATGCTGCATGAAGAGTGCCATTTGATAGGAGCTGAGGCCTTCAGTAGAGGAACTCATTCAGCTGATGGCAAACTTACAAGGAGGGAGCCGAGAGAAGGAATAGCTTGTACTTGCTCTGTGTATTAGTGTTCTCTTGTTGCTGTAACAAATCTCCACAGTCTTAGTGGCTTACAACAACACAAATTTATTATCTTACAGTCTTGTAGGTCAGAAGTCCTACATGGGTCTCACTGGGCTAAGTCAAGGTGTTAGCAAGGCTGTGTTCCTTCTGGAGACTTCAGGGGTCAATCTGTTCCCTTGCCTTTTTCAGCTTCTGGAGGGTACTGGCATTCCTTGGCTCTTGGCCCCTTCCTCTAGCTGTAAAGCCAGCAGGGTAGCATCTTCAAATCCCTCTCTGACTTTCAGACCTCCTCTTCTGTCCTTACATTGCCTTCTCTCTCCCCTCTCTGTCTAACCCTCCTACATCCCTCTTATAAAGAACGTTGTGATTACATTCGGCCCACTGGGATAGAACAGACAAATCTCCCCATCTCAAAATTCTTAATCATACCTACAAATTTCCTTTTTCCATAAAAGGTAATATATTCACAGGTTCTGGGGATTAATATGTGGATATCTTTGAGGGGCCATTATTCAGACTACCATATACCCTCTTTAACCTCTTTTCTCCTGCCAGTGTCTCCCATTGGCTCAATCCAACTGGAAGCCAGAGGGAAAGGAACCCATTGATGTAGTCTATGTAGATTAGCTTCCCTGGGTACAGTGCTTGATGAATTTAGAAGTATAATAAAATATATACAGAGAAGATCATATGAAGCCATTAATATTATTACTAGTTGTCATTTGGTTCTACCCTACACATTTTACAACCTGAATAGGATCTTTCATTTATAACTTTGATTCCTTTAATAATATGTGCTATGCCTCCACTGTGTATTTTTTGAAATTTAAAATTGTTATAAACATGAAACAATTGTATAGAAATGCCAATATTTGATTTGATTTATTTTGGTTTTATTCCTCTCAAATAAAAATCTCCTAGATCCAGAAAAACAAGGGAAAAAGTCAGCTCATTACAATTTTCTCTGACTTCAAATGTTTCAAAATACACAATCATTTAAATAATTTGAACAAACTATGATAACCATATATTTGATTCAGTGGACAGAGATTTTTGTCCCACCCATCTAAGGTAATTGTAGTCATGTCATTGGGTTCTAGAGAATTATTGTTCATTTAAATAAGTATGTTCATATTTATGTGGCAAATTCTTAGACCAGGTATAGATTATTATCTTCAAATATTTAAGGCATATAAACCCAGTAAATATGTAAAAAGTCATAATTTAAAAGCAGCAGAAAGAACATGTTAAGGGATAGCTTAGAAAAGAATAAAAGAGAATGGAAAGATTTCTTTATTTGAGATTGAAAAGTGAAAGACATGCTGGAACTAAAGCAATGATTAAGTAGCCAAAATGATACTTGTAAACAGTTAAGTGTTGACCAGGTGGGTGTTGGATAATTTAACTCCTTTTGCAATCTGTCTTCTCTGTTATGAAAGACTCTTGGTTTACATGGTAATAGCTGTTATCTTATGAAATGTTGTTCAAGATCTTGAAGATGTTTCTGAAATGTGTTATTGTAGTTATGAAACTTCCTAGTTACTACCAATATCTCTTCATTTTCAGGAGTTAGAGGAAAATGACTCAGTTAACCCAACCTAAATGATGTAGTACCTTGGTGAGGATTTATCATTATGGGCAACTATTCTTGAATATTGTCTTTCTCTGGTGCCCCTCCTTTATGGGAGTGCATTTCCCTAGCATATGAAGGTATTTCACACAAATTATTTCTTCTCTGAGGAAGTTGACAGACATTGACCTTAGGTATCGAAACGTTTAAACGTGTCTGATTTTATAAGTAGGTTTGCTGGTACAGTCAGGAACCAGTTTCTTTCATCAGCATTTCCAGAAATCACACATAAGCCTTGTAATAAACTATACCCAGGAATCACTAAGATACACTTTGCTTCCAGAGATCTAGTTAGTCTTTTAATCCTTCCTTACTCTAATCTTTCTTCTGATGTCTAGGTACTTGGTAGATAATTAAAGCTTTCTTTCACACATTGGGTTTGGCAAAATTATTTACATCTCAGGAAAATTGCATTGTTCTTTTTTTCTAAATTTTTTTCTAAATATTTTCTACATTTTTCTAAATTTTATACCATTCATCTCATTCAGCTGTATTTCAGGGTGGTAAGGGGGAAACAACAATATTATTGTTTGTCTGTTAATTGAAAACTTCTGTATAAAAATACATTTTTACAAGATGGACAAATCCACCTAGTATTATTTTACATCAAACAATTATTCAAGATTATTATAACCATTCCAAGATGAAGTCAGAAATCATTTATTTTTCTTCATTTTCGTTTAGTCATTTTACAAACCTTATCAAACAGGCACTATGTACTTGCACTGTAATGTGGTGTGCCCTCTTTGGGGGGATAGATATGTTTAATACATGCTTTTGTTTCCACATTACAACTGAACTGTACATGTTATGTATTTTTTTATGCTCAAAGCTGGGGATAGGTTTAAGGTGAATTTAGTTATCAGTGGCATTGTACAATTGAGGAATTATGGAGTCTGATATAGAGAAGATGACAATTTTTTACCTCAGAAGAGATAAATAGGTAACTTATAGTTCAGTTGATAGGTTCAGTGACAGAGAAAACTATAGGATACTTACTGGAGAACATAGGAAAAGGAGTCAAGACAAAGAAGGGTCAATGAAGGGACCCCTTTGCATTTTCAAGGATAATTAAGGCTGACTGGGAGGAGGAAATAGTGATGAACTTGAGAGGATATTTCTTGTTCAAGGAACTGAAGCAGGTTGGCAAGGTGACATTGAGGATTTGAGAAGAAGGGAAGACTGGCTCCCAAGGAGACCAAGGACCACATCAGAGCAGGTCTTGTAAGTTAAGCCAAATACACCTTTTTAAGCTTCTGAGAGGATGTGTGACTAGTGAGAAGGTATTTACCTCTCGGTGCCTTAGTATCCTTATATGGAAAATGTGTATAATAATGCTGGCTACCTCATATGGTACTTGTGAGAATAGAATGGTTTTATATATACCTCCCATAAAACAGTGCCTGGCATAGTAAGTACTGGATAGATGCCAAGTTAACCATTGAAGCATTTAAAGCAGGAAAATGTCACCATATATAAAATCTCATCCAGAGCGGACGTCTTTCTTTATGATATGTTTGCTATTTCCTTTATCGTTATGGGATTTTTATGGTTTTCTTGGAATAATAGGGTACACTAAGTGAATAATTGCTTAATCACCAGGAAATTCATTAAAAATAGTTTAACTGAAAGTTAATTTTCAGACCACTTAATTAATAAGCACTCAACCTTTCCCTTTTTAGAATAATTTATCATGTTTTTCCACAGTCTGTATTTGGACAGCTACCATAAACACAGCTTGATCAGCTCAATATTCTGCATAAATCTAACAGAAACCAGAGGTTCTCTGGCTGTATCTGTTTCCTGAAGAGAACAGTTCATGCCAAATTTCTGTGGCAAAGGTCAGTAGTTAATAGATACTGTGGTACACTTAATAACCCTATGAAATCCTGGATGTTAAACCACAACTTGGAATCATAGCTCTATTTTTCAGATGTGTTCTTTTGCACATAGCTTTAGGTGCAGAAACAGATTTCCTGAACATTTCCACTTCTTTTCTTTCAAGTGTATCTAACTTAAAAAAAAATGTTTTTGAGTTATTTCCACCAATGCCGCCCTTGTTTCTTTCATTTACACACTCCTTCAAGGTAAAATTAGAACATCAGTAATTGCAAAGAAACATTTTATTGAATAACAAAGCACAACTGTAAGTGCTGTTCAAAATTACATAGGAATAAAGATAATGGCAGCCAGTTTAAAGCATTGCAGAGTCTTCCCTTGCCTTCCCTTCCCTTTGTTTCCCTGTTTCTCTCTGTATATGAAATCTTCTCTGTAGACAGAACTCTGGTATTTATTTCCATTAAGATTTGGATGTTTTCCAAATCATTTTCAATTCAAAGTTATAAATGAGTAGTTGAAAAACAATAAAATGTATCAATATTAAAACATTCCACTTAAAGAAGAAATATTTCAAACTTTCATATAGCATGTCTACCCATAAATTTGGTGTTGTCTGTTGAGATGAGTGTATTTTTATGTGTATGCTAATTAGGGCAGTAAGATGATTTTTATGATTGTAAACCTGCTCCATCCTACTCCATCTGTTTGCCTTTTATATTTAAGTGCAAAAAGAAAGAGTACTCTCTGTCCATAAGATTGGAATTTGAATTGAGGCTGTATAGAATATAGCTAGTGCACTGTAATTGCTAGAGGTGCTCTGTTGATTTTATATATATTGATTGAATAGACTGCACTTGAATGGCATCTACATGAAATCTGATTACAGCTTTGGAATTAAAAATGGAAATGGTCCAGTCCAAATGGAGTTGTAATAATGTTCTTAAACATTATTAAGAACAACAGAACTGAATAGAAGAATAGTGGAACTGAAAAGAACCTGGGAGATCATCTAGCCCTACCCCTCATAGGAACAGGTCACAACACTAATGTTACCGAGTCCAAGCTTCTACTGCTCACCGTACAAAGGCAAATAAATTGAGAGATGAGGTGTTGGGGCAAAGAATAGCAACTTTATTTGGAAAGCCAGCAGACCAAGAAGATGGTGGACTAGTGTCCCAAACAACCATCTTACTTGAGTTAGAATTCAAGCTTATTTTATACGAAAAGGGGAGGGGATGTGGCTCATTGTTGCAAACTTCTGGGTGCCAGAACATTTGTTCTTAAAGCTATCCACATAGGTCTGGTCACAATGTTCCTATAAACCTCCAACAAGACAAATGTTATTCTCTGTACCACAACTTTTTATATCTATATGAATGAAAAGTGTTATACCTTTAAAGGTCAAGCCTGGGAGACAGAGCCTTGAGAATGGGCTATCGTGTATATTTTAGGCTATAGGCAACATTCTTTTACAAGGATGCAGAGCCAGCACGACTGAGCACAGGCAACAGAGAACAAACGTTAGAGCTAAAGGAATAGATCCAATATGGAGTTGGGTTTGTTCTTCTCTGTTAACACTAAAAGCCAGTAAGGTGAGATTGATAACCATTGTTGTTGGCAAGTGGGGCCCCTACCTTAGATGGAAGAAAGTAGCGTTCTCAGATTTGTGCTAAGTCCAGCTGGTCTTTCCTTATTTCTCCTTGGTGGTCATTATTTTCAGCTATAGAAGTACTTATAAAAGTAATGTGTGCATTTCCATAAAGACAATGAGTTATTTCTTTCTTACTCTGCCTGTCCCAATAGCCTGTCATGAGGAACTTCAGCTTTGAGGGAAAAGGTGACAAAATTCAAGCACCTTCCATCTGCCCCACTAATCATCCTCCAATCACCTTATACCCATAATTTTATAATAAACACTTTTCATTTGATAGGACTTGAAACCATACTCATAATGTTGGGTACTTCCCCCTGTTTTTTTCTTAGAATAATTTCTTCTTTTTCATTTTTCTAGTTAACTTCTTTTATAGTCAAAGAAATAAAAAGCTTGTATTGTCGCCCTTCCAACATCGGTAACATATTCTAACTAACCAGTGTATTACTGAGAACCAGAAAATGTATTAATTATTCTGGAACTGGAGAATGGAACTTGATTTAGGAGGGCAACTTTATGTCAGGGTCTTGAGGAGCTCACAGTCCAAAGTAGGCTGTCAGAGAATTCCCATATCTTGTGGGATGGGCCTGCCTCAGTGTCTCTGCCTCTCTGAGTAATTGGCTGGGAGCATGTGTATAGTGGTGGTGTGGCCTTTGCATGTATATAGTGCTGGTTCACGGTGCAGCAGCTGGAAATGTCAATCTGTCACTTTCCCTGTGTCAGAAGATGCCTAGTGTTGTATTTTCATGGTTGCTACACGCTCCCATCAAATGCGGAATTTATTTCCCTTCTGCATCAATCTGTGCTGGGACTATGAGCTGTTTTGGCTGATGCAATGCAACAGAAGTGACTGTGTATAACTTCTGTGACTGAGCCTTAGGTCTGCAGTGTCTTCCTTCACTGCTTGTAGTGATCTCTCTTGGAAATGAGATGCCACATAAGAAGTCTGCATACACTGAGATGACCATGAAGAAGCCCACTTTAGCCACATAAAGAAAAAAAGTCCACATAGAAGAGCACAATGGTGCCAAACAGGTGAACAAAGACTTTTTGGATCTATTTCCCAGCCCAGATAGCAGGAATGCAACTGAGAGACTGACCTCAGCCAATACTGCCTGGAGCAGAAGCACTGCCTGGAAAAGCTCTGCTCAAAATCCTGACCCAAAGAATTATGAACAAATACAGTGGTTGTGATTTTTAAATCTCTAAGTTTTGGTTGCATTTGTTACCATAAAGATGAATCTGCCATAGCATCCCTGCCACACTCAGGTATTGGCTATGAGTAGCCTGCAAAAGGACTGCAATCATGGTGCAGCAGCTGGGGCTGTCAATCAATCACACTGAAACAGACAATCAACTGAAATAAAGTTCAGTGTCTTTTGCACTAACAAAGACTTTACATGTGCGTTATTGACTTAATGACCAAATACAGGTGAAGGCCTGCAAGATGGAGAAGAGCCTATTGTGGAGAATAGAAAGGCAGTGAGGAAATTGTTTTTGGGGGGTGGAGAAAATTCAGCCTGTTTCATTTGTTGGTGGAATGTTTGATAACACTGTACCTATGATATCCTGGAAGAGAGGAATGTATCTAATTAACTCATGGATCTGGCTATGGGTGTTTGTCCCATATTGAAAATGCTAACTGACTTCATTTAAGAACCTATTTTGAAGTAAGGTGAGAGAAATCAACAAAAAAAGGAGCTGTTTCATTTTCAAGCAGAATTTAGAGAAACTACATGTAACTTAGGACTTGCCAGGGTTGATAATAAAACTGATTCTCAGTCTCAGCTTCTCTAACTGGTACAAAGTCCCCAAGGCTCTCTGGATACAGAACCAAGATCAAATCCAGGTGCTTGCCTGTAAAATGTGACCTCAAGGTCAATATCAAGTCAAGGGTATTTGTGGAAGACCCTTTATTAGGGTCTCAGAAAATTTGAAAACGTAGTGCTTTGACCTCTCAGTTTGACAGAAGAGCTTCTATGAATCTTAAGTGATTTGTCCCATGACACCTGATTCACAAACCAAAGTAGAGGGAAACATATCTTGAAGATATTTGTAGATGTGGCCTTTGTCTACTGGTGTGCATTATAATTTTTTATTTAATTTTATTTTTTTCACTTTGTTGTTATTTTCAGTTTTATTGAGATATAATTGACATAAAACACTGTATAAATTTAAGATGTACATCATAATGATTTGATTTACATACACCATGAAATGATTACCATGATAGGTTTAGTGAACACCCATTATTTCATATAGGTACAACAGTAAAGAAATAGAAGAAAAATTTTTTTGCCTTGTGATGAGAACACTTGGGATTTACTCTCTTAACAACTTTCATTTGTAACACACAGCAGTTGTAATTATCTTTATCGTTGTACATTACATCTCTAGTACTTATTTATACTATAATTGGAAGTTTGTACATTTTGACTACCTTCATCAAATTCCCTCCCCTCCACCCCTGGCTCTGGTAGCCACAGATCTGATCTCTTTTTCTATGAATTTGTTTATTTGGTTTTGAAGTATAATTGACCTACAACACTATTTTAATTCCTGATACACAGCATAGTGATTCAATATTTCTCTACATTTCAAAATGATCACCATGATAAGTCTAGTTGTCATCTGTCACCATACAAAAATATTACATAATTATTGACTACATTCCTCACACTTTACATTTCATACCTGTGGCTCATATATTTTGTAACTGAAAGTTTATACTTCTTAATCTCTCTCACCTATTCCTCTCCACCCACCATCTGGAAACCACTTGTTTGTTCTCTGTATCTATGACTTTGTTTCTCTTTGGTTATATTTGTTCATTTGTTTTGTTTTTTAGATTCCACATATAAGTGAAATCATACAGTACTTGTCTTTCTTTGTCTGACTTATTTCACTTAGCATAATACCCTCTGTGTGCATCCATGTTGTTGCAAATGGCAAGATTTCATTCTTTTTTATGACTGAGTAATGCCCACTATCACCACTTTTATTCAACATAATATTGGAAGTCCTAGCCACAGCAACAAGACACGAACAAGAAATAAAAGGAATCCAATTGGAAAGGAAGAACTGTCATTGTTTGTGGGTGATATGATTCTGTATGTAGAAAACCCTAAAGACACCATGAAAAAACTACTAGAACTCATCAATGAATTTGGTAAACTTGGAAGATTAAAAATTAATATACAAAAATCTGTTGTGTTTCTATACACTAACAATGAACTATCAAAAAAAGAAATTAAGAAACAATCCCATTCACAATTGCATAAAAAGAATAAAATACCTGGGAATAAATCTAACTAAGGAGGTAAAAGACCTGGACTCAGAGAGCTGAAATACTGATGAAAAAAATTGAAGATGACACAAACAGAAGGTTATACTGTGTTAATGGATTGGAAGAATTAATATTGTTAAAATGATCATACTATCCAAGGCAATCTATAGATTCAATGCAATCCCTATCAAAATACTAATGGCATTTTTCACAGAACTAGAACAAATAGTTCTAAAATTTGTGTGTAAACACAAAGACCCTGAATAGGCAAAACAATTTTAAGAATAAAAAACAAAATAGGATGTATCATGCTCCCTGATTTCAAACTATACTACAAAGCTACAGTAATCAAAACTGTATGGCACTGGCACAAAAACAAACACATAGGTCAATGAAGATCTATGTGACTAGAGAGCCCAGAAACGAACCCACACTTACATGGGCAGTTAATCTACAACAAAGGAGGTGATAATATACAACAAGGAGAAGACAGACTCTTCAATAAATGGTGTGGGGGGAAAACTGGACAACTGCATGCAAAAGAACCAAACTGTACTACTTTCTCACGCTATATACAAAAATAAACTCAAAATGGATTCAAGACTTAAATGTAAGAGCTGAAACCATAAAACTTCTAGAAGAAAATAGGCAGTACACTTTTTGACATTGTTCTTAGCAATACTTTTTGGACATGTCTCAGTCAAGGAAAACAAAAGCAAAAGTAAACAAATGGGACTACATCAAACTAAAAAAGCTTTTACACAGCAAAGGAAACTATCAACAAAATGGAAAGGCTGCCTACTGAATGGGAGAAGCTATTTGTAAACTGTATATCTGACAAGGGGTTAATATCCAAAATATACAAAGAACTCATACAACTCAACATCAAAAACAAACAAACAAACAAAAACCCCAATTTCAAAATGGGCAGAGGGCCTGAATAGACAATTTTCCAAAGAAGGCATACAGATGGTCAACAGGCACATGAGAAGATGTGCAACATCACTAATCATTATGGAAATGTAAATCAAAACCACAATGAGATATCATCTCACACCTGTCAGAATGGCTGTTATCAAAAAGACAAGAAATAACAAGTGTTGTCAAGGATGTGGAGAAAAGGGAACCCTCATTCACTGTTGGTGAGACTGTAAATTGGTATAGCCACTATGGAAAACAATATGGAGAGTCTTTAAAAAAATTAAAAATAGAACTACCATACAATCTAGCAATTCCACCTCTGGGTATTTATCCAAAGAAAACAAAAACACTAATTCGAAAAGATATATGCACCCCTATATTCATTGCAACACTATTTACAATAGCCAAGATATGGAAGCATCTAAGTGCTCATCAACAGATGAATGGATATGGAATACCTTGTAATTTGATATACAGGAAAGTCATATTTTATAGGAACTGTACCAGTTTGGACTGAAAGGGTTAAGAGTTTGAAATGAAAAGAGATGACCCCTGGGCCCCCAAATTTTACAGGCAAGAAGCAAGCAGAGAAAACCACTCAACTGAAGACATGGGCACTGTTTTATGGAACATGGAACTGTTTTATGGAACATAAAACAGAGGGTGAAATCACGCTGTGAGGCGAATCACTCCATGGGAGCAGAGGTGGATTGTAATTAATGGATACTTCCTGTCCTCAGAGCAGTAGGAATTGGTGACATATGCTCAGTGGATTTTAAGGTTGTTATGGATAAGTGACTATTGTGTGTCTCCTGTTCCCCCCTTTTGGAATGAGAAGGTCTACTTCAGTTATTGTCTCTGTTTCCCCATTATATGGTTGGATGACAGTAGGGGAAGACCCCTTTTTGGTTTTTATTTGTATGTCTCTGAAGTTAAGATGCTGCACCCAGAGAACTGTGTTTGAAGAAATTATTCTCATCTGGACCTGATTTAGATAAAGAAATCCTGGTCCTCAAGCCTGGACCTGATGCTATAATAGAATGAAATTTTGAAATTTGGGGGAGAGGATTGAGTGTATTTTATCTGAGGGAAGGAATTGTGGACAGAGGGCAGAATATGTGTTTCCAAAATTGGTCACAAAAATACTTCTCATCCCACATGCTAGTTTGCAATGTGACTTTTCCTTAACTGTATTAATTATGGAGTCTATTTCTCCTCTGCGGGTATCTGGGCTATCCCTGGTCCCTGTTTGACCAATAGAATACAGCAGAAATGACTTTTTGCATCTTCCCAGTCTTGGCTTTAAAAAGTCTTTAGTTTCTATCTTCACCACTTGGAAGCCAGTGGCCCTATAAGAAACCCCACTATCCTAAGACCACCATGCTGTGAAGAAGCCCAGACTAGCCATGTGGAGAGAGAACAGCCATGTGGAGGAACGCTTAGACACCAGCAATGTGAGTGAAGCCTTCTTGGATCTTCAAGCCCAGCCCAGTTACCAGCTGACTGCTGCTGACTTAATGTCCCTTGTGCAGCAGCAGAACAATACTGACCCATATCCGAACCCATATATTCATGAGAAGATAAAATAGTTATTGTTTAAAACACTTTTGGAGAAGTTGGTCATGTAGCAATAACTTCCAGTCTTACAATTCTCTAGCTTCCCCTGCATCAGTTGTTCAGTTTCCTTAGTATGTGCCTGCCTGCAGTCCAGGAACAAACATAGCTGCTGTGCTTATTGGGGATGCTGATTTGTGCTGCCTATGCAATTGTAGTTTTTGATCAATTATGTCATTTTGTGTCCCTCCTCCGATTCTAAGTTGTTAATCTATTGACTCCAGAACATTTCTTCATAGAAAACAAAAGAACAGAACAAAATACAACATGAAACAAAATTTCCTTCCTTTGCTGCATTTTTCTCCTGTGAATACTTTTCCTTAATCTTCCTGAAATATGTCTTAATTTTAGTTCAATAGTTTCCCTCCTTTCATTCTCAGAACTTTAATGAATTTGTTTGTAATTTAATACATTTACAATCATTCAGTGTTTAGGTGGGAGGAGTAAACTTGAGTGTCTAGTCCATATTCTGGAACATGGAGTCCATTCATCCACATTCTAATCAACATTTACTCATTTGTCTCCTTACTACTTCAACAAAAGGATTGTCTTACATAAAGCATCATATTAGGTCTTAAGCATATTCTGTAGGAGCTTACAATACAGTGAAGGAGGCAACCATTTAAACAGGTAACTAACACAAGTCAAGGTGAAATGAAAGCTGAAAGGAAGTCGCATACAATGTGTAGTTTGGTCACAGAAATGTAGCTCTTAAATCTGATGTGGGAATGTGGCAATAACTTCACAGGAAAGGGAACATGTGAGCACCTAGCACTTACCATAGTGTGCTCAGGTAGGCATATGAAGTATATTTAATTGAAATGTTTAATCTTGAGTCTGGTGTAAGTATGCCTTCAGTAGGTAGACAAGATAAGATGGATTTTCATACCCAGAGAAAAGCAGGAATAATCACTTGAAAGAGCCAACAATGGTAGCAGGAAGTTTCATAGCATATCTGGAATACTGGATTTGTGGAGTGATGAAGTGACCCATTTGGCTCTAAAAGGGCAATGAAACTGATGGCAGAATATAAATAATATGTAAGGAGATATATATACTTCTTTTTAGTTGATACTGGGAAGATCTAGAATATTCTTGAATATAGTAGTGATGAAATATGAAAAGAAAATAATGATGGGATTATATTGACATGGAAATGGTTACGATATGAAAGATAAAGAATAGAAGAAAAGCAAAGAAACTTTCTAGATTTTTAGCTGGGGGATGAATATTTAGCTCTTTTAGCAATGAAAACAAGTGATAAACTGTGAAGTATTGCAAAAAATCTGAATCAGAGCTTTCCAATTGAATCTGTTTTCATATAACATAATTAACATGGAAATTGTGGCAAAGGATCTTTCTGTGGTTCAGATACTCACTCTTGTCCTCCACAGCTGTGATCCCATGACCTAGATTGTGAAATTGAGCTGCCACTTAGTCTGATTCATTAAACAACATCCTAAAAATAGCCACTGAAGTAGTAACATGAAATCTTACCAAATGGCTGTTAATGGAGATCTAAAAACCCATTATCTGGTAACTTACACATATTTCTTTTTTTCTGATAAAAATAGATTACTCAGATCATAAGTAGCTTTTAATTGCATTTAAAGGAACTCACTGAACAAACTCATTTCTAGTGGAAATGCAATGAAATTCTTTTAGCCTCAATCCCAAGAAAATAAGAAAAAAAGTGGTTAAATGATATTTCAAACCAAGCTAATTTATTGAATTTTACGGACAATTTAGAAAATTTTATACCACACTTGTACCTGAAGTATCTGAAAAGAAATCCCATTGGATTCACAATTTTAATAATTCTTACCTTTATGCCACATATTATATTATTCCATCACTTAAAAATTTTCTGAATTGTTAACTTATTTTCCCAACTTTCTCACTCCAGGTTTCTTACCTGCAGGTCTTCCCCTCTTGATTATGAAGGTCTCACCTGTTGTCTACTTATGAAAACTTCCTTTCAATAAGAGATAGAAATTTTATTCAGTGTTACAAATGAATAAAAGATAAATGGACTTCTGGCTGTCCTGAGCCTTGAAATCCTAAATAAAAATCAACTTTCTGAACTGCAAAAAGTCTTTCATTTCTCTCCTCCTCATTCCACTCTGTCGTCTAATGACACTAAGTTCATTAAGGTGTCAGTGGTTGATATTTCTCCCTGAGCATATTTGCACTTTAAAGGCTTTTTGAACAAATACCTAAAATATTGAAATAAAAAATTTTCAAAGATCTTGAAGCATGAAATGCAGGAAAAATGGAAGAGATGACAGGTGGTCAACTTGAAATTTCATGAAGTGAGTTTTCTGGGGAAAGGAATTTAATAATTAGGGAACAAGTTTGGGAAAGAAGTGTCTTCCCAGGATTCGGAAATCACATAATACTGGGAACTATCAAATTTTTCACTTTATAAGGCCATCATTTGGTCAGCTAGTCACATTTCCTTGTGTTTACATTATCTCAGCCCAGACCATCTGAAATTTAACTATGAAACAGACTAGTGAAGTTATCAATTATGAAGAAAAATCAAACAGGGAAAATACCTTTACTTAGAGTCAGTGGGAGTATTGGCACTTCTGTCTTATGAATGCCATGCTATTAGAAAACAGAGACAGTCAATATTGTAACCTGGAAATAAGAGCATACTATTAGATGTGGGCATAGAAAAAAAATAAATGCACAGAAAGGATTTAAAATACTGACTTACACTGAGGGAAATAAAATGGCAAGTGGCAATGTTTTATTATTGTACTATGAAAAACAAACCTCCCAAATGTTCAAAACAAACAATTCCAGTATTACAAAATCTCATTAGCAATTAATCATAAGAGTATATAGACACAAATGAGATTAGAAATAATATTTCTAGAAGGTACTTTAGTTCCAAATCTGCATGGACATAGAAACCTTGAGCACATTAACATGACCTATTGTAATTAGAACTCAGCCAAGATAGGGCACTAAAGGCAATTTATGGGATTGGAGCCCTGTAAGAGCTGCATAACCTGATGAATCATTTCCCCAAACTCTGCTGTAGTTCCAGGGCTCTCATAATTCTAATGATAAAAGCACCTAATGAAACAGTTCTGAGGAGGAAGCATGTTTATCAAACTTTACTAATTGTGTTATCCTTTCACTATCTCATAGCTGCACTGATGAGACCCTAAGGGAAGACTGTCTACTATCAAAGGAAGACTCCAATTCATCTCTACTTAAAAGCGGTAATTTTTCTCCTCTAAAAAAAAAAAGTTGGCAGTGAGAGGAAGATTATTCTTTTCTTTCAATCCAAGAGAAAATTGAATCTCAAAGTGTAAAATAGTAAAAAGGTGTCTTAACCACTTCTTTCCTAAGTTAGGCCCCTTTGGCTACACTCCACTGGTTGTGCCAACAGTCCTCATTTCAGAGTAAAAGAAAAGCTATATGTCTGGATTTATTTTTAACTATCCAACTTGGTAAAGGTATATTAAAACACAAATACAACGTGCTATTTCAATTAGCGTTGCAAAATTTATACCCACTATTTTCTGCTTCTCCTCTTCTTATTCTTGTTGTAGATTCAGAGAGAAGCAAATGGAACTGAAAATAGGATTTTTAAAACTATGTAATTTATTTTTATAGTCAGGTTTAGGTATAATTTATATACAGTAAAATTCCTCTTCTTCAGGTGTGCAGTTCCATGAGTTTTGACAGATACATAGAGTTATGTAGCCACCACCACAGTCAAGCTGTAGAATACAAACATGGGCTCTTTGCTTTAAAAAGTTCTTAGAGAAGGAGCGCGTTGAGGAATGATTGCAGTGGTAAAATGGAGTAAGTCAATTAGAGTGAGCAAAGCCATGAGAAAATAAGGCTGATTGTACAAAGGGAGGAAGAAAGAGGTGGTTAAGAGAGAAAAGGTAAAGAAATAGTGAAATAAAGGACATGGGCTGCAAGAATGGCACTCACGTGATCAGGGTTGGGGATTTGGACCCTGTGAAGGAGATCCTGTATATATGGTCTCCTTACCACCCCTTTCATTTTTTCCAGTCTCCTCTGTTGATCTTTCTCTCTTAATGAATCCTGCATGGTGGGACACTGCTTTAAACCACCTATGCCTTATGTTGACTGTTTAATCCAATTAATATATGGAGTAGTAATTTTCAAACTTTAGTATGATTCAGATTGTCTGTGGAGCATTTAAAAGTTTGTATGATTAGACACAGCTCCCAAAGATCCTGATTCAATAATTCTTACATGGGACTCCTTTTAAAAGGTTAAAAAAACACTGCAATTAGATTTTGGAAAACAGAGTAACATATTTTAGTATCAAGAGTACTTAAAGACACAAAATATGCCATGAAGTGAGCACACAATGAGACCTATTCCTGCTAAAATGCTAAGATGCACACTACACAAAGAAGAGCCCTCTAGGCCCCGCTGTTACTCCTTGCCCTGTACAGAGGAGGATGAGTGGGATAACTGGCTGCAGAATTGGAACAGCTGCCTATTAGTCATTGTGGTCTTCAACTCCTCTCTACTCTCCCTTCTTTCCATTTTTTATATTAGAATATCTTTCTCTCCATTCCCTTCTCACTCTTTAAATACATCTCCTCACACAGAAAGGGGCTGGTAGTCGTTTATATTCAGAGTAAAACCCATTCATTCTAGTTTATTAAGTCTCTTATTACCATTTTCTAACTATTTAACAAAACAAAAAAAATATTTTAACTCTTGTAAAAGCAGGGACCACAAAACAGCAGCATGCCAAATAAATGTATGTTTTATTCGGTAGATGATATTTTAAAAAATAATTTGAATTAGGTGCCAATATTTTAAAATGAAGATATTTTAGGAAAAAAAAAATGAAATCCCTCCTTGGTAAAATGTCTGTAATGGAAAATGCTTCAGAATAATCAGTATTGTGCTACAGATCTGGCATGTTAGCCTAGTTTTAGTCCTTGGTGGGTGAGATGATCAGCCAAATCTAGTAATTGGTAGAAAGGGCCAAGTACCTGAGACAGCTGTTTTAAGCCTCATTTTGCTTTCTTTCAAAAATGGATTTTTAATGGTGAAATTCTGGTCTTTTTACTTAGCTTGAATGAATGTTAGAACTAGTTTTCAGTAGTGAAACTAAAGGTATTCAGCAAGATGTATGCACCGGCTGCTCATGTATGTTTTTAAATCCTGCAAAGATGATTATGGGTCATGCCTGAGCACCCCAGGTTGTTCTCTAATCCATCCTTGTATATGCATTGGTTTAGGAGCTTTTAGGATTGCATCATACCAGCAAGAGGGCACAGAACAGTACCTCAGGAATCTTTCAGTTCCTGCCTTGAGGAAACCTTTAATAAGGCTGTGATCAGAGCACCTAAAAGGCCAGAGTGAGACTTCTAGAAAGAACATGTTATATTAACTTTTTCTTTCCTTGCTTGCCACTCAGTTTGTGTCTAAAAAAAAAGTCTGTGTGTGGCAGATTTTGGTCTAAAAGGTGCTTTCCTTATAACCTGGTAGTGAGTTTGTGGATGAGAAGCTAACCTGCATCACCCCAGACTTCTTTGGCCACTGCTGCTGTCTGGAAAAACCTAGGAGTTGTGCATTTCCAAACTGGATTAGGTCCACTTGCAGTGCTCCTCTTGAAAAATAAGGTTTGGCAACTCTAGGCCCCCACTATTTGACAGGGAACAACCAGAAAGACCTGAGAAGTAGCTGCATCCTTTACTGAGTCATGTAATCTCTACTTCGCACAATAAACACCACTTGCTCTTGCCTTAATCCTAGCCTGGTGCTCTTATTTACATTTCCTGCCTGGCCCCATGGGCATTGGTACCTGTGATCCTTCCATTGAAGGAATTTTTAGATTCTGTCAAACAGGTGTGGGAGCAGATTTAAGCTTAGACCACTTATCTTGGTGTTCAAAATCATGTATACAAATAGCTCTGAAGATAAACTTACATTTATTCATTTTGGTTCTTAGAATGGATTAAATAGGCCTTGAGGCTCACTGAACTGTCCTTATTCATTTCTTTTCTCTTTCCTATCCTGTCATCTTATTCTTTCTCATCCTCTGCCCCTAATATCACAAAGCTGGAGCTCCAGAGGTTTTACCTCTCCCCACCCTCATAGTGCTAATGCTAGCTAATGGAAGCCATCTATATAGCTCAGTGACCCGTGGCTTTAAATAAGCCAGCAACTAGAGCACCAGAATTTAGAATGAATAGATGCTTCCAAAATCCTCTAATGACTGTATGGAGGAGGGTACATTAAAGGAAGGATACGGGTCCAGGACACAAGTACAGCTGGTGGGAAATAAAGTCAGGAGTCTGTGACCCAGTGTGTGTGTGTGTGTGTGCACGTACGCAAATTATGGTGAATATTAAAGAGTATGCAGGTACATGGAGTCAGGGAAAATTTGAAGTTTAAATAATGAATGATCAAAATGAAAAGAAAAAATGAGGCATTACTTTACTATACAAAGGAAATGGTCATCTCTGCCTTTTGAGTAAGCTGCCACCTATGTATTCTTTTTGTTTTTTAGCATCTTTATTGGAGTATAATTGCTTTACATTGTTGTGTTAGTTGCTGTTGTATAACAAAATGAATCAGCTATAAATATATCCCCATATCCCCTCTCTCTTTCGTCTCCCTCCCACCCTCCCTATCCCACTCGTCTAGGTGGTCACAAAGCACAGAGCTGATCTCCCTGTGCTATGCGACTGCTGCCCACTAGCTATCTATTTTGCATTTGGTAGTGTATATATGTCAATGCCACTCTCTCACTTTGTCTCAGCTTACCCTTCCCCCTCCCCGTGTCCTCAAGTCCATTCCCTATGTCTGCATCTTTATTCCTGTCCTACCCCTAAGTTCTTCAGAACCTTTTTTTTTTTTTTTAGATTCCATATATATGTGTTAGCATACGGTATTTGTTTTTCTCTTTCTGACTTACTTCACTCTGTATGACAGACTCTAGGTTCATCCACCTCACTACAAATAATTCAATTTCATTTCTTTTTATGGCTGAGTAATATGCCATATTCCACATATTCCATGTGTGCCACATCTTCTTTATCCATTCATCTGTCGAGGGACACTTAGGTTGCTTACATATCCTGGCTATTGTAAACAGTGCTGCAA
The DNA here is from genome assembly GCF_949987535.1 of Balaenoptera acutorostrata. NCBI lineage: Eukaryota > Metazoa > Chordata > Mammalia > Artiodactyla > Balaenopteridae > Balaenoptera > Balaenoptera acutorostrata. The sequence continues at coordinate 82,885,118 of NC_080065.1, forward strand.
TGAACATTGAGGTACATGACTTTTTTTTAAAATTTTTTTTTATTTCTGAGATATACATTTTAAAGTAATAACTAGAATTATGACTTATAACATTATACCAGAACATATAAGATTTTTAGAAATTTCATGTAATGTCTGAAACATTTATATTAACATATTTCCATACAAATAGCCTGAAGAAAGTTTAATATTAGTTGTGGTTTTTTTGTTTGTTTTTTTTATACTGCAGGTTCTTATTAGTCATCAGTTTTATACACATCAGTGTATACATGTCAATCCCAATCGCCCAATTCAGCACACCACCATCCCCATCCCCATCCCTGCTTGGTGTCCATACGTTTGTTCTCTACATTTTTGTCTCAACTTCTGCCCTGCAAACTGGTTCATCTGTACCATTTTTCTAGGTTCCACATATATGCGTTAATATACGATATTTGTTTTTCTCTTTCTGACTTACTTCACTCTGTATGACAGTCTCTAGGTCCATCCACGTCTCAACAGATGACTCAATTTCGTTCCTTTTTATGGCCGAGTAATATTCCATTGTATATATGTACCACAACTTCTTTATCCATTCATCTGTCGATGGGCATTTAGGTTGCTTCCATGACGTGGCTATTGTAAATAGTGCTGCAGTGAACATTGGGGTGCATGTGTCTTTTTGAATTATGGTTTTCTCTGGGTATATGCCCAGTAGTGGGATTGCTGGATCCTATGGTAATTCTATTTTTAGTTTTTTAAGGAACCTCCATACTGTTCTCCATAGTGGCTGTATCAGTTTACATTCCCACCAACAGTGCAAGAGGATTCCCTTTCTCCACACCCTCACCAGCATTTATTGTTTGTAGTTTTTTGGATGATGGCCATTCTGACTGGTGCGGGGTGATACCTCATTGTAGTTTTGATTTGCATTTCTCTAATGATTAGTGATGTTGAACATCCTTTCATGTGTTTGTTAGCAATCTGTATATCTTCTTTGGAGAAACGTCTATTTAGGTCTTCTGCCCATTTTTGGATTGGGTTGTTTGTTTTTTTGATATTGAGCTGCATAAGCTACTTGAATATTTTGGAGATTAATCCTTTGTTAGTAGCTTCGTTTGCAAATATTTTCTCCCATTCTGAGGGTTGTCTTTTCGTCTTGTTTATGGTTGCCTTTGCTGTGCAAAAGCTTTGAAGTTTCATTAGGTCCCATTTGTTTATTTTTGTTCTTATTTCTATTTCTCTAGGAGCTGGGTCAAAAAGGATCTTGCTGTGATTTATGTCATAGAGTGTTCTGCCTATGTTTTCTTCTAAGAGCTTTATAGTGTCTGGCCTTACATTTAGGTCTTTAATCCATTTTGAGTTTATTTTTGTGTATGATGTTAGGGAGTGCTCTAATTTCATTCTTTTACATGCAGCTGTCCAGTTTTCCCAGCACCACTTATTGAAGAGGCTGTCTTTTCTCCCTTGTATATTCTTACCTCCTTTATCAAAGATAAGGTGAATATGTGTGCATGGGTTTATCTCTGGGCTTTCTATCCTGTACCATTGATCTATATTTCTGTTTTTGTGCCAGACCCATACTGTCTTGATTACTGTAGCTTTGTAGTATAGTCTGAAATCTGGGAGTCTCATTCTTCCAGCTCTGTTTTTCTTTCTCAAGATTGCTTTGGTTATTCGGGGTCTTTTGTTTTTCCATACATATTGTGAAATTTTTTGTTCTAGTTCTGTGAAAAATGCCATTTGTAGTTTGATAGGGATTGCATTGAATCTGTAGATTGCTTTGGGTATTATAGTCATTTTCACAATGTTGATTCTTCCAATCCAAGAATGTGGTATATCTCTCCATCTGTTCGTATCATCTTTAATTTCTTTTATCAGTGTCTTATACTTTTCTGCATACAGGTCTTTTGTCTCCTTCGGTAGGTTTATTCCTTGGTATTTTATTCTTTTTGTTGCAATGGTTGGTAAATGGGAGTGCTTCCTTAATTTCTCTTTCAGATTTTTCATCCTTAGTGTATAGGAATGCAAGAGATTTCTGTTCATTAATTTTGTATCCTGCTACTTTACCAAATTCATTGATTAGCTCTAGTAGTTTTCTGGTAGCATCTTTAGGATTCTCTATGTATACTATCATGTCATCTGCAATCAGTGACAGTTTTACTTCTTCTTTTCCAGTATGGATTCCTTTTATTTTTCATCTCTGATTTCTGTGGCTAAAACTTCCAAATCTATGTTGAATAATAGTGGTGAGAATGGGCAACCTTGTCTTCTTCCTGATCTTAGAGGAAATGGTTTCAGTTTTTCACCATTGAGAAATGAGGTTGGCTGTGGGTTTGTCATATATGGCCTTTATTATGTTGGGCAAGTTCCCTCTATGCCTACTTTCTCGAGGGTTTTTATCATAAATGGGTGTTGAATTTTGTCGAAAGCTTTTTCTGCATCTATTGAGGTTATCATATGGTTTTCATCCTTCAATTTGTTAATACGGTGTATCACATTGATTGATTTGCATATATTAAAGAATCCTTGCATTCCTGGATAAACTCCACTTGATCATGGTGTATGTTCCATTTAATGTGCTGCTGGATTCTGTTTGCTGGTATTTTGTTCAGGATTTTTGGATCTATGATCATCAGTGTTATTGGCCTGTAGTTTTCTTTTTTTGTGACGTCTTTGTCTGGTTTTGGTATCAGGGTGATGGTGGCCTCGTAGAATGAGTTTTGGAGTGTTCCTCCCTCTTCTATATTTTTGAAGAGTTTGAGAAGGATAAGTGTTAGCTCTTCTCTAAATATTTGATAGAATTCGCCTGTGAAGCCATCTGGTCCTGGACTTTTGTTTGTTGGAAGATTTTTAATCACAGTTTCAATTTCAGTGCTTGTGGTTGGTGTTTTTATATTTTCTCTTTCTTCCTGGTTCAGTCTTGGAAGGTTGTGCTTTCCTAGATTTGTCCATTTCTTCCAGGTTGTCCATTTTATGGGCATATAGTTGCTTGTAGTAATTTCTCATGATCCTTTGTATTTCTGCAGTGTCAGTTGTTACTTCTCCTTTTTCATTTCTACTTCTTTTGATTTGAGTCTTCTCCCTTTTTCTCTTGATGAGTCTGGCTAATGGTTTATCAATTTTGTTTATCTTCTCAAAGAACAAGCTTTTATTTTTATTGATCTTTGCTATCGTTTCCTTCATTTCTTTTTCATGTATTTCTGATCTGATCTTTATGATTTCTTTCTTTCTGCTAACTTCGGGGTTTTTTTGTTCTTCTTTCTGTATTTGCCTTAGGTGTAAGGTTAGATTGTTTATTTGACATTTTTCTTGTTTCTTGAGGTAGGATTGTATTCCTATAAACTTCCCTCTTAGAACTGCTCTTGCTGCATCCATAGGTTTTGGTATGTCGTGTTTTCATTGTCAGTTGTTTCTAGGTATTTTTTCATTTCCTCTTTGATTTCTTCAGTGATCTCTTTGTTATTTGGTAGCGTATTGTTTAGCCTCCGTGTGTTTGTATTTTTTACAGTTTTTTCCCTGTAATTGATATCTAGTCTCATAGCGTTGTGGTCGGAAAAGATATTTGATACGATTTCAATTATCTTAATGTTACCAAGGCTTGATTTGTGACCCAAGGTATGATCTATCCTGGGGAATGCTCCATGAGCACTTGAGAAGAAAGTGTATTCTGCTGTTTTTAGATGGAATGTCCTATAAATATCCACCTTGTTCAATGTGTAGTTTAAAACTTGTGTTTCCTTATTTATTTTCATTTTGGTTGATCTCTCTATTGGTGATAGTGGGGTGTTAAAGTCCCTTACTATTATTGTGTTACTGTTGATTTCCCCTTTTGCGGCTGTTAGCATTTGCCTTATGTATTGAGGTGCTCCTATGTTGGCTGCATAAATACTTACAATTGTTATATCTTTTTCTTGGATTGATCCCTTGATCATTATGTAGTGTCCTTCTTTGTCTCTTGTAATAGTCTTTATTTTAAAGTCTATTTTATCTGATATGAGAATTGCTACTCTAGCTTTCTTTTGATTTCCATTGACATGGAATATCTTTTTCTGTCCTTTCACTTTCAGTCTGTATTTGTCACTAGTTCTGAAGTGGGTCTCTTGTAGACAGCATTATAGGGGTCATGTTTTTGTATGCATTCAGCCAGTCTATGTCTTTTGGTTGGAGCATTTAATCCATTTACATTTAAGGTAATTATCGATATCTATAGTCCTATTACCATTTTCTTAATTGTTTTGGATTTGTTATTGTAGGTCTTTTCCTTCTATTGTGTTTCCTGTCTAGAGGAGTTCCTTTAGCATTTGTTATAAAGCTGGTTTGGTGGTGCTGAATTCTCTTAGTTTTTGCTTGTCTGTAAAGTTTTTAATTTCTCCCTCAAATTGAATGAGATCCTTTCTGGGTAGAGTAATCTTGGTTGTAGGTTTTTCCCTTTCATCACTTTGAATATGTCCTGCTACTCCCTTCTGGCTTGCAGAGTTTCTTCTGAAAGATCAGCTGTTAACCTTATGGGGATTTCCTTGTATATTATTTGTTGCTTTTCTCTTGCTGCTTTTAATATTGTTTTCTTTGTGTTTAATTTTTGATAGCTTCATTATTATATGTCTTGGCGTGTTTCTCCTTGGATTTATCTTGTATGGGACTCTCTGCAGTTTCTGGACTTGATTGACTATTTCCTTTCCCAAATTAGGGAAGTTTTCAACTATAATCTCTTCAAATACTTTCTCAGTCCCTTTCCTTTTCTCTTCCTCTTCTGGGACCCCTATAATTCGAATGTTGGTGCATTTAATGTTATCCCAGAGGTCTCTGAGATTGTCCTCAATTTTTTTCATTCTTTTTTCTTTCTTCTGCTCTTCAGTAGTTATTTCCACTATTTTATCTTCCAGGTCACTTATCCGTTCTTCTGCCTCAGTTATTCTGCTATTGATTCCTTCTAGAGAATTTTTAATTTCATTTATTGTGTTGTTCATCACTGTTTGTTTGCTCTTTAGTTCTTCTAGGTCCTTGTTCAATGTTTCTTGTGTTTTCTCCATTCTATTTCCAAGATTTTGTATTATCTTCACTATCATTACTCTGAATTATTCTTCAGGTAGACTGCCTATTTCCTCTTCATTTGTTTGGTCTGGTGGGTTTTTACCTTGCTCCTTCATCTGCTGCATATTTCTCTGTCCTCATGTTGCTTAATTTACTTTGTTTGTGTTCTCCTTTTCGCAGGCTGCTGGTTCGTAGTTCCCATTGTTTTTGGTGTCTGTTCCCAGTGGGTAAGGTTGGTTCAGTGGCTTGTATAGGCTTCCTGGTGTAACGGACTGGTGCCTGTGTTCTGGTGAATGAGGATGGATATTTTCTTTCTGGTGGGCAAGACCACATCCAGTGGTGGGTTTTGGGGTGTCTGTGAACTTAGTATGATTTTAGGCAGCCTCTCTGCTAATGGGTGGGTTTATGTTCCTATCTTGCTAGTTGTTCAGTGTGGGGTGTCTAGCACTGGAGCTTGCTGGTCATTGAGTGGAGCTGGATCTTAGAGTTGAGACGCAGATCGCTGGGAGAGCTCTTGCAGATTGATATTACGTGGGGCCAGGAGGTCTCTGATTGACGAATGTCCTGAACTCGGCTCTCCCACCTCAGAGGCTTAGGCCTGACACCCGGCCAGAGCACCAAGACCTGTCAGCCACACAGCTGTATGGTGAACAGGAGTTAGATGGTGAAAGGAGTTGAGCAGCAGTGGACAGGGAGAGAGTGGTCAGCAGCTCAGAATGAGGAAGGCCAATATCTGTTCCCAAATATTTCAATTCACAATTCTGTATTCTTGCTCACATCCCTCATTATGAGCATCCTTTTCTGACACCTTATCTGGGAGTAGGAAGGGATTTAAGAAGTTCGCAGCGGTTGTATCTGTCATTCAGGTGGAAGTTGTCACTGGTCCCTTGTGGACCTGTCTGTGAAGCTGCTTGGATGTCTTCAGTGACATGGCATCTGCCTTTCCCAGAATGAGTGACCCCAAACTGGCTCCATTGGCTCCACCCTAGCGGCCTCACAGACCCTATGTGCAGCGCGCTGCCCACCTCATCCCGCCCCCTTCCCCAACCCACCTATGCATTCTTAAATTCCATCAGAATCATGGTTATGTATGTCATTAAATCAAAGCACAAGTATAATTGTTATATTATTGATTTAAACAGAAATATTTCCCTTTACTACCATTCTCAAAGTTTGTTGCTTGTTTAATACAGTCATATACAAACCTTCATGAGCAGTTATTTACTTAAAAATATAGAAGAGCCATAGCAGTAGGAATTTTGTTTCACTTGTTCACGGTATCCCCAGTACCTCAACTAGTTCTTGGCACATAATAAGATGAATTTTTTTAAATGGATGAGAGACAGAGAGCAGTCTCTGAGCATTTGGGTGGAGAAATGTACTAATCTCTATTATTACCTCGTTGTTGTATTGTTGAGTAAAATTATGGAATAAAAAATATTCCACTTCCTATATACACATTTCTTTATATAAAGACTCAAACTGTTGAAGATTTGCACAATGTTAATATTAAATGTAAGATGTGTATTCTTTGATTCACTGATATAAATTTTAGGTCATGAAAAAAATTACAAAATTCTTACAGACAGTAGTTTTCACTCAGTTGTGGTAAACCGGTGTTCTGCATTAGACCTCAGAAAGTAAAGCTCTTCTTCCCTTTCCCAAACAAAATAAAACAGTCAGTGGCCTAATCTTGAAATCACTTCATCTTTTCATCAAGAAGGATGTGAATATGAGTTAGTAATTATTTAGTGAGTACTTGAGTTCTTTCTTGAAATATGTTAATTGGTACAAAGTACCATCATATCTAGCACTCTTGCAAATTAGTATTGTGCTGAATTCAAACCCTCATCACTTGATTGATGTATATGTCAGAAATCTAGCCCTGAGGAACCTAACATTGTAATTTGTGGTATTTTTCTTATTATCATTGTTTTGAGACTTTGAAATATTGGGAGGAGAAAAAGTAACATTGATTTTGACCACTCTGCCAGTGTGCTTCTAGATAAGCATGTGGAGAAGTGTGAAATAGAAAGAGATAAGATAAAGGAGAAATTCAGAGGATCAGAATAAAGTCCCCTAAAAGTCGAAAAGAGCACTTTTTCTTTTCTTTCTTACATCACTTACACTTCTGTACTAATAATAACAGTGCCCCTGTTCCATCTCTGCCCTGGCTCTGGCGAAACCTGATTCACTCTGTTCCACTAGGGCACATAGCCCTCCTGCACTCCTTAGTATCTAGGGCCCTACCCTCCAGTTAAGAGGATTATGAGTGTCCTGGGCCACAGAGAAGGCTAGTCCAGCATAATTCAAATGGGGCTGAGAAAAGACTCAGGGCAGATATAGCAGACACTGATCAGCAAACTGGGAAGCCCTCACCACACAGCACCCATAAACAAGCCAGAATGGCTCTTTGCCCCTAACGGCAGAAAGTGCACACTCAGAGGCATCTGAGATGTCGGTGCTATTTCAGCTGTGCTGAAATTCTTAAAAAGACAACTGATGGTGCAAGACTTAGTGGAGGTGGGGTACTCTCTCCTGGCCATGTGGTCATTTCTAATTAGCTTTTTAAATTTTTTTCCTACCAATCTCTGTCATTCATCCCCTCCCTCACTTCCCCTGCTTTCCTCTAACCTGTTAAATATGATCTTTTCTAGGGGATAGATGACCTGGGCTTCTTTCATTTTTCCCAACCTATGTTTATGGCATTAACTTTGTGCCCTGAGTTTTTCAGGGCTTGAGGATTTGAAACTCACAAAGACTAGCCTCAGTGGTGATGTTCTGATTTAGCGTGAATTCTGCGCTATATGTATGCAGGGTGTAGGGATCACTGTGGACTTATAAAGAAATTCTGTTTACTTGAGTTTGAACAATATAGTGCTTGATAAAAAGGTCATTAATTGTCAATAAATTAATATTCAATATAGTAATTATCAATTTAAAATTTTAGTTTATTATAAGCAACATAAATTAACTATATAAGTAATTTTGTAATAGTGTTTTACACTTCAAATTATGCTTATTTATTTGGACAACAATCATGTATCAACTTTAGGTTTGTTTTTACTTTCATGAAAATTACTGTTATCTGTTTTCTTCCGTATGCTAAATATTAACATATGCATAAAAAAGGGGAGGGTATCCCTACAGAAAGGAAACTACAAAACTATTCAGTAAATACAAAGACTAAACACATCTTTGAATTAAAAGAGTGAGTAAATAACAATGAATAGCAGATGAAGAAAGGAGAAGGAAAAAAGACAAATGGGTGGATAGAAAAGCATAAGAAGTCAGAGACTGAGCGATTCTAAAATAAATTAGAAATAAACTCATATTTAACCACACATAGAAGAAAGAAGAAGACAATGAATGATCCACTCAAACACACAAGAATGGCTTTTGCCTAGTGCTTGATGCATATTAGAAACTCAGCACATGTTTATTAAATGAGAAAATGAAAGAAATACGGGCAGAGAAAAAAAAACCCTGCTGAAATAAAGGATCCATACTGTAACCTTTATACTGCATGTGAAGACTTAAATCCTAATGTGATTTTGCCAAATATGTATTGCTTAGGCATAAATGCCTTCAATGTTTGAAATAGTCTGGTTCACATAAAATAAAAGACTGTGCTTGTTTAACCATAGTCGAGTGCTGACAATCTCTGCTGTTGGAAGGAGAAAAACATGTAATTTAATACGGAAGATAATTTAAAACTTTTTAAAAAGTACATCATGAAGCAGTGTCTAGGTTACACATATTCAAATAAAGCATTTTCTCTATTAATCATGATTTTCATAGGAAAACATTAAAATTAGTATTGTTTTTCTCTGGGACATAAAATTATTGGGCAAGGCATTTTAGAAAACTAAAAAGTCAAACTTGTCAAAAAAGTTATCGTAAGAGTAAATGTCCAAACATTGAAAAATGGCTATGTAAATAATGATACAACTTAATTGAATTTTAAAAGCTATAATTGTAATCAATTATAAACACTCTTACAAAGAATTATGTTACAACTATGTATAAGAGTGAATGTAAATACACAGGAGTTGGGAGAAAAATTAGAAAAAATAAAAAATTTTAATTAAATTTTTATTAATATTTAATTTATTAAATTAATATTTAACTAATTTAAATGGTAGGATTTGAGATTTCCTGTTTTTATTTCTGACATATTAGTTCCATAAAAAGTGAAGAGTTGTCAAAGACCATTCACAAAATTTGTTTTCTACACATGAATTTCCCCAAATCAACATTTCCTGTATGTTCCTTTGAAAACCTATAGTGAAATTATTACATGAAATTAAGTTTTCCAACTATGGGACACATACTTTTTCATTAGATGAATAAAGGACTATCCTATTGTTTAGTGCATATGAGATCTGTCATTTACCTTTAGTACATTTTCCAGTGTCTGTTTTCGCTAGTGAATTTCTGAAGGAGACAAGATCTGGTGTTTTCAAAACTTATTCTTCCTTGGGTCATGTTTTGGTTGTTTAAGGTCATCACTCTGATAGAGGAGATGGATGATGGGTTCTTCAGAGGTGAAAAAGTAAATTTGTTCAAGACGTTTCATCAGTATTTATGCAAATTATAAGGCTGTGTAATTTTTACTGCAATTATTGATAACTAGTTAATCTAACCTTTGGCATCAGTTAAAGGCAGTGAGGTGGAGGCATTTGTTTTAAATAAATCAATGCTGTTTTTCTTTTTTTTTCCTGAAATATCGTCCAATAAAATAATGCTTGGAATTATCCAGTTACAGAATTCTTATTACTTAGACATAAAATGTATATATACTATCAGCAGAAAGCTCAGATTGTGACAGTGATATTAACAAACAGAATTGACACTGGGTCCTAATGGTACCTAGCAAATATATTTTTGACTTGAGCAGTTGTCATTAATTCCACCTTGATTTATCAGTGCCACCAACTTTCCTCACTGGTTTTCTGTATCCTTTAATAGTTCTTGAGATCTATAGCTCACCAGATTGAACAAGAACCTGACAGCATCAGAGTTTTTCAAAAACATATCTCAAGATGAAGGAGGCAGAGAAGGTGCTCTTGATTTCATCCTGTTTAATTTTATTTACCTCAGTGATTAAGTTTTATTAAATTTGAAATATATGTTTAGAGTTTCAAGAATAAGGATATCTGATCTTGAATGTTAAACAAGTTAAGCTGAGCCTGGTGAAAATGGGAAGTAGTAGAAGACATGAAAAACTGAGAGGATGATAGAAGTTAACATAAATTGCAGTAGGATACAATTATTAAAAAACAAAAGTGATAATAAGTTTTCTGATGTCTTATACATACTAGGCATGAAGCAAACTTTATTTAGGTTTGTTTAAGTAGTATACAGCTCAAAACGGTTTAATTCTTCTGATTATCAATCTAGTCTACTTTGTAGACTGAGGATCTGAGCCACTTTATTTTGATGGTTGTTTCGGGTGTCACATGAGCATATGGGTGTAATAAGGAAGAAGAAAGATAATTCAGGTCATGTTAAGTTCCTGAGGAATGTTGCTAATTCTACTTTAATGTACATCCATTAGAGTATACGTTTTAGCTCTACAATTAAAATTTGAAAACTTCATGAATTTTCATAGAATTATCTCATAGTTTATATCCAAACTCTCTATATCTGATATACAATTATTTGTCTATGGACAGGAGGTCGACAGACTTTACCTATTGGTCAGTGAATTTTCTTTATTATATTCTGTTTTTTTTCTCTCCCTTTATTCTTATAGTTAGTGACCATCTTCAACAAAAATGAATGATTTTTCTATTTTTGCACTTGGGAGTTTTTTTGTTTCTTTTTTTTCTTTTTAAGATCTAAAAGAATTACTTTTCACTATACAAGACTTAGAATTTTATGTATCTCTTTTCTCTTACTTTTAAATTACTCAGATTCTTTAAAATTGTCTGTGTTCTGCTTGGCAAAAGATATTTGAAAGGATGAATATAAGAGAATTTACTTGGAGGATGATACTTCTCATTAAAATATGAATAGAAGTAGGGGCTCTGGGTAATATTTAATCTGTCAGATGTAACACAAAAGTTAATTTTCTTTGGAAAGTAGATCTGACTTACAACTGCAAGTCAGTTATTTAATAAGAGAAGCTTCTCTGCTCTTCCTTCAGAAATGCATGAAATAAGCATTTACATTTTTTATATAAATTAATAAATTCTTTAAATACACCCTACTCTCTGAAAACTTAATGTTATTAGGTACATCCATTACAGGTCATCTTTTGATCCTGGAAAATAATGTGCATTCTTTAGGAAATATTTTATATATATATACATATGGAGAGAGAGAGAGGGAGACAACTTTTTAGAACTTTGTCATGGTACTTCAGGCATAGTTTTCAGTATGTACCCATGGAGATTAAAAATATCTATTCCTAAACTCATGTCCTAGAAATCTTATTTAATGGTTCTGGACTGTGGCCCCGAAATGCCTATTTTTAAGATGCTCTGTGAGTAACTACACAGATGGGTTTGAGGAATACTGATGTACATAATATCAATAGTCCACACATTTGGGGAATCATTTGATTATTACTTTTTTCTATTAAGTCCATCATTGTATGTATATGTGTATATAGCTTTATATAACATTATATATATATATATATATATATATATGTAGCTTTATATAATATATATATAATTAAAGTTATATAATACTTTATATAAATTATAACTAAGTATATATATATCTCATTATTTTCTGAGCACAATGGGAGATAATTATAATTGTGGATCAAAGGACCATCATATTAGTTTCCTGTGGCTGCCACAACAAATTACCACACATTTGGTGGCTAAAACAACAGAAATGTATTCTGTCACATTTCTGGAAGCCAGAAGTTCGAAATCAAGGTGCCAGCATGGCCATGCTCCTCTGAAGGCTCTAGCAGGGAAGTCTTTGCTTTTAACCAGCTTCCCGTAGCTCCTGGCTTTCCTTGGCTTGAGGCTATGTAACTCTAATCTCTGCCTCCAACCTCATAATGACCCTCTCCTCTGTGTGTCTCAGTGTTTCAAATCCCCCTCATCTTTCTCTTATAAGGACACTAGTCATTGGATTTAGGGCCCACCCTAAATTTTGCATAATTTTATCTTGAGATCCCTAATGATATCTGTAAAAACCTTGTTTCCGAATAAGTCACATTTACAGGTACCAGGGTAGAGACTTGGACATATCTTTTGGGTGGACACAATTCAGCCCACTACAGCCGTATACTACATATGATCATTTTCACTTTGAGGCAGTTGACTTTCATCAATCCTTTGAGCAGCCTATGGCTTTTTCAGTTATGAAACAATAATAGTGACCCATTCCTTTAAAAACTATCTGACTTACTAATCATTTATTTATATTTTATCCAGTTCCTACTGAATAACCTGGGTTATTAACAGCATTTTTAAAATCCCTGTTCTTGCATGGTCCACGCAGGATGTGGTATGTGAAATTTGGTAGAAATGGCCAGTATATATTTATAGGATACTGATGCATAGAAGGCATGGGTTTCATCTTGATCTTAAGCTACCACATGATCTTTTTCACAACTGCAGAATATCAGAAAAGCCAGACATTTTTGAAAGAAGTAAACAATGGTCCTATAAGAAATATGTAAGGAAAGTCATTTTTGCAGTCATTATTTTACAAACCATGAGTGGAGATGCTGTCATTTCCTCCCTGCTTATACCACTCATTTTAGAGATGATACCATGTCCTGGACATGGATAATCACATCAGGGGAGAATAACAGAATTTCTGGTTCAATCAGATTATGTCTCCAAGAAATTTGAAAGTAACCTCCAAGTATGAATCAATTGCATGGTGTTAGGTACTAGGACTGAAAGATCATGGTGAGATCAGGTCAGATCAGATGACCTGGCAACGCAAAGCCACTTAAAAAGTATAGAGATGGGGAAGCAAAACTCGAACACTTTGCTGAGGAACCTGGATTCACAAAGGTGAATGAAATCCACAAACATTCACACAGGAGCAGGCATGAGATTCCATGCGATGTGAAAGCAGCTGCCTGACAGCGCTTCAGTTCCTGTGAAATTTCACACAACCTGCTACTGTTGGGGCGTCTGAGATTTCCCCAGATCCTTATCCCAAATCTGACTTGAGTTGGTTTCCGTCCAGCAGCCACGCTATCTCTAAGATCAAGTTTGACACCCAAAGTGCAGACCCTTAGAAGTTCAAAATAGCTGAAAAAAATGCATTTAAAATTGGAAAAAAATTAATATAAATAAAAATGGATTTAATACCTTGACATAACTGTGGCTACTTGGAGTAAGTAGTGAATATCATTACTAGTAGTTATGTCCTACCTGGCTGTATTAAGAGATACAATTTTATACAAAGCACACGATTGAAAGCAAATGGATGCCAACATTCAGTATAAAGTAACGGAAAACACCTTGCCCATCAGGAAGCTGAACACTTTTTCTCTGCACATATTTACACTACATGTTTGCCTTTCAGAAAATTTTTTGCAGATATCTAAAATGTAAATTTCTATTCCATCTATGTCAAATAATCACAGCTCCTTTTTTATAATAATAGTAATAGTGATATAGTAAAAATATAATAGTAAGTATGATTTATTACTGAGAGCTTACTAAGTGCCAGGTCCTGAAAATACATTATGCCATTAATACTCAAAAGAATTATCTGATAGGTACTATCATTGCCCATATTTACCAGATGAAGAAACTGAGATTAGGAGGTTTAAAATGCTAACCCATAGATACGAAACCAAAACTTGATAGAAGTGGAATATCGACCTAGGACTGTATGATTACAAACTCCATACTGTACTGCCTCACTAATATCACTGAGTTTTCGTAACAATTCACATCAATATTTTTGTTATTTTATTGAAATTATATTAAGAAAATTGAAGAAAGCATTCGACTAGCTTCATGACTCAGAGTACGTCTGAAAGCATAGAAATGGAAGAGATTTTAGAAAATATCAGCTCCCACTCCATTCCTCTTTTAAGTTACTAATCAAAATAATAGATAGTATGAACTAAGCTAACATTTTGGTTTTTAATAATGATATAAACTCTTTCTTTAGAAATGAAAAAAATCACTATTAGTTTAAATTGGATGCTAATATATAGACTGAAAGCTTCTCTAATAAAGATGTGGGAACTGCTAGAATAAAAGAGGAACAGATCTCTGTGAGTTCTTGTCCCAAATTTACCATATATGGCCTTGAACATACCTAGTAATCTCGGTGGGTCTCAGTTCTTTGGGTGTAAAACAAGGATAATTAATTTTACTAACCTTGCCTAGGTTTTGTGAAGATTGATGAGTTAAGTCCAGAAAACATTCTGTTGTTCTTCAATGACAAGAACATGAAAAATGTTCAGTACAATAGTGAGACTAAGAAGACTGTGTTTATCATCATGCTATCTAATGGGCTGCCATAGGGGTTAGGATTAAGTCCTTTCCTTTTTAATATCACTGATGGGAATAAACTCCTCATAATTACAAAAACATTTGAGAATGTTTGTGAGGTGGCTGGAAGGGACCAAAGTAACAACTGTCTTAACAGTCCAAGGGCCCATGCTCCCTCTAATCCTTGCTCTGCCACTAACTAGGCTGTAAAAATGAGAATAACGTCTATCTCAGATGGCATTTATGCCAATTTATTTAGCACACATTCATTATCTGCCATGTATCAGGTGCTGTTTTGGGTGCAAGGGACACAGAAAAGAATAGAAAAAATCCTTACACTAAAAATGCTTACATTCTAAAAGAAAGACAATAAATAAGGGGAAAGTAAACAAGCAGTATGTTTTCAGAAATAACAAAGACTACAAGGGGAATAAAACAAGGTAAGGGGATGGGGATGGGAGAATGATGTGAAGTAAGTAAGTATAACTTACATATGGTCAGGGTGGTCTGAATAATGCAAGGAAATCGACCATATGAGGAACTGGGGATGGGGTGTTCCAGACAGAGGGAACAGTATAGAAAAGGCTCTGAGGCAGGCAGGAGCTTGGCATGTTTGTGGAAAAGCAAGAGGGCTAGTGTGTTTGAAGCAGAGTATGCAAGAGGGATATTGTTGGAGATGAGGGCAGAGTGGCAGCTAAGAGCCGTGTTAGGTAGGGCCTCCTGCTCCTGGTAAAGAGTTTCCATTTTATTCTAAGTGTTGTGAGAATCAATAGGAAGGTTTTAAGAATGAAGTTTTATAAAGATTTTTCTGGCTGCTGGGTTTAGAATAGATGCGTGAGAGTAAGAATGAAAACAGAGAGACTACTGTTGTAATCCAGACGATAAAATAGTGAATAGGATTGGGGCAGAAGTTAGTGTGAGACTTGGGGTGTATCTTGAAGTTTGAGTAGACAGTTTGTTTTGATGGGTTAAGGAGGGGAGTGAGAGAGAAAGAAGAATCAATGATGGTGCTTAGGTATTTGTCCTGAGCCTAGGAGGTGATGATAGCTTAAGATAAATACATGCAAATTTTACCAATATGACAAAAAAATGGAAAGCCATGTCAAATCCTCAATAAAAAACAAGCAAGAGAAAAGAAGATCCATGTTAGTAAAAATGCAAATATTGAGACACTAGGGGAATAATACAAAGTAACTTTGAATTCTCCTAAATTCATATGTACCAGGGCAAGCAATTATTTGTGGGAATGGATTAAGGGATAAAGATGCTAATTATGTAACAGGGAAAACACTTCAGCTATATAAACCTTTCATAATTTGTATCTTGCATTGTTAAATTGAAGTTGAAACTTCAAAACAAATATAAGAACATATTGGTAAGTACTAGATAGAAGTTTGAATAAAAAAGAAAGCAACTCCCAATGTGATAATTTAGTTTACAAAATATGGTTTGTTCTGTCTGATAGATTTCTTATAGATATCTGCTAACTAGGAGAATACATTCAGCTATCTGTAGTTTTGGAGGTACAATCCAAAGGGCCATAGGTGATCATTTATGTAGTAGGAAAACAAAAGGCCAACATATCAGAAATAAACAATAGCGTTTGATTTGACTACAGGTGTATGAAAGAATGAATATAGTTAGTAGACATGTATTTGTGATGTAATTGGAAAACAAATTCCCCACGCACACTAAAAAGTGAGAGAGAAGGTGAGGGAGAGGTAGGGGGATTGAGAAAGAGAGAAATGAAGAAAAAAGAAAAGAAAAACACTGCTGGCCTGGCTTTGGTTTATAAACAAAAAATTATATTTAATAAATCAGTGTGCTAGTCTCTCTCTTCACTGAAACATGTCAGAAACATGCCCTTCTGCTGTTGGGAGAGCGTGGAATTAGGGAAGCTCAGCTGAAAAGAATTTAAGAGAAACCAAAGAGTGAAAAGGAGAAATAGTCACTGAATATCTGTTTCTGACTCAAAATTTCCCAGATTTTGTATAGATGAACCAAAACTATGAATACAATAGTTTAATACATCCCAGGACAATTAAAACGATGTGAAATTTAGACACAGAGGCATAGAAGTAGGTAATGAATAGCAATCCTGTAACACATGTAAGCAGATAGACTAGATGCCAGAGATTGCTACAGTATGGGAATAAATTTGCTTACAGTATGAACATTCAGGAGTCTTTCTTCAATACAATTATTGTATTTTCCTTGACAAATAATTTACTAGTCTCTCATAATTTGATATGCCACTATGGGTAAAGATATATACAGATAATTTACATCATTTATGGAAATAGTATCCCTCTACTAGTTGTGAATGGGATAAGCAGTTGAAAAATATTATTTAACTTTTTGAAAACCTAGAAGTCAATAAAATGTTATTTTATGTTAGAAAAATCAAAGTTCTCAGTATAATAAGTAAATACTGATGTTACATCATGGATAATGAATACAGTTTTTGGCTCCCAGCTTGGTTTTTTACTTCTCACGTAAGAATATAGAATTGTGAAACATTCTGGAGTGGATGTCATGAGTGTAATGCTTTGGATTATCAAAAATATGTATATTTTTTATTAGGTGTATTAGTTAGTACTGAAAGCATTCAGTACATGTTATTAGTACTGAAAGCATTGCCATTTATTTTTATTAATTTTTATAGACTATTTGTAAAATGCAATATCTCTGTTACATTTTTGTGTTTCAGTCAAGGACCCATATTCTTTGCTCAGGGTCCATTTACCAGTGAAAGTGATTCTGGTAAATGGAAATGGAAATTTAGTATACATCCAATATAAAAATGTTTTTGCTTGTATCTGCTCACATACATTTTAATTTTTATTCAATTGAGCGCATATTTCTTATTCTTTCCATTTATAACAATCAAAAAATATGAGCAAGAATGAAATTTAATATAGTCTATCAGTGGTCCTGGTTCAGCCTAAGCTAAGGACTGGTGTCTAATTTACATAAAAAATTTATATGAAGAATATGGGATAGGCCTATAAGGAGAATATTTTCTCAAGATATTGTGTGAAGCAAATAAAAGTTAGGGGTGGGGGACAGACTTGAAGTGGAAGGAAGAGCATATAGTCCCAGCCTGGACTCAGGTACTTGTTCTGACTGTGCCAGGGAGAGATGTATTTTCTGCACTTCTCTGAAAGGAAGTGTGGCTCTATTCAGCGAGGAATGGAAAGAATGTAGCATAATCTTGTCACCCCTTACCATCATACTTTTGCACTGGGTAAGCATGGGGAAAGTATTCCCTGGGAAGAGTAGTGCTGTTCTTGGGTAGTCCATGGTAATCCCGAAGACCATGGCAAGGTACAAGAGAAGATAAATTCTGTCGGCAAATAAGTAGCAGTGTTAGAATAGAAACCACTCAGGCATTAGTATCATGTAAAGTAGTTATCTAGCGCTTATCATGTACCAGACAGTAAACTAGGGATAGGAGATAAAGCAAGGAATGTGACATACTGAATTTCTGCTGTCAAAGAGTTTATCTCTCCAGAGGAAAGGGGGGAAGGAATAAACATGAATAAATATGTACATACAATATACATATTAAATTGTATTATAGAGAAGTAGAGTGTGTTCTGTGAGAACATAAAAGGGGAAATAATCTAGATTTAGGAGTTCAGGGATAGCATGTTGAAGTTATATTGTCAAATGGCTGGAGGTTGAGTATGATTTTGCCTGGGAAAAGGGAGAGTATTCCAGATAAAGAGAACATCTTATATAAAAAAAATTACTGGGGCTTCCCTGGTGGCGCAGTGGTTGAGAATCTGCCTGCCATGCAGGGGACACGGGTTCAAGCCCTGGTCTGGGAAGATCCCACATGCCGCGGAGCAACTAGGCCCGTGAGCCACAACTACTGAGCCTGCGCGTCTGGAGCCCGTGCTCCACAACAAGAGAGGCCGCAACAGTGAGAGGCCCGCGCACCGCGATGAAGAGTGGTCCCCGCTTGCCACAACTAGAGAAAGCCCTTGCACAGAAACGAAGACCCAACACAGCCAAAAATATATAAATAAATTAATTAATTAAAAAAAAAAAAATTACTAGTAAAAGGGAGTGTGGAGAGTTTAAGAAAATAAAACTCTGACTGGAAAGGTATAGTGTAATGTTACCTTTACATACATGCTGGTGGAGGGGTAAAAGTAGTTAAACATGAGAACAGAGAAGTAGTCAGGAGCTGGATCATAAAACTGTACAACCATAATAAAGAGATTGTTATACAAAGGGAAATTAGAAGCCATTGAATGGTTTTAACACAGAGGGATGATTTGGTTAGATTTGTATTTTACAAAGACAGCTCTGAATGGAGTCTTGAGAATATTCTGGGAAAAGGCTGGGGAAAGAAACCAGGATGCAGGCATCTTTAATAATAGTACAATAGCAAAATGATGATCAGTGACAACTCATGTCACAGCAAGAGTCTCATTGAGTCTGGACTACTCAGTACCACGTCCTTGAGATACTGGAAGCCATGACTGCCACGCCACCATCAGTGCTAGGATGAATTCTGAACCATCTCCTGCCTCTTTGGGCGTTCACTCCAGATTCTGAGTGGTTTCTGCCCATTTTTAAGGCCTCCTTCACCTTTCCTATTGACATTGATGTTAGGGATAGGGATAAAGAGAAAAGAATGGATAAGAGAAAAGAATGGATATGAGAAAGCAGAAACTAACACACCATTGTAAAACAATTATACTCCAATAAAGATGTTAAATAAATAAATAAATAAAAATATAAAATGAATAAGCTACAAGGATATATTGTACAACATGGGGAAGATAGCCAGTATTTTATAATAACTATAAATGAAGTATAACCTTTAAAAAAATTTTTTAAATAAAAATAAGCATTGCTTGGCAATTGGATGTTAGGGATGAAGGAGAGAAAGAAAGGAAAAGGCTTAGGTTTGGCATGGACAACTTCATGATTTTAGAATATTTCATTCAGTGTGCTTGGTATTAGAAGAATTGAGGAAATGTGTATTTGGCTTGGGACGTTACAGTAAAACTTCATCATTTTTGTTTACCCACCATCTGAACACCAATTAGAAGAAAATCCTAAAATGAAAAGGAAATAGGGGAGCAGATATTTTTTTTCTCCAAGCTGCTTGTCATCTAGATCCCAGGTGTATGAGCTGAACTCAGTGAATTCTATGTTCCACTCAAGCATTTGAATCTGGAATTCAAGATTATCTGACAGTGTCAGATCCTGAAAGAAATGAGATACACAAGAATTGAAATGTCCCTCCACACATTTTGAGCTGGATAATACTTCGTTTTGAGAGTTGTTGTCTTGTGTATTGTAATATGTTTAGCAGCATCCCTGGCCTCTACCCACTAGATGCCAGTAGCATCCCTCAGTTGTGACAACCGAAATGTCTTCAGATGTTGCCAGGTGTCCCATGGGGGTGGTAAAATCATCCCTGGATATTTGTGAGCTTGGCAAAAGTAGTTCTAGTGACGTGATTGAGATGGAAGCTGGACAGCAGTGAGCTGCGGAGGAAGATGGAGGAGAGGGCAGCCTGCTGGTTACCCAGCAGATTGCTCTTCAAAACTGTTTTGCTGAAAAGTAGAGCTGAGGTATGCAATGGTAGTCCTAAGGCAGAAACATGAGCATGCTTAAATGCTAATGAGAAGAAGCCAATAGAGGAGGAAAATGATGCAGGAAAGAGGATAATCAATGATATCTCAACATACCTGAAAAGATGGGAGATTCCATACACTCATAAGTGTTACTCAACTCGGGTCTAAAAACTGGTACTGGTTCAACTGTCTTTTACTGACTTTTGATGCAGATGTAAGAAATTGAGGATAAGCATTTAGAAACTTTCATAGTAATTTGACAAAATAATTTTATGTTAGTTGAACCTAATACAAATTTTGGCTTGCATTTTATACCTATGTTTTATTTTATTTTTCTAGTTATTGCTTTTTTTGTTGAATATTTAAAAATATATAAGCCCATGATGGATTGGCAATAAGAAAAATCTTATTTTTTAAGGATAGTTTGAGAAACTATGCTCTAGAGCACAGGTAGAGTGATTAGACAATGCTGCATTCTAAGTCAGGAGAAGGAAGAAAGAACAGTACAAGAAAAGAAAGTATTATTGGCTTCTATTTACTCTGCAAAGTAGGCCAAATGTCATCTGCTGAAAGTGAGATGGAAAGTGGCTGAGTCAATGGTCTGGGGAAGTGGAGTTTGGAAAAAATGTCACGGGGTACAGGAGATCACCCTGACCCAGAGATATGTGGAAAATATGCCTGATTATTGAGGGCTCACTGGAGTTCAGATCCATGTATTTCTAGTGCTGCCAACAAGATGCCCAGGAAAATTTTCAGAAATAGTTAGAAAAGGTGTTGTAGGGGGTAATATCATATGTGAGCAAGTGGGGAATAATAAACCAGTAAATTTGTGAATAAATACTAACTTAACATTGGTTTATAACAGGCTAGTAAGGAAGGAAAAAAGTTCTTAAAGACTATTTTAACTATTTACATATATTGCATGCCAAGATCAGTGGTAGGTGCTCAAACGTTTTATCAAGCTTTGTGAAATAAGCATTTTAGACACTTAATAATGCAAAAACCGAGATTTGAGAGATTAAGTATCCTTGCAGTCATGTAATAAACTAGAAGTAAAACTAGGGCCAGATTCCATATTTCTAATACCCTATCTTGGACTCTTTTTTAATCTGTATAAAACATTTTAAATAGACATAAAAAATTCCCACATACTGTGACAAAATAAAGACAAGTGTTCTTTTTTTTTTTTTTTTTTGACAAAGAGAGCCCCTTTTATTTTGATTACATTAAGCAATTCTTTCTTCCAGAATTCCTACAATTTTTTTTTTTTTTTTTTTTTTGAGATTATAGTATAATTTTTTTAAAATAATTTATTTGGCTGCATTGGGTCTTCATTGCTGCGCACGGGCTTTCTCTAATTGCGGTGAGTGAAGGCTACTCTTCGTTGTGGTGCACGGGCTTCTCATTGCAGTGGCTTCTCTTGTTCCAGGGCACGGGCTCTAGGCATGCGGGCTTCAGTAGTTGTGGCACGCAGGCTCAGTAGTTGTGGTGCATGGGCTTAGTTGCTCTGCAGCATGTGGGATCTTCCCGGACCAGGGCTCGAACCCGACAAGTGTTCTTTTTAATGAGAGAGAGATTCAGGACTGTCTGTGAGTTTTCTCAGAATTATTTTTTCAGCTTGCTCATTTTGCTCAGTGTTTCCAATACAAGACACCTGGAAATCAGCAATAGGGTATTATGTTCATTGTCTTCTAAGAACACCTCTTTACAATAGATCTGGCTGCCATTTTTCTCTGACTGGAGCATGTAATAATGATAATAACACCTTATATGTTTATTTATATGTTGCTTCACAGTTTCCTAAGTACTTTCATGTACATTATCTTATATGAGCCTCATCACAGCCCAGTGAATTTATTTACCGATGCTTTGTTTCATTCCTGACAGTCATACACATTGATATTAGTCATACACACTTCCCTTATCTATATGGTTGGTTAGCTATGAAAAGCTTTAATCAGACAAACAGAACAATAGAAAGCAAAGAAAGGTGAAAGTGCTATTTATAAATCTGAATTGCTTTGTTCCCCTTCTTTCATTTGGTTAAATCATCAAAAATGTTGTAAGCCTCTTTAGGAATTAGCATTATTTAAATACGTAGTCTTTATGTCTAGTCAGAGCTCTCCAGATAATTTACAGGGTAGTGACTGAATGAATATTTAAAATCTGACAGCCATTTTCAAGGTTTTTTCTGTAAATTTGAAACATAATTTTAATACAATTTTGAAAAATCTAAGAAGATATTTTAAAATTTTGTTTCTCATTCATTATGTAGGAAACCCATATTTACCCCCAATTTTTAAATGATATGATATTACTATTTAAAAGATTGCTTTTCAAGATTAGTTATAGTATACAATGATCTCTAATTTGCATTAAAAAGGATTGCAGTAGTACATTATAACTCTAAAGTTATTCTAAATATAATTTATTCTTTCTTTAAAATTCAGAACAAACTATGGTAACTTGAATAATAATTAACAAAATACAGTAATTTAAAATAAGACTGGTTGAATTTTCTTGCTATTTAAACACTTATTTTTGCCTTGAGATTAACTTTTTAGTTTGTCTTCCCCCTTTTTTTTGTTCAGGTTCATGTCAACAGTAAAATAGAAAAATTTTGGATTTTTTTTTTTTTGTCTCATATTTTAGGGAAAAATATGTTTGTACAGAATCAGCTAAAAGAATCAATCTCAGTGTTCTCTTCATTTATTTATTATTGTATAGTCTCATAGTATTTTTATAAAATTTGAAACATGAAAAAATGACAAACCAATGGAATGAGAGATGTTGATTTATTGCCAATATATCTCTTTCAACTTTGTGACCCTGAAAATTGTTGAATGTACTCTTAAGCTGTATTAGGAAGTTACGTTCTCTCTATAGAATGGTATTAATGAACACTATTTGAAAGAAACAATTGTCTACTCATTCTAAATTAATTAATTATTAAATTATTTAGATGTCTATCAAAGTTTAATTTCCAAATATTATATCATAAAATTAGCCCTAGTGAACTGGAGATAAGCCATAAAAATATTAAATAGAATTCAGTATCCATGGAAAACAGTTGTTATTTATCAGCATTATGTTTCATTGGGTTAATAGGCAGACCGTGTACATTATTTTGCTATTTTGAATTTATTAGCAGTGTGGAAAAAGTTAACTAAATTTTAATCATTAGTAAAACTGAAAAGCTTTTGATAATTTCTTAGAATCTTGCTAATTGATCTGACCTGTATTAAAGATGTTTTAATTGAAAACTGTAGCAATGCAGCTTAATATCTGACCCTCAGAATTTGATAGAATAGAGATCATAGATGTCCAGAGGCATGAATAATGCTCCTAATGTAAATAACCAAGTAACAAATTATGTCATAAATTGTCTCAGTATACTCCGAAATTCTTTCTTTCTACCCAGATTTGTATTTATCGTAGAAAGTGGTAATTTGGATTAAAAAAAAAAATCCATATTTAATTTCAGATGTACTCAATGTTTGTAATGAGACATTCTCCCTGCATACTTTTAAATTCATGTAAATTAATAGGGATTTTAAAAAGCTTGTGAAAAGAGAGAAGACTGTGAAAACTTGTAATTACCCTAAATTTTATCTTTCCTTTGAAAATAAATCTTGAATTAATTTAGAAATTTTAAACAACTTATCCTCTATCTTTAACCAAATGTACCAGACCTGATATCCATAAATAGACACTTGATGTCTGTCAGTAAACTGCATAAAGAGTGGTAAAGAGGACTCTGTGAAAGATGGAACTTTTTAAAGTGATAAGAAGATAAAACTATTATTTCTTTGTGGATAATGTGTATAAAATATAGCATTGTGAATATTTTGAAAGTATACAGATGAGAAAATTAGGTGTTACCTTATGTTCTTATTCCTTTAATTAAGTTTTTTGTAAAGGAATAGTCCTAAACTTTTTTAAAATTATGAGTCCTCCTTTAAGCATCTGGTTGATGTCAAGATTTAAACAATGCAATGATTATTTGGGGGACAAAACTGATTCCATTGCTGTTCTGTTACTGCTCTAGATGTAAAAGAACAGATGTTTGACTCATTTATGAATTATTTTAATAGTTTTCATTAGGTCTTTATCTGTAGTTTGTCAATGTGGTTCTACAGATATATTCAGCCATCTGTTCTTTGGACCTGTGCTTCACGTGACTTACAGGAGTGTGTTAATTTTATTGGATCAGTCATTAATTCAATCAGAAGTTTGTTTGCCCTGGGGATGTTCCAAAAAAGACAGACTCCATGAGTAAAGAACATCCACTCTCTTGCTAAATACTCCTATTTTTAAATAATTTTTCCTATTTATTTAAAAGTCACAGATTTTGGAAATTGTTTTTAGTTTCTAGGCTTCAAAATTCACTTTTCTCAGAGCTTCCATGAGCAATACTCAGAAACATTTATAGACAGTATTTTTAAGAATTTGCTTTTTGGGGCAAAAGAAGTAATATAGCTTTGCATCTGTGTTTCACTCTCATTTCTGAAATGACACGTTGTGAAACCTTTATGGAACACTATGGCTTTCTGACTAGAAAAATTTAAATGTATATGATGTGATATTTATCATAAAGGCAGTTCTCTCAAGATCTCAGTTCCATAGACTAGTGAAGGAGATATTATCAGCAACAGCATCAAGTCTTCTCAGCAACTGGGCTACTGCCTAGAACTAGGTAAAATTAATCCCATCCTTCAGAAACTAACTTCCAACAGTATTTGAGAATAATCTTTGGTCAAGCCTTTTTCTTTTGTGGCCCAGATATCTCAGTGTTCTCCAGCTTTCTTTCTTTTTTTTTTTCTTAATTAATTAATTTATTTGGTTGCACTGGGTCTTAGTTGTGGCAGGCGAGCTCCTTAGTTGTGGCATGCATGTGGGATCTAGTTCCCTGACCAGGGTTGGAACCCGGGCCCCCTGCATTGGAAGCGTGGAGTCTTATCCAGTGCGCCACGAGGGAAGTCCCATCTCCAGCTTTCTGAGGTCACTCTTTGCTTCAGAATCTACGACGATTCCTTGAATTAGTCTCATCTAATATTTCAGTGAGTTTCCAAGGGACCCACCTCATCTTGCTTCCTACCTGTTATTTACTCTGCCACTTTAAGTGATTATTCTGAGTGTTTCTACAAACAAACTAGCCTGAACACATTTTGGATTCCTCATTTCCCCAAAGCTTCACTAACACAAAGCTATTTTTAGTGGACTATTATTGAAGGTTGGTTTGGGAGTAACAGTAGAGGATTACATGCAACAATATAAAATGGAATATTAAACCTCACTGCCCTAAAATGCCATCAGACATTTCTGGACATGGGAAATTTCTGCTCTTAAGCTCTCACTTTCATTTCCCTTTTCTTGAACTTCTTTTTATTTTTCTCTCCAGAAATCTCTCCTCCAAGCTCTACAATCCCATTCCTTATACAGAGTTGTCTCCTTTACCTCACCTGCCCTGACCTCCGGGCATATTTTTTTTATATTGTCTCAAAATGATGAAGGTTCTCTGCTAAACAAATGACTATTTATTTTAGGTCCTCACCTATCAGCATTAATGAAGAAATAGCAGAAGGTTTGATATTCATTTCTTTCATTTATCAAATTCTTAAGCATGATCCCTCATTCCAATCTCTATAAATGACAGAGATTTCTTTTCCCTCTGTTCAGAGCAAGTCCTTGTGGTTTTACTACATAATACATTCATTGGGTTGCACAGGCTTTAGCACAAGGCAAATAGGCTGTGTCGCTTTGAGAAATTTACTTTACTTCTCTGAACTTCTTTTTCCTTCTCAGCACAACAAGCAAAGTATATAACTTTCAAGATTGTTGAGTAACTAAAATTATTTAATGTAATGTTAAAACTCAACAATGTGACCACCCCTCCTTAGCAGAAGTGTCATTTTACTAATTAGAAATACTATTTTTCTTTCTAGACATTGTATTACTAATTTCCCAAATGCACAGTGTCCTCATTGACAGTACAAGAAGTTACTGCCCCAGCCCAATCCATAGCCTGAAAAGTCACCTGTGTCAGTTTTAGTTCTTGCTTCCTTGACTTCTTGGAGCTAGTTGTGGTCTGTACATGAAAAAATCCACTCCAACTCTGAGATTTTAAATTCTTCTGGAAGAATTAGACCTCTTAAATTTCTCCTTTCTACAAATAACCTTCATTTCCTTCTTCTTTCTTTTCTCTTTATTACAGTTGAATTTCCTACTTATATCTCATTGGCTTGGTGATTTTTAATTACTGTCAGATGTAACTTTGGATTAATTAATCCCACCAGACGGCCTCTTAAGATTCATAAGTATTATATTTAAGGCTTTATCCCTGTTCATAAGACAATCCTGGTAAGAATATTTAGTACTGAGTCTCAGTTGTCCCCAGTTTCAAGCCTGACTCAGGATTGAATGGCTATAATTATTTCCATTTGCTTCTGAGCAAGACCTGGTTAGCATACTTTGCCTTACTCTATACTCACATGGTATAGTTTTGCCAATAATTCTACACTAATTGTTCCCAATTTCCCATATTTAAAAATTAGGTATAATTTAAGGGCTCATATAGGCTTATTTTTTTAAAATGGAAGCATATGATTAATATATCCTAGAAAGTTTCCTTGGATTATTACTTTATCAAATACTTTGGTAAGCATAACCAGTTTTTAAAAGGTAACCATTAAAACTTAGTCACAAATCCAGAAATTTCTGAGTAACTCAGAGATTATGGTAAGAACAGGCAGTGGCACCTGGCCCTTCCCACAGGGGAGGGAGTTGCCCTCTGGGTTCAGGGGCACTGACCTATCTCTGTGTCATTGGTTCACCAGAATGAACATATTGAGACCCCAGCAGTGTCAATCACGAGACCCAATTGTGCATATTGCTTCCCAACTCTTGAGTTCCGTGATATCACACGTTCCTAGCTAGAAATTGGCCATAATGGTAGCTTGAAATTGGCAAGAGCTACAGATCAGGTTTGTTTGTTTTTAATACCCCAGGTAGCCAGTTGTATCATTTATCAGCATACCACTGACCCTAAGAAGTTAGCATGTGAGATTTCTAAGACTCATTCCTTAGGAGTATTTCATCTCTGCTTTTAGATTGTGTCTGCTCTGCAATAACTTTTCCGGTCCCTGCTGATGACGAGTGAGAAACTCCAGAGAGAGATTTTAATGAGAAATTCTCAAACTTTTCTGATGCACATAGAGCATTTTCAGAGCAGTGGTAAACCAAATAGCGTGCCTCCATATACCCTAACATTCCTTGGTTATTAAAATGCTCGTGGTTATAATTTGGATGGAAAGGAAGTTATCACATACACATGATAGATAAACATATGATAGACAAAATTAGTCAAGGTTGGTGAAGTGTGTCAACATTAGCACAGATCAGAAAGAGGGAAAGATCCCTGTGAAAGATTCCTCATTTTCTTTGCTTTGACTCTGTTAGTAGTGAGAAAAATCGATGTGATTCTCCTTGAGTATAAACTTGATTCCCAGCAGCAACCCTTGAGCTCCTGACTCTGGTTTCCAAATGGTAGCAGTAGTTCACAGTTCTGAACCTACCTGCAATGAGAATGGCTAACTTTTATACAAAGGTTCACAATGAATTATGCTTAACTAGACCCAGCAGAGACATGTGGACACCACAGCAGGCACGCCAGTAAGTCGGGACCCCTTAAATGAATATTATTGGAATATTTGCCCAGCATCTTTTCAGATGGAGAAAGTGTGGACAAAAAGGGCCACTGAGAACAATTCCAACATTAATGCTCCACGCATCAAAACAAAATTCTTGTTCTTTACCAATTTATTCAGATCTGCCCTTCAGAGAATTAAGTTAATTAGAAGGTGGGTTAGTGACTGTCTTTTTTTTTTTTAACTTTTTAATTTATATTGGAGCATAGTTGATTAACAATGTTGTGATAGTTTCAGATGTACAGCAAAGTGATTCAGTTATACATATACATGTATTATTCTTTTTCAAATTCTTTTCCTATTTAGGTTGTTACATAATATTGAGCAGAGTTCCCTGTGTCATACAGTAGGTCCTTGTTGGTTACCCATTTTAAATATAGCAGTGTGTACATGTCAGTCCCACACTCCCTAACTATCCCTTCCCTCTACCCTTCCCCCCTGGTAACCATAAGTTCGTTCTCTAAGTCTGTGAGTCTGTTTCTGTTTTGTAAATAAGTTCATTTGTATCATTTCTTTTTAGATTCTGCATATAATTGATATCATATGATAGTTCTCATTCTCTGACTTACTTCACTCAGTTTGACAATCTCTAGGTCCATCCATGTTGCTGCAAATGGCATTATTTCATTCCTTTTAATGGCTGAGTAATATTCCATTGTATATATGTACCACATCTTCTTTATCCATTCATCTGTCAATGGGCATTTAGGTTGCTTCCATGTCTTGGCTATTGTAAACAGTGCTGCAATGAGCATTGGGGTGCATGTATCCTTTTGGACCATGTTTTTCTCTGGACATATGCCCAGGAGTGGGATTGCAGGATCATATGGTAGCTCTATTTTTAGTTTTTTTAAGGAACCTCCATACTGTTCTCCATAGTGGCTGTACCAGTTTACACTCCCACCAACAGTGTAGGAGGGTTCTCTTCTCTCCACACCCTCTCCAGCATTTATTGTTTGTGGATTTTTTGATGATAGCCATTTTGACTGGTGTGAGGTGATATCTCATTGTAGTTTTGACTTGCATTTCTCTAATAATTAGCAATGTTGAACATCTTTTCATGTACTTCTTGGCCATCTGTATGTTTTCTTTGGAGAAATGTCTATTTAGGGCTTCTGCCCATTATTTGATTGGGTTGTTGGGTTAGTGACTGTTTTTACCTGGGTGTGCTTCAAGGAGCCTCACATTCTTGACCCCAATGTGTTTTATCAAAGTAATCCTTCCCATCTGCTCAAGACAATCTTCCTGAGATGAATTACAATGCCCCCTTTTCCATCACTTTTATTTTCAGAGATTTTTTTATTATTCTGCATAATTGTTAAAGGAACAGGTTTTGGAATGAGATTTTCTAGATTCTCATCTCAGCTCCATTATTTACTAGCCTGGTGAATTTTGAAAGTTATTGAGACTCTGTTGAGCCTCAGTCTCCATACGCACAAACTAGGGATCATAAAAATTTACAACATAAGCTTTAGACAGATCTAATTATATGATGATTAAATGATTGAACTTGTACAATGCCTAGCATATAATTCAAAATATAACAGTTACAGATTGGTGCCTATGTCACCTGCCCAGCTGATCTGTTTCATCTGGTGCTGATTATCACTATGTTCTGTGCCTCAGCTCTGCCTTCTCCTCATTGTCCAGTGACCTCTGTGGTATCTCTAGGGAAACCTAGCTATATATATATATATATATATACTGCAGAAGAATTGCCCCACCCCAAAATCATTTTATTCTATCATTTCTCAATGGTTTTCTTGTCACTCAGGAATTGTTTTCAAGAACCTTTGATATTTCCAGGCACTCTCCTTCCTTATGAGTCTTCCATTCTAGCCAGATTTGTCTACTCACTGACTTTGTAACTTTTTTTATGACCTTATTCACTTACTATTGCTCCCTCCTAACAATTTATCTAACCCTTATTATCCCTAGAAGTGTAACTCAAGTCTTATTTCTCTGAGACTTTTTCTTGAAGATAATTTTTATTTATTTGTTTTGCTCCAAGACGGATAAACCTCAATGCCTGCATTGACTATTTAGCACCTGCATTGATTCTCTTGTATTGGTACAGTCTCCTGCAGATTACTTCTATTAAATTGTAAATTCTTTGAGGGGCTGATCTTATCTTTATTTTCTCAGCTCTCCCATTACTTACTACAATATCCTGTACATATCATTTTGATTATCAGGAATGGTACATAATGTAAAAATTGGACCTGCTTATTTTTTATCCAACACTTTATGATGAAATCCTCAAACATACAGAAAATTTTAAAGGCTTATACAGTGAACAACCCTATTTCCACCACCAAGTCTCTACAATTGTTGAGCATACTCATTTACTATAATTATTGATCAAGTTTCCCTTTTTGACATGACTAACTTTTGAAAGGTTTATAAATTGAAGTATCCCATTTGGGGACATTATCCTTTATTAGAAAGTGGTTAATTCTGCTTCATAAATCTTTTCACACTCTTTCTCCAAGCTTCAGAACATATGAAGTAAATGTTTAATTAATTAGTATAAATCTTAGTTACTATGGTAATTTCATTGTCCTAATATGGATCTACAAACTATCTATTGTTGTTAAGCCCAACAAAATTTTAATTTTTATTTCTATAGCAGAGCTATTTATAAATAAACTGTTGCTTTTTGTATTTGTAATGTTTCAAAACTATTTTTTTTTTTTTTTTAGCTGTCACAGATTTATTAGCTTTAGTAGGTAGTGCCAAACATTTTCCTGAAGTTGTTATACCAGTTTACACCAGCAATGTAAGAGCGTCTCTAGTTGTGAGAGTTAACACTTGGTATCATTATTTATTTATTTATTTATTTATTTATTTATTTATTTATTTAAACATCTTTATTGAAGTATAATTGCCTTACAATGGTGTGTTAGCTTCTGCTTTATAACAAGGTGAATCAGTTATACATATACAATATGTTCCCATTTCTCTTCCCTCTTGCATCTCCCTCCCTCCCACCCTCCCCATCCCACCCCTCTAGGTGGTCACAAAGCACCAAGCTGATCTCCCTGTGCTATGCGGCTGCTTCCCACTAGCTATCTATTTTACATTTGGTAGTGTATATATGTCCATGACACTCTCTTACCCTGTCACATCTCACCCCACCCCCTCCCCATATCCTCAAGTCCATTCTCTGGTAGGTCTGTGTCTTTATTCCTGTCTTGCCACTAGGTTCTTCATGGCCTTTTTTTTTTTTTTTTTCCCTTAGATTCCGTATATATGTGTTAGCATACTGTATTTGTTTTTCTCTTTCTGACTTACTTCACTCTGTATGACAGACTCTAACTCCATCCACCTCATTACAAATACCTCCATTTCATTTCTTTTTATGGCTGAGTAATATTCCATTGTATATATGTGCCACATCTTCTTTATCCATTCATCTGTCGATGGACATTTAGATTGCTTCCATGTCCTGGCTATTGTAAATAGAGCTGTGATGAACATTTTGGTACATGACTCTTTTTGACCTATGGTTTTCTCAGGGTATATGCCAGTAGTGGGATTGCTGGGTTGTATGGTAGTTCTATTTGTAGTTTTTTAAGGAACCTCCATACTGTTCTCCATAGTGGCTGTATCAATTTACATTCCCACCAACAGTGCAAGAGTGTTCCCTTTCCTCCACACCCTCTCCAGCATTTATTGTTTCTAGATTTTTTGATGATGGCCATTCTGACCGGTGTGAGATGATATCTCATTGTAGTTTTGATTTGCATTTCTCTAATGATTAATGATGTTGAGCATTCTTTCATGTGTCTGTAGGCCATCTGTATATCTTCTTTGGAGAAATGTCTATTTAGGTCTTCTGCCCATTTTTGGATTGGGTTGTTCGTTTTTTTGTTATTGAGCTGCATGAGCTGCTTGTAAATCTTGGAGATTAATCCTTTGTCTGTTGCTTCATTTGCAAATATTTTCTCCCATTCTGAGGGTTGTCTTTTGGTCTTGTTTATGGTTTCCTTTGCTGTGCAAAAGCTTTGAAGTTTCATTAGGTCCCATTTGTTTATTTGTGTTCTTATTTCCATTTCTCTGGGAGCTGGGTCAAAAAGAATCTTGCTGTGATGTATGTCATAGAGTGTTCTGCCTATGTTTTCCTCTAAGAGTTTGATAGTGTCTGCCCTTACACTTAGGTCTTTAATCCATTTTGAGTTTATTTTTGTGCATGGTGTCAGGGAGTGTTCTAATTTCATACTTTTACATGTAGCTGTCCAATTTTCCCAGCACCACTTATTGAAGAGGCTGTCTTTTCTCCACTGTATATGCTTGCCTCCTTTATCAAAGATAAGGTGACCATATGTGTGTGGGTTTATCTCTGGGCTTTCTATCCTGTTCCATTGATCTATATTTCTGTTTTTGTGCCAGTACCAAACTGTCTTGATTACTGAAGCTTTGTAATATAGTCTGAAGTCAGGGAGCCTGATTCCCCCAGCTCCATTTTTCGTTCTCAAGATGGCTTTGGCTATTCGGGGTCTTTTGTGTTTCCATACAAATTGTGAAATTTTTTGTTCTAGTTCTGTGGAAAATGCCAGTGGTAGTTTGATAGGGATTGCATTGAATCTGTAGATTGCTTTGGGTAGTAGAGTCATTTTCACAATGTTGATTCTTCCAATCCAAGAACATGGTATATCTCTCCATCTATTTGTATCATCTTTAATTTCTTTCATCAGTGTCTTATAATTTTCTGCATACAGGTCTTTTGTCTCCTTAGGTAGGTTTATTCCTAGATATTTTATTCTTTTTGTTGCAATGGTAAACGGAAGTGTTTTCTTAATTTCACTTTCAGATTTTTCGTCATTAGTGTATAGAAATGCAAGAGATTTCTGTGCATTAATTTTGTATCCTGCTACTTTACCAAATTCATTGATTAGCTCTAGGAGTTTTCTGGTAGCATCTTTAGGATTCTCTATGTATAGTATCATGTCATCTGCAAACAGTGACAGCTTTACTTCTTCTTTTCTGATTTGGATTCCTTTTATTTCTTTGTCTTCTCTGATTGCTGTGGCTAACACTTCCAAAACTATGTTGAATAATAGTGGTGAGAGTGGGCAACCTTGTCTTGTTCCTGATCTTAGTGGAAATGGTTTCAGTTTTTCACCATTGAGGACAATGTTGGCTGTGGGTTTGTCATATATGGCCTTTATTATGTTGAGGAAAGTTCCCTCTGTGCCTACTTTCTGCAGGGCTTTTATCATAAATGGGTGTTGAATTTTGTCGAAAGCTTTCTCTGCATCTATTGAGATGATCATATGGTTTTTCTCCTTCAATTTGTTAATATCGTGTATCACATTGATTAATTTGCGTATGTTGAAGAATCCTTGCATTCCTGGGATAAACCCCACTTGATCATAGTGTATGATCCTTTTAATGTGCTGTTGGATTCTGTTTGCTAGTATTTTGTTGAGGATTTTTGCATCTATGTTCATCAGTGATATTGGCCTGTAGTTTTCTTTCTTTGTGACATCTTTGTCTGCTTTTGGTATCAGGGTGATGGTGGCCTCGTAGAATGAGTTTGGGAGTGTTCCTCCCTCTGCAATATTTTGGAAGAGTTTGAGAAGGATAGGTGTTAGCTCTTCTCTAAATGTTTGATAGAATTCGCCTGTGAAGCCATCTGGTCCTGGGCTTTTGTTTGTTGGAAGGTTTTTAATCACAGTTTCAATGTCAGTGCTTGTGATTGGTCTGTTCATATTTTCTATTTCTTCCTGGTTCAGTCTCGGCAGTTTGTGCATTTCTAAGAATCTGTCCATTTCTTCCAGGTTGTCCATTTTATTGGCATAGAGTTGCTTGTAGTAATCTCTCATGATCGTTTGTATTTCTGCAGTGTCAGTGGTTACTTCTCCTTTTTCATTTCTAATTCTATTGATTTGAGTCTTCTCCCTTTTTCTCTTGATGAGTCTGGCTAATGATTTATCAATTTTGTTTATCTTCTCAAAGAACCAGCTTTTAGTTTCATTGATTTTCGCTATTGTTTCCTTCATTTCTTTTTCATTTATTTCTGACCTAATCTTTATGATTTCTTTCCTTCTGCTGGCTTTGGGGGTTTTTTGTTCTTCTTTCTCTAATTGCTTTAGGTGCAGGGTTAGGTTGTTTATTCGAGATGTTGCCTGTTTCTTGAGGTAGGCTTGTATTGCTATAAACTTCCCTCTTAGCACTGCTTTTGCTGCGTCCCATAGGTTTTGGGTCGTCGTATCTCCATTGTCATTTGTTTCTAGGTATTTTTTGATTTCCCCTTTGATTTCTTCAGTGATCACTTCGTTATTAAGTAGTGTATTGTGTAGCCTCCATGTGTTTGTATTTTTTACAGATCTTTTCCTGTAATTGATATCTAGTCTCATAGCGTTGTGGTCGGAAAAGATACTTGATACGATTTCAATTTTCTTAAATTTACCAAGGCTTGATTTGTGACCCAAGATATGATCTATCCTGGAGAATGTTCCATGAGCACTTGAGAAAAATGTGTATTCTGTTGTTTTTGGGTGGAATGTCCTATAAATATCAATTAAGTCCATATTGTTTAATGTATCATTTAAAGCTTGTGTTTCCTTATTTATTTTCATTGTGGATGATCTGTCCATTGGTGAAAGTGGGGTGTTAAAGTCCCCTACTATGATTGTGTTGCTGTCGATTTCCCCTTTTATGGCTGTTAGTATTTGCCTTATGTATTGAGGTGCTCCTATGTTGGGTGCATAAATATTTACAATTGTTATACCTTCCTCTTGGATCGATCCCTTGATCATTATGTAGTGTCCTTCTTTGTCTCTTGTAATAGTCTTTATTTTAAAGTCTATTTTGTCTGATATGAGAATTGCTACTCCAGCTTTCTTTTGATTTCCATTTGCATGGAATATCTTTTTCCATCCCCTCACTTTCAGTCTGTATGTGTCTCTAGGTCTGAAGTGGGTCTCTTGTAGACAGCATATATATGGGTCTTGTTTTTGTATCCATTCAGCCAGCCTGTGTCTTTTGGTGGGAGCATTTAATCCATTTACATTCAAGGTAATTATCGATATGTATGTTCCTATTCCCATTTTCTTAAATGTTTTGGGTTTGTTATTGTAGGTGTTTTCCTTCTCTTGTGTTTCTTGCCTAGAGAAGTTCCTTTAGCATTTGTTGTAAAGCTGGTTTGGTGGTGCTGAACTCTCAGCTTTTGCTTGTCTGTAAAGGTTTTAATTTCTCCATCAAATCTGAATGAGATCCTTGCTGGGTAGAGTAATCTTGGTTGTAGGTTTTTCTCCTTCATCACTTTAAGTATATCCTGCCACTCCCTTCTGGCTTGCAGAGTTTCTGCTGAAAGATCAGATGTTAACCTAATGGGGATTCCCTTGTGTGTTATTTGTTTTTTTTTCCCTTGCTGCTTTTAATATGTTTTCCTTATATTTAATTTTTGACAGTTTGATTAATATGTGTCTTGGTGTGTTTCTCCTTGGGTTTATCCTGTATGGGACTCTCTGTGCTTCCAGGACTTGGTTAACTATTTCCTTTCCCATATTAGGGAAGTTTTCAACTATAATCTCTTCAAATATTTTCTCAGTCCCTTTCTTTTTCTCTTCTTCTTCTGGGACCCCTATAATTCCAATGTTGGTGCGTTTAATGTTGTCCCAGAGGTCTCTGAGGCTGTCCTCAGTTCTTTTCATTCTTTTTTCTTTATCCTGCTCTGCAGTAGTTATTTCCACCATTTTATCTTCCAGGTCACTTATCCTTTCTTCTGCCTCAGTTATTCTGCTATTGATCCCATCTAGAGTATTTTTAGTTTCATTTATTGTGTTTTTCATCGTTGCTTGGTTCTTCTTTAGTTCTTCTACGTCCTTGTTAAATGTTTCTTGCATTTTGTCTATTCTATTTCCCAGATTTTGGATCATCCTTACTATCATTATTCTGAATTCTTTTTCTGGTAGACTACCTATTTCCTCTTCATTTGTTAAGTCTGGTGTGTTTTGACCCTGTTCCTTCATCTGCTGTGTGTTTTTCTGTCATCTCATTTTGCTTATCTTACTGTGTTTGGGGTCTCCTTTTCACAGGCTGCAGGTTCGTAGTTCCTGTTGTTTTTGGTATCTGTCCCCAGTGGCTAAGGTTGGTTCAGTGGGTTGTGAAGGCTTCCTGGTGGAGGGAACTAGTGCCTGAGTTCTGGTGGATGAGGCTGGATCTTGTCTTTCTGGTGGGCACGTCCACGTCTGATGGTGTATTTTGGGGTGTCTGTGGCCTTATTATGATTTTAGGCAGCCTCTCTGCTAATGGATGGGGCTGTGTTCCTGTCTTGCTAGTTGTTTGGCATAGGGAGTTCAGCACTGTAGCTTGCTGGTCATTGAGTGATGCTGGGTCTTGATGTTGAGATGGAGATCTCTGGGAGATTTTTGCCGTTTGGTATTACGTGGAGCTGGGAGGTCTCTTGTGGACCAGTGTCCTGAAGTTGGCTCTCCCACCTCCGAGGTACGGCCCTGATGCCTGGCTGGAGCACCAAGAGCCTTTCGTCCACACGGCTCAGAGTAAAAGGGAGAAAAAATAGAAAGAAAGAAAGAAAGAGGCTATAATATAGTGAAATAAAATAAAGCTATTGTAAAGCAAAGCTATACAGACAAAATCTCACCCAGAAGCATATACATATACACTCACAAAAAAAAGGAAAAGGGGAAAAATTAATATCTCCTGCTCCCCAAGTCCCCCTCCTGAATTTGGGATGATTCGTTGTCTATTCAGGTATTCAACAGATGCAGGCACATCAAGTTGTGGAGTTTTAATCCGCTGCTTCTGAGGCTGCTGGGAGAGATTTCCCCTTCTCTTCCCTGTTCGCACAGCTCCCGGGGTTCAGCTTTGGATTTGGACCCGCCTCTGCATGTAGGTCGCCTGAGGGTGTCTGTTCCCTGCCCAGACAGGACGGGGTTAAAGGAGCAGCTGCTTCGGGGGCTCTGGCTCACCCAGGCCGCGGGGAGGGAGGGGAATAGAGGAGGCGGGGCAAGCCTTCGGCGTCAGAGGCCGGCGTGACGTTGCACCAGCCTGAGGCGCGCAGTGCGTTCTCCCGGGGATATTGTCCCTAGATCACGGGACCCTGGCAGTGGCGGGCTGTACGGGCTCCCGGGAGGGGCGGTGTGGAGAGTGACCTGTGCTCGCACACAGGATTTTTGGAGGCAGCAGCAGCAGCCCCAGCGTCTCACGCCCGTCTCCAGGGTCCGCGCTGATGACCGCGGCTCGCGCCCGTCTCTGGATTCTGTGCTGTTAGCCGCGGTTCGCGCCCGCCTCTGGGGTCCGCACTGATAGCCGCGGCTCGTGCCCGTCTCTGGAGTTCGTTTAGGCGGCGCTCTGAATCCCCTCTCCTCGCGCACCAGGAAACAAAGAGGGAAGAAAAAGTCTCTTGCCTCTTCGGCAGCTGCAGACTTTTTCCCCGGACTCCCTCCCGGCTAGCTGTGGTGCGCTAACCCCTTCAGGCTGTGTTCACGCCGCCAACCCCAGTCCTCTCCCTGCGATCCGACCGAAGCCCGAGCCTCAGCTCCCAGCCCCGCCCGCCTCGGCGGGTGAGCAGACGAGCCTCTCGGGCTGGTGAGTGCTGCTAGGCGCCGAGCCTCCGTGCGGGAATCTCTCCGCTTTGCCCTCTGCACCCCTGTTGTTGCGCTCTCCTCCGTGGCTCCGAAGCTTCCCCCCTCTGCCACCCGCAGTCTCTGCCCGCGAAGGGGCTTCCTAGTGCGTGGAAACCTTTCCTCCTTCACAGCTCCCTCCCACTGGTGCAGGTGCCGTCCCTCTTCTTTTGTCTGTGTTATTTCTTTTTTCTTTTGCCCTACCCAAGTACGGGGGGAGTTTCTTGCCTTTTGGGAGGTCTGACGTTTTCTGCCAGCGTTCAGTGGGTGTTCTGTAGGAGCAGTTCCACCTGTAGATGTATTTCTACTGTATCTGTGGGAAGGAAGGTGATCTCCGCATCTTACTCTTCTGCCATCTTCTCCCCAACCTCCCCTCAAAACTATTTTTAAAAGTAAGTATGATATCTTACTTGTAAAAAATATTTTGTCCCACTGAAATCATAAATAACCCTAGTAGATTTGATTAGTACAAACTGGTAAATTATAAACCTATACACTAAAGTGAAGGTATGTAAGATTAAATACTGGTTATGCTTGAATTTTTTTTTAATTTTGAAAGACTAGATTAATCCAAGGTAAATTTTGTTTATGTAAGGACTGCTATTCTTAGAAACTCTAACAGAGAATTGCCTTGATCAATTTAAGACTGAAGATTGACAAAGAGGTTTTACCTCAAATAATGTTTGCCTATTTATCTTTATGAAATTTCTGGGTTACTCAGACTTAGGTTTACATTTATCTCATGTGCAGTTAGATCGTAATCTCCTTGAGGACAGATACTCTGTCTCATTCACAACCCTTAGTGTGTTTCATAGTACATAGCTGCAGCTAAAAATATGACTGTTGAGTGAATAGTAGGAAGAAAATGGGACACTCTAGCCTTGCATTTGTCCTTATAACAAACATTTATTGAGTCTTCAGTTTGCAGAGTACGAGGCTACATTGAGTTTGGGTATAGTTGTGCAATACACATGAGAAAATCAATTCTTCTTTGCTCTTGCAGCAAGTTGTATAGACTTTTTTGAGAAACAGCTTCCAGCTCTCTATGCCTAGAAGAAAGGGAACTTTTTACTTATATGTATTTTTCAATAGTAGTCCAAAGACAAGCAAGTAAATTTAAGTCTATTTTGTGATATTTTCCTTAAATAATAGTGGGCTTTTGGGAGGCCGTATTTAGTTCCTATATATCCATGGGAAATTGGTGTATTCAGATATTGTTAAAATCCCCCAATACAAACCAAAGGAAATAAAGTGTGATGTTCAAAGGAAGTATATTTAGGACTTTTTGCTATGGCAAGGAAATTTTACTGTTATTTGTGGAAGGGAGGGAAAAATTATCACTAAAA
The DNA here is from genome assembly GCF_949987535.1 of Balaenoptera acutorostrata. NCBI lineage: Eukaryota > Metazoa > Chordata > Mammalia > Artiodactyla > Balaenopteridae > Balaenoptera > Balaenoptera acutorostrata. The sequence goes on from NC_080065.1 coordinate 82,923,813, forward strand.
TAAATTTAATTTAAATAAATGTATTTAAAATAAATGTAATTATTAAATTTATGTTAAATTTAACATTTTACTTCTGAGTAGTTTTCATTTTATTCTTGTATGTATACAGGTGAGGTTCATGAGAATATAATTAGAGTGTGTAATTATCAAATGTATTTTAGACACTCAAACGCTTACTTTCCTCCTACTAGTACCTGAGGCATGTAAAATACTTTATTCACGTATTCCTATCCACCTCTTGGGACCTGATAAGGAAGGAAGCAGGAAACTCCTTTCAAGGTTCTATTTCCTGAAATGCTTTATCTTGTTTTCATTCAGTCCTTCATCAATTTACCCTTTTAGGTCAGGTGCTCCCCTTCATAAAACAACATTCCCTAGAACCTACCTTTAAAGTCTCAGTGTTGTTGAGCTTTCTTAGATGGGACATGGAGTTCTGTTATCTTCTGTATCTGTCAAGAGCAACTTCATTTGGAAGACATGTTAAGGTATTAACAAATACTTAACTATATTGGAGGTAAAGTAAAAAATAACTTTAGTACTATATTACTCATAAAATTAAGGATTGAGTTCAGTTTCTAACTCTGATAATAGCACCATGACAAGGAGTGTTCTATCATGTTAATGCTTCCTAGAAACCAATACCTAGAGCAGCATATGCTTAAGGGGATCTCATTTTTTAGGTATCACGAATTAATCATTGGGACAGTGGACTTGGTACCAATGAAATTATAAATGTGACCAATGTATATACATATATCAAAGCAATGATACAACTAAATATTAATTAGTTAACACAACTAAATATCAATAAATGTTAGTGGAATGGAATATTAATTTAAGAGGAAAAATTGTCTAAAAAATGAACATCAGTTAAAATTATACATATTAATTTTAAGAGGTTTCCCTGGGTATTACACAGGTATTAACATATATAAAATATAACTCTCTTGTAAACTTTAGTGACTTTTAAGAAATTCACCTATAAAACAGTGATCATATTTAATTCATATTAATTCATAATAATAATTTTATTTACCTTCTTCAACTTCAGAGTTGTTTTACAAGTTATGTTAAAAATTTTCTCGAAATAATATGGATAATTTTTCATCTTATTTACTAAAATTTTTCTTTATTAAGGGAGAGATATTGACAGTTCTCCCAATTTTATTGGAAATATGCTTTACAAATAATAAATTTCTATTCATATGACATTCAGTGTGCTGTTTAACATGAGTAAAATTGGAGACTTAAATTAAACAAATTTGCCTGTTGAATGAGTGAAGTTTGCAAGTGGCAAAAACTGGAGCCTCTCTTTTCAGGTGTAACTGTAGACCTCTTATAGGTGAGTTCGACTAGAGACTTTTGATTTTTTTAGAGATAAACCCAAAACAAGCTTTTTCTGAGACAAGTGGACTAAGAAGTTTAAGGTTCAGTAAAAATGTATTTATATTTTCTTTCTAAACATATCCAAGGCATCCATCATGTTTAAGGTTGTACTCCTCTATAAGTAACATGCTGTTATTTGAATAGCAGAAAATAATGAAACACCTCCTGATAGTCAATACTTTTTGGCAACATCAGTGAAAAATCACAACTTGCAGAAAATTTCCAGGATTACTAAAGAACTTTAAATCTCTTTATTTTTATCTTACGTTTTTATACTTATTAATAGCACACTCTACTATTAATTTATATCAAATGATCTGTATTTATTTTCAGTGGATTTTTTTAAAATTATTTATTTATTTATTTTTATTTATGGTTGTGTTGGGTCTTCGTTTCTGTGCGAGGGCTTTTTCCAGTCGTGGCAAGCGGGGGCCACTCTTCATCGCGGTGCTCAGGCCTCTCACTATCGCGGCCTCTCTTGTTGCGGAGCACAGGCTCCAGATGCGCAGGCTCAGTAATTGTGGCTCACGGGCCTAGTTGCTCCGCGGCATGTGGGATCTTCCCAGACCAGGGCTCGAACCCGTGTCCCCTGCATTGGCAGGCAGATTCTCAACCACTGCGCCACCAGGGAAGCCTCAGTGGATATTTTTAAATAGTATGATAGTCAATTTGTATTGTCTGTATTTATAAAAAATTGTTTGTATGATTTCATAGTTTTTAAAATTCATTGCTTTGGGAATACATCTTTTAGAAACCATTTCATGGCCTTCACTTTTTCATCCTTTTCCCTTTCTCAGCATAGGCATTGGCAAAAAGGAAAATTTATTTTAAAGCAAATTAAATGGTCCCTTTAGGTATTGATTCAAGTTTTCTTCTTCAGAAGGAACACAACACCTGTGTAAATGAAGAATGACTTTCAGAAAAATGTACATAAGTCCAACAAGCCAATAATAACTTAGGGTAATTACAAGTTAGACCTGCACTTTCTGATATGGACACGTGGCTACTGAGCACTTAAAATGTGGCTAGTCTGAGATGTGTGGCAAGTGTAAGATAAACACAGGATTTCAAAACTTAGTATGGAATAAAGAATGTACAATATCTTGAGACTTCCCTGGTGGTCCAGTGGTTAAGAGTCCGCCTTCCAATGCAGGGGATGCAGGTTTGATCCCTGGTTGAGGAACTAAAATCCCACATGCCACAGGGCAACTAAGCCCGCACACCACAACTACTGAACCCACGTGCTCTGGAGCCCACGCACCACAAGTAGAGAGCCCGGGCACCGCAACTAGAGAAGCCTGCGTGCTGCAAAGAAGATCCCGCGTGCTGCAACTAAGACCTGATGCAGCCAAATAAATAAATAAATATTAAATTAAAAAAAAATCTACAATATCTCATTAATAAATTTTACATTGATTACATGTTAAAATGATAATCTTTTGAATATGTTGAGTTAAATATTTTATTTTAAAATTAATTTCACCTGTTTTTTAATATATATACTAGAAAGTCTAAAATTACATGTGTGGCTTGCATTTTATTTCTATTGAACAGTGATAAGTTAGTTCATGACCTGCTGGTGCCTTACATGTGTTTTACTCACTGGTGCATTAGTGAGTAGTGTCATTATTCACTAACCGATGGACTTTCAAAGACCTTTCCACTTTCATGTTGACTGCGAGGGGATGTCCAGGTAATGAATTATTCATTCGTAGCACTGAGGAAGCATTTAGTAGATTCCAAGAGGAGTGTTGAGCCAAGGGCAGTTTTAGGTAGACAGGCTTCTGACATCTGTCTCAATCTAAGCATATATCACTATATTCCTCCTATTACTCAACTGTGTATTTATTCTCAGAAACAGCCATTACTTTCCCATGCTCACAGGAGGAACTATGTTGACTAGATTATGCTAAAATTTTCATTGTTTTTATTCTGACTCATTTTTCCCAGCCTTGTTGAGATATATTTGACATATGACATTGTGTAAGTTTAAGGTATAACGTGATGATTTGGTATATGTATGTATTATGAAGTGATTATCACAGTAAGGTTAGTTAACACATCCATCACTTCACATAGTTACAATTTTTGTGTGTGTATGTGATGAGAACTTTCAAGATCTGCTCTCAGCAACTTTCAAGTATACAATACAGTCTCCTTAACTATAGTCACCATGATGTACATTGTGTCCCCAAAACGTATTTATCTTGTAACTGGAAGTTTGTACCCTTTGACCACCTTCACCCTCCCCAACCCAATCCTAGCAATCACCAATCTACTCTCTATTTCTATGAGTTTGTTTTTTTTTTTTTTAGATTTAATGTATGAGACCATGTAGCAACTGTCTTTGTCTGACTTATTTCTACAGCGTAATGTTCTCAAGGTTCATCCATGTTGCTACAAATAGCCAGCTTTCTTTCCTTTTTATAGCTGAATAATGTTCCCTTGTGTGTGACAAAGACATTTTCTTTATCCATTCATCCATCAGTGGACACTTAGGTTGTTTCAATGTCTTGGCTATCATTAATGATGCTACAATAAACGTAGGGGTGCAGATATTTCTACAAGATAGTGATTTTATTTCATTCAGATATATACCTAGAAGTATAATTGCTGGATCATATGGTAGTTCTATTTTTAATTTTTTTTAAAATAAATTTATTTATTTATTTATTTATTTATTTATTTATTTATTTTATGGCTGTGTTGGGTCTTCGTTTCTGTGTGAGGGCTTTCTCCAGCTGTGGCAAGCGGGGGGCCACTCTTCATCACGGTGTGCGGGCCTCTCACTGTCGCGGCCTCTCCCGTTGCAGAGCACAGGCTCCAGACGCGCAGGCTCAGTAGTTGTGGCTCACGGACTTAGTTGCTCTGCGGCATGTGGGATCTTCCCAGACCAGGGCTCGAACCCGTGTCCCCTGCATTGGCAGGCAGATTCTTAACTGCTGCGCCACCAGGGAAGCCCTATTTTTAATTTTTTGAGGAACCTCCATAATGTTTTAGTGGCTGTACAAATTTACATTCCCACCAATAGTGAACAAAAGTTCTCTTTTCTTCACATCTTCAATAATATTTGTTATCTCTTGTCTTTTTAATAATAGTCATTCTAACAGGTGGGAGGTGACATTTCATTGTGGTTTTAATTTTCCTGATGATTAGTGATGCTGAGCACCTTTTCATGTACCTATTGGCCATTTGAATTCTTGTTTGGGGAAATGTCTACTCATGTCCTTTGCCCATTACCTTATATGAGGCACAAAAGTTAATTCAAAATGTATTAAAGGCTGAAATGTAAGACCTGAAGCCATAAACCTCCTAGAAGAAAACACAGGGGAAAAGAGCCTTTACATTGGTCTCAGCAGTATATTACTAAGATGTATTTTTGGATATGACACCAAAAGCACAAGCAACAAAAGCAAAAATGTGCAAGTGGGACCACATCAACTAAAAAGCTTCTGCACAGCAAAAGAAACAGTCAACAAAATAAAAAAGCAACCTAGGGAATGGGAGAAAATATTTACAAACCACATATCTGATAAGGAGTTAATATCCAAAATATATAAGGAACTCATACAACTCAGTAGCAGAAAACAATCCAATTCTGATTCATTTTTGACACAATATTCTCAATATTAACGTGTTTTATTTGTAATTATTATTTTTTAATGCTGTTAGCCTTCTAGTCAATGTAATACCCTGCCCAAGGGAACTAAAATATTTTTCATCAAAGAAAAAAATCAGATGGTTAATGAAACTGACATTTGTAGAAATGAAGCTGACAGCGAAATCATGGGTGACTATCCAGGCCAGTTTGGCAGGGAAAAATTATTAGAGTGCTAACAAGACTAATAATAAATGTGTGGAAAGTCTCGGTGCTCTTTTTCAGGCTCAGATGCTGATGTGCTTTGACTACAACTGCCAGGATTATCTCATTCAGCTATTTAGTCCTTCATCAGGATGCTGGAAAGATGAATTAAAAAACTGATACACCTATGCCCTTAATGCAAGTATTCTGATGTTGTAGTTTCCCTAACTCAATATTTACTTGTTTAGAGTAATCCCAACACCAAAATAAGAACTCAATTTAAGAAAATATCAACCGGTATGTCTTTGTATACAAACTAAACAATTATTGGTTTTACTTTCTACATCACCTTTTAGCAATTTATTTATATATTCAATTCAATTCAAATATATATATGAGTATAATTGCATGGATAGTAAAATAGTCCTTCAGAATTTATTTCATTACCTTGATAAACAGGCATTTATTAAGACCATCTATATGCTGATCACTAGGTTGGCCTCTGTGGGAAATACAAGAATCATTGTTGACCTTACATATCTCACACTCTAGCTTTGAGTTTTCTTCTATCTCAGTGGGAATGACTCTGTATAGATCTAGATAATAAATGAATTCTTAATTATGTGAATGTGCAGCCATCTCTCATTTGTGACATAAAGAATAGAGATAACTGGGAAAACAGAAATCTACAGAGAGTTCTGTCTCCAAACAATTCACATTCTGTTTTAAACTTTTCCTTGTCTTGTTTTTTTCCTTAAAGATTTTTTTTTAATTTGTAAAAATAAACCGATTTACATTATACTTCATTAGACTGTGAAGGTGTAGAATAAATTTCATTTATTATTTTGCTCCTGGCATCCAATACAGATCTTAGTGCATTTTGTACATCAGAAAAGCTGGCTCTGATTGCAAAGAATGTGGGTAGGATGAGGACATTTGAAAAAAGGCAAACATAACGTTCCAGTTGGCTTGTAGAAAAACCTTTATATTTTTTATTCACCCTTTTATGTTCCTTAGAGCACCTCATAGAATACTGTGCATAAAACAAATGCTAAATGACATAGGACCCTGCTTTATAAGTGATAAAATAATCAAGAGTGGACCGTATAATATTGATAATTTATGGCTCTGGTGTGCTGGTGAAGAAAAAAACATATTTATTGTTCTACTTTTTTATTTCTTTAAGACTCTTATAGGGGCTGCTTCATTTCGGGATATATATATATATATATATATATATATATATATATATCTCTACACACACATATGTACGGTATATATATGTATGGTATATATATGTATGATATATATATTCAGGGATGTATAAGGGATATGAAAAAGCTTCTATATATTATATATATATATGGAAATGTATATAATATAGGGAAAAGCTACTGTCTTATTTTTTCTGAATAAATCTGTGTTATTAAATTGCCTGAGTTATGCAAGCCAGTATCCTTTTTTTCCCCCTAAACAATCCTTCCAAATTGTACTTATATTTGCCCTGAGGATAAACTAAAAACTTAATGTGTTTTGTTAGACCTTGTCAGCTATGGCCCTTATTTCTTTACCAGCTGCATCTTTCTCTTTATTCCTCATCTCAAAACCAACTGACTTGCAAGGCCTCTATTTTGGGGCCTTTGCAACCATTGTTTCTTGGCTAACTCCTACTCATCTTCTGTCCAAGAGTTCTAATCACTTTACTTGAGAACCCTGCCCTGATGTCTTGATCTTTAATAGGTGCCCATGTTATGCTTCTTGTACCTTCCCTTACCATAGTACCTACCATACTGTACATTTCCTTTGTCATTCACAATAGCCCTGTCTCTTTGATGGTAGGGACCGCATCTTCTGTCATATACTCAGAGTTGGCAAGTAGGATCTTTCCGATTTAGCAGTAATTAAGTGAGAAATAAATGGATGACAACAAACAAACAAAAATCAAAACAAAACAACACCTTAATGGGTGAAGAAGGATGAAGTCAAAATGATTAAAATTCCTTGTGAACACTATAGAAATTGACCCAATTATTGAAAATTCTCCTTTTATTCTGTAGGTCTCTAGAGTAGCATTATATTCTATTTCTATTTCTTTCTTGGCAGCAGTTCCCACATGTTAATTTATTTGGTAAATTTATCCTAAACCATACTTTTATTACAGAAAGTCACTTTGAGTTGTAGACCTTTCACTTGTTTATGAAAGTACTATATTTTTTTCTTTGGGGAAATGAGTAATTTTCTCAGCTACAAAAAGAATATTATCTTCCATGGAGCATTAGGTTCATCACTCTAGTTTAAAGAAGTTTTCACTTATGCTTATAGCACCAGATGTTAAAAATCCTTCATTGTCTAACCATCTGAAACAAAAGCAGATTCTGTTGAACTCAGTCTTTGGAACTTTGTCTCTTTAGGGGAAAAAAAAAAACTATATATCACAAGTCACATTCACAAATCAATTCATGGAACAATTGAAAACTGAGCTGTAGTTATTTATGTTCTTGTACCCTTAAAAATATAAAATAAAATAAATGCATGATTTTATATATATGGGTGTAAAATATTTATGTTATTACTTTTACATGTTTCACGTATCTGAGATAGTGTAAGTCTGAAGTGATGCAATACAGAGACTATCCTTTAGAGAAATCTATCGGAAGGGAACTTCCTGCTACTAGCTACCATTGGAGAGCTGATACCATGCAGGTGGTCTGCAGAGAGAAAACCGAATCTTCAATTAAGGTCACAAGCTAATGATGCCAGGTCCAGATGCTATCTGTACTAGGTTGAATAGTGTCCTTTCAAAATTCCTGTCCACCTGAAACCTCAGAATGTGACCTTATTTGGAAATAAGGTCTTTGGACATGTAACCAAGTTAAGATGTGGTCATAATGGATTAGGGTAGGCCCTAATGCAGTGACTGATGTCTTTATCAGGAGAGGGAAATTTGAACGTAGAGATGCACAGAGGGACAGGGAAGAAGGACATGTGAAGATGGAGGCAGAGTATGGAGTGATACAACTGTAAGCCAAGGAACACCAAAGACTGAAGCGCAGGAGCTAGGAAACAGGCAAGAAAGGATCCTCCCCTAGATCCTTGGGAGAGAGTGTGACTCTACTAACATTTTGACTTCAGACTTGTAGCCTCCAGAATTGTGAGAGAATAAATTTCTGTTATTTTAAGCCATACACTTTTATTTAGAGGCATTGTACTTTGTTATGGCAGCCCTAAGAAACAATACACTACACTAGAACAATAGATAGAAAACAAAACTGCTTCTTGAAGGTTCCTTAGGCAAGCAGAAGACAGACTGAGGTGGAGCTAAGTTAGGGCTTCCAGAGAACTAATGCCCTAAATTATCACTGAGAAGGATAAAAGGAGAGTGCTCAAGGTCTGTGACAGGTGGAATCAAATTAAGGAAAAGTAATTTCTGGTACTCTATGTAGCAGTCAGTTTCTTATCTAGAGAGTGAGAAGGAATAGAATATGAAATTGGGGGCAGGGATGAACAACAGGGATTGTAACATGTTTTAAATTGTGTGAAGGATGTTTTTAGGATTATACCCCTTAGATACCAAAGAGTTGATTATGAGAGGGTAGCACACATTCTCCAGTATTCATTCCAGATAAAATTTGAATAAGAAATTAAGGTCAGGATTTGGTGTATTAAAAGTTATATGAGTACAATTTAGAATCAGTGCATTATTGTAATGTCATGTTTATGTTTGTGAGGTTTTAGTTTCCTTGTGCTTCCTATTCAATGTTTTTTGTTTTTTGGGTTTTTTTTTTACTATTTCAACCTTGTCTCGAAAGAACTTATTTTGCTCATTTGGAGGATCCTCCAACTTTCATTTATCCAATGTCCAGGTAAGAAAGTGAAGGTAGCTCTTTCAACTCAAGAGACTGAAAGGGTAGCACAGTTGCAATAGTTACCAGGGAGATACAAGACGATCAGACTTGATATGTTTAATCAATTTAGGCCTGAGATGTTCCCTCACACTTCCAAATAGCCAGATGTCAGATGCTTTTGATAGCCTTGATAGCCGGGTGATTTCCCTTGGCTGCTTGATAGCAAAAGGGTAAGAAGTACACATGATGTTGGCAAGGGTCTCATTGCTCCCTGCTGGAGTCCAAGTGAAGACATAAGGGGTGACAGAGTGTGCATTCGTTGTGACATATTTTATCTGCCTCATGCTGACAAATCACTCTGATTATTTATAATCATTAGAGTTTTGCCATTTTTCTGTCTGGCTCTGAAATGTTCTAAATATTTTAGCCTTGACTGAATATCCCTTAATCTTGTTCAAACCCTAAGAAAAACTTTTAAAAACTTATTCCAAGGTAGACTTCCATTGAGGATGAAGAAACGTGTGACTGCCTTAACCATCTATTACCAGTCCCAGAGCACACCCAGAAGGAGACCTAAAAATGAGCTTTATATATCTTCTCCTCTTGTTTGTTATTTCTTTTCATCAATGAGACTTTTTATCACCTAGTGTCATAGAGAGAGTAGAGTCTATTTAACCACAATATTTAATAAATTGAGCCATATAGACACAAATGGAGGAAGTACAAGCTTTGAAGGAAAAATTTTTGGCTTCTGAATATCCTAATGAAAAAATTGTTCCTAAGACATGTCTAATGTTTCATAAAGAAGTGTCTTGGCTTTGGACTGCTTTTATGTAAAACTGTCAATACTTAACCATAAAATCAGTAGGAATTAGAGTTGCCAGAGATTCTAGTATTCACGTAATCTAATCTCATTTATAGCTGAAGAAACTCAAATTGAGGGAAGTTAAGGGACAGGTATATTTAACCATTCCCTGTTCTATAGACATAAATGTCTCCTAGACACACTTCTAACATGGCACTTCATTGAACTCATTACTTATACGTCAGGCTTTCTGATGGACAATAATCTCTGGAAAGCCAGGGGCCACAGCTAGAACCCTAAAAGTTTGGACAGTGCCTGTCTATTACTTGTATCTTGGGAATGCCAGATAAATATTCTTAAGCTGTGAGTATGTTGTTCTTAATTCTAATTAGAATCTTCTAATTCTATTTAGGGAAAGAATTTCTAGTAAAAATGAAAAATGAATTCTTAGAGGCCACACATTTCTTTGAGAAAAATCAGGTTACCTAATGATTTAAAAAAAGATGTGTTTTGGCACCATATAAGAAGGAGCATTGGTATAGGGGTTGGACCAAATAATCCCAGAAAGGTGTATTTAAATATTTGTTCTTATTACTTTAAAGCTTTTCTTACATTATTTAAATTTTGATAGCTAAGTCTTCTATACTGATGGCCTAGTTTAACAATGTAAATTGTATTTTGTCCAATATTGATTTATTTTCCAAAATTTAAATCCCCAAAGATGAATTAGTATCATGAGAAAGCAGCCATGTCTAAATCCAAATTTTCTTCAGTTGGATGCTGGTATTCTTCAGCTCTATGTCTTCTTCTTCTTAGTTCTTCTTTTCTGTTTGATGTTTATATTGGGAAATTCTCATCATTGTAATTTGACCAGATGGTGCTTTTCTGACTATTCTTTTTGACCTTTTCAGTTTTATCATATAGCCCAATGTCTGACTCGTTGCCACATCATAGAAATGTGAATAGAGCAACTTGGAAAGTTTGTAACATTCAGGAAGTAAAAATAGTGATGCATCTTGTATTTTCTTTCCAGGGATCTCAAAAGATATTGTAAAGATTCTATTTGGTTCTTTCTCTTAATCCTGTGAAAAAAAGTCCTGCAATATTGACTAAAATCCCTCTCTCTCTCTTTTAACCTTCCTTCAGAGTTTTCTCCCTGAAACAAGTGTTCGATGACCTCAGGTGAAATTTAGCCATGTCTGTGGTTCTGTCCAAATTTACTGAGGAACTCTTCTAGGCCTAGAGGCAAAGGCTGGCTTAGGCATTATTATACAGTATGTTGGTTCCTGATGAGCTTCTCTCATAAAAAATGTGGCCTTGTGTTCCCAAGATTCAAGAAGGAAAGAATTAATAGCAGACTTTGACATTTTCAGCATTCATAGCTTTAGAGTAACTTCCATTGGAATCACACACACCTGTTTTCCAAACTGCACACTGGACCTTAAAAGAATTGAAAAGACTGTTTCAAAGCATTAAATAAAATAAAGAGTTGGAGGAGATGAGGCATAGGCTGGGAGAGAGCTTCTTCTAGTGTGTGTCCTGGCCAAACCTCTGGTATCTGTGCAGGATTAACTTTCTGGGGTTCTGTTATCTCCTTCTGAAACTGATAATCCTTGAACAGAGGATCTTCAAATTATCTTTCAATATTTAACTTCTGTAATTAATGATAAAATAGCTTATACGTGATGATCTACTAGAGAACAGAGTAGGTGAAGTTCCAAGAGAGCGGTCAAGATAATACCTATCTTGATAAATGAGATTTCCATGCCTAAATGTTCAGTCATAAAAAGATTAAGAGAGTGATCTTAAATACAGCAACTTGATGTCCTGCTACTGAGTGTGCAATTTTATACACTTCACCAAATTTCTTTTTTGAAACAAAAGGTAATAACTCAAGATTCTGATTTCATGACACTTCAATTTATTTTTTATTTTTCTGAGAATAAACACATTTTGATTGACAACTGTTTATTTTTTTGGTTTGAAAAGCAGAAATTAATTTTTATTTAAATAATATCTGTGTGGATATGGTTTTTTCAGTTGAGGAAATCTGTTTAGTGAAGGCCCTAGTTTCTGTACTTCAATCAGAATACAATCAAATTCGTATTTTTGGATGTGTTCATTAGCATTCTTTAACTTCCTTCATTATTATAAAAACTACCAAAAGCTTCAAATTTTTTTGAGAAAGCAATCAATAAAGGAAAAGCATGCAGGGCATAGATGGCTTCCACTGTATCCATTGCTTCGCACCCCACGTCTTCCTTTGCTTTGGCTTCAGTGAACCAAGGAACTGACACAATTACTGCTGGCAATGCCATGGCACTCATCATACCTACAGATTCTTTACATTCCCCACCCAGCATTATTTTTGTCAGAGTATGGGAGATCTAATGTCAACCTCAGTGCAAAGTTTATAGCCAATTGCTTTCAAGAAGAAAAATATTCATCCTTTTTTTCTTTTTATGACATGAACGTTGAAACTTAGGTATGAATAGCAAATGCATTGACAGCTGTTACACTGAGCTATAGATTCTGGATTTCTCTTCAAGTTTGTAAAAAGTATATCTTTTCTTTCTCATCCAAACTTCAGCCAATTTATCACATTACCTAGCAATTTTGGGGATAGGTATTTTTAAAAGTAGTTTATTGTCCACTTTTGATTCCACATAGTTTTATTCTGTTTCTTCAATATAGAGGAGATAAAATTCCTCTATATTTCGCTAATTCTATCGTTTGGAGAATATGAATTAAATACCTGATATGTTTAATAATTTGAGTAAGAGTTTGCGATAATATCAATATATTTAAAGGGGAAAAGTTTTGAAATTTTTGGGCTAGTTTATTTTGGGCTAGTTTTTGTCTGTTTACTCATTCCTTACCAACATGTTGTTTCATTTAATTCTCTAAAAAAAATCTTGTGAGAAAGATTTAATGTTATTCCTTTTTATACATGAGCCTGAGAAACTAAGAGACGTTAAGCAACCTGCTTATGGGTACATCACTGCTAATAAATGAGGAACCAGGATTCAAACATGAATATGGCTCCAAAGTCATTGCTTTTAGTAATTCTGTGCTGCTTTTTTCTAGGAGCATATAGGCTTATAGGAGAAGGGAACATACAGATATCCCAACAAGGCTGAAAAGTACAAAGTTGACTAAAAGTCCATTTGAAGAGAAGAGAATAATCATTTTTAAAGTCTGTTTCATGAAACACAAGAATTCTAGGGAGATAATTCAAAGGGCCCACAAATGTTTGGGTTAAATTTCATTGATGTTGAGGTTTATATGAGACCCCATCTGTCATCAAATAATCTCTAATTCTAATTTTTATGATCATCAAAATAGCCTCAATCTCATTGATTGATTTTCCAGTGAGGAATTGGTTTAAATTCAGACATACCAATAAAATTATATGAACATATAACCACCTTTTTTTCATTTTTCTTATATTTTCATTGTAAAATTATGAAAGAAAATAAGACTACTCCAATGTAATAATTTTTACCTTGCATATATTCCTCTGGTATTTCTTAACATGAATATTCATTTTAGCTGTAATCAGAGTATATATTTAATTTACTATTCTGCTTTTTGCACATACATCATATTACATATCCTTAGCTTATGAAAATTTAAACTGAAAAGACTGGATGATGTTTCTAAGAGAGAATAATAAATGTGGTACTCTCCTAGAACACACTAGAAATTTATGATTTAAGTTCTTATGGTGGATTTCTTTTTGCTTTAAAAAATTTTTTTTAAGTATAGGAAGCCATAAAGAATAAAAGAAATGCAATCTATAATGCCTTCTATTGGATACCCTCTAGTGATTTTAAAGTTAATAAAAGTATCAACCATTTCCAATTAGAAAATTCATATATTTAAGAAAGGTATAAAATGATGAAAAAACAAAAATAAACCTCCCTTACATTTTTGACCTTGTCTGCAAAAGTAATCATGGTTAATTTGCTGTTTATTCTTCCAGATAAAAATAGGCCCATACCACTATGTGTGCATGTCTTTTTATTTACACAGAAGTGATCATGCACATATCCTCTTCTACACATTGACTATTTCACCTAATAACACTTCTTAGGACTCTTTCTATATATCACAAATAGTTCTATCACACTTTTGAGGGCTTCATTTTGTCTAATATTCTATTATATAAAAGTTCTTATTTAAATAACCCCCTCTAATGAATCCCTTTTTTCCCCATTTATTTGCTCTAATAGTAGATTTAGGTTGTACAGTAAAAAAGCTACAATCAGTATTCTTACACATATATCTCATTGTGTTTCTATTAAATCTACATTGTGAGTATTTACTAGTTGCTGGATTAAAGGGTGTTGGTGTTAACCAAACTCAGGTTCGGCTGCTCGACGCTCAAAAGAGGCAAGCGTCAATAGAAAGGAAAGTTGCTGTAATCAGAAAAGCTGGCAATCTCGGGAGAAGGTGCATTCATGTCTCAAGAGCAACTCCAAAGATTCTACTCAGCCATGATAATTTTTAAAGGGAAAAGGGGGTGGGGAGAATCTCTTGAATCATCAAGGTAGGAGGTTAGGTTCGGCATCATTCTCCATTGCATGCAGGCTGTTGATTCTTTCTTCACATGTTATCTTGCCCGCGTGATCTGCCTGCAGGATTGCTAAGGGGCTGTTGTGGGGAGAGAGCTAGTCATTTTTTAACTACTTAATTCTTCATTCTTAACTTATTTTTATATGGGGAAAGAATCAACATGTTAATTAGGTTCTTTTGATGTTAGAGGGGAACAGAAATGGGCAAACAGGAAATGGACAAAAGAGCTGCTTTCAGTTCCCCACTGTCAAACATCATTCCATTTCTCAGGGATTACAGGCGAAGGTCCATCTTCTTCATGCTGACATAGTGTGCCGTATTCTCAGAGTGGAAGATGTCAACATGGATCTGTGGCATCTCTTTGCTGACAATTTTAGTTTCCTGCTTACATATACAGGCAGAGCAAGCTACAGTTATTTTGATGCCCACAAAGATATGGATTATTATGAGCAATAATGTTAATCCCATTCCCTTGTGGCCAGTTCTTGGAATTGTGCTAGCCGTAGATTCAGTACTGCTCAAGATGGAGCAGCTTATGTCATGGCTATAGTGTGTTCATCGTGCAGTTAGCTTTTTTCCTCTGGTGGCAGTTATAGTATCTGTAAAACAACTCAGGGATGTGCATCGGACACCAAGTCTGTGACTTTATTGTCCTAGTCATTAACTGCTTTGTTTTGTACTTGAGGGGTCCCTGTAGGGTTCAGCTTGGTTCCATTGGCATTTAAAATTTTGGTGAATATTGCTAAATTTTTCTGCACATATGTTAAATCAATTTTGTCCCCCACTTTTAGAATAGCAACAGCTAACCTTTCATAGTGCTTTGTGCCAGGCACTTACTATTTAAATATTTAATATTTATTAATTCATTTAGTTCTCACATAACTTATAACCCTATGAATTAGATACTGTATCACTACCCACATCCTGTAGATTTTGAACTGAGGCACAATAGACTGGCTAAATCACTAGCCAAGATCATTTGGCTAATAAATAATGGAGACAGGGTATGAACTCAGGCAGTTCAGCTCCAGGATCTGGGCTCTAACATATTGCTTAATAGTGTAGGAAAGAGTAGGTATTACTAACTTTTAAATTTTAGGTAATATGACAAGTGAAAACAATGAGTCATTTTGAGTTACATCTTTTTTTTTAATAAGTGAAATTAAGTATATTTTCATGTTTATTTACCACATCTATTTCTTTTCTTGTAAACTACTTCGTCATATATTTGCAAGGTTTTATATTGAGTTGCTCAAGTTTCTTAGTAATTCTTACAAACTCTTAATTTAAAAAACCAACAGTACTACTTTGTCATGTGTTGCATAAATTTTCCAGAGAAAAGTATGTCTTTATACATTTCAATTTATTCATTTTTGGTTTCTAGATTTAATTTTCTTCCTGAACATTTTATTTTATTTTATTTGTTTCTGTTTTAAGAATTATAAGAGTTCAGAGGAAGGAGAAATGATTTCTGGCTTTCATAATTAGAAAGGTTGTATTTAAGATAGTCCTTGAAGACTGATAAGATTTTTATAGACTGAAAATAGCTGAGAAGAGGAAGGCAGGTAGGTGGGAAAGGCCAAATATAGATGCAAAAATAGCAGAGCAATCTGCCTCAGGCTAACTGTCTGGGTGAATAGGAAAAAACTGATCCCTGCTTGAATGATTACAGATACTCTCTGTGTGCTGTGTCACTGGACATACATATCTGAGGCCCTGCTATTGCCCACTTTTATTGGTCTCATTTGTCTAGAAACATGGACGCCCAGAGACTGGGAAATGTATGATAATAACATGCAGGAATTAGTCCATGGAGACTAAGAAAATCCTTACAGTCTTTCCCTGTGACTTGGAAGACACCTAGGTCTGTTGATGAAATACCTGCAGTTTTTTCCTAAATCAACTTCCTCTTAAACAAGTACCAAGAACAGAAGACATCATTCAACATAAAATTAAAATTCTCTTGTAAAAATGGCAATAGCCTGATACAGTGACTTTCCTGTAGTGTCTATATTGGTTTATAGATGAAGAGACATCATTTGGAATTTTTTTTCTCACTCTGACATTTGCTGATTTTAATATCCATGACAAGTTTTGAGCAATCTGCCTTCTACCCCGTGTCTGAAAAAAATAAATAAATAAAAGATTAGGAGACCATTATTTTTTTGATCAATTTGTATGAGCCAAGCTGTTAGAACATTGAGTATGAATTTAGATAAGGGGGAAAAAATTGGCCTTATCTGTCCAGGCCCTCCTATTGTGTTGTTCTACCAATTATATATAGTTTATGGGAAAAATCAGATGGAAAAAATGTTTGGCAGTAATGAAGCAGCTGACAAAGGGAAAATGAGCATAGTTAAATTCTAAGAGCATCTTGGTTTCCTAGCCTTTATTCATAAATTCTCTGTCTTGTTTTCTTTGCTTTTTTTCTCTGTCTCTGCCTTCTGATTGTTCTTAATTTCCCTTTTTCTCTTCCAATTATATAAAATATCAGTCAAAATGATTTTTTCCCTAAGGGATGGAGACAGTGGATAATTGTTATTGAAATTATACTTCTTTCCATTTTAAACTTTCTCTGAGAATTGACCCAGGTTTGAGTTAGTTCTAAATTTTACTGGACAGTTCTTTATACAAAACATTCATATAAAATTCTCAGATAGGAAAAACATAGCATCAAATGAAAGTCCAAAAACGTAACTGAAGATAGAAAAGATTCTGCTGCATTCATCAAAAACGTGTATTTAATTGGAAAAAGGCAGATGTGCATAAATTCAAGCTGCTCTCGAACCCTGTTCGAATTGAACAGCCTTACTGAGGTGTTGACACTGGCCCTGGGGAGTTCCTACTCTTGAGTGCAGAGCCAGTTACAAATGTGTTTTCAGTCAAACATGATTACTGGAGAATGCAAACATAATGTTTGCCATCCAAGACCTTTGCAACATGAAACCCCAGATTAGCTTGCACTGAAGGCCTTTTGAGTGAAGATCAGTCTG
Organism: Balaenoptera acutorostrata; assembly: GCF_949987535.1. Lineage (NCBI taxonomy): Eukaryota > Metazoa > Chordata > Mammalia > Artiodactyla > Balaenopteridae > Balaenoptera > Balaenoptera acutorostrata. The sequence goes on from NC_080065.1 coordinate 82,941,222, forward strand.
GAAAGATTTTGCGGGAAAGATCGTGTAGCTAACAAGATAGAGGAACCTGACTCTGGATCTAGCTGGTAGCCCCTCTTTTTCACAAGCACCAGCCACAGCTATTACATGTTTTCCTCATCAATATGACAGAGGTGAGCCAAGATAAAGAGGAGGGTATTATCTCTATCTTTACTGTAATATCAGTGCTATGTTTAATATTTTGGGACAGAGGATTAGGCTCATTTTCCAAGGAGGGATTTATACAATAATGAACTTAATCTGTGTTTAATAAGGTTTCTGTTCTTTTGTGTTCACTGTATGTGGAAGTAATTTCAGTCTGCCTACACAGAGGTCCCCACTGGCTCACATCGCAGAAAGGTACATATCTGCAGAGCTCCAGCCAGCATCACACAGTGGAACACATCATCTCTGGTTGCACATGGCTGACTGCCTCTGCAGATTGGGTTTAAACTGACAGAGCATTTCTTCCCCATCTGATAATGCCTGATACAACTGGGTTTCATTATATTAATAGTTCACTAATTTCCACAAAGTCAAACTCTTTCCAGAAATACTCTGTGATTTGTATCCTACTTCATAATGCTTATATAGGATGCACAGATTAATTTCCATATTATTAGAAAAATTAGTATGCTTGCTTTTGAAATATATATATACACACATAAAAACATATAAATACATATATATGTATATATATACATGCATATATATGTGTATCAAAAAGATACTGTGGTACAAAAGTAAATTAGGTAGATCCTAATGTTGAATTTGTTGGACTTTTTAAAATATGGAAATTACTAAAAGGACAATCACTAATAATTTAGGAATTCCATTAAAAGTGATATTGCAGAGTGAGTTCACTGTCTTATGTGTCAGGAAATCTGAGATCATGCCCTAGTCAAATATTGGTCCTATGACATGGAGTAAGTTACTTAAACGCTCTGAGCCTTCGTTTCTACTGTGTAAAATAAGAGGGTTGAACTAGCTAATCTCTAAGCTGTCCTCTAGGGCTAAAGGGCAGTGACCTGTAGCCAAAGGGATCCATTAATGAACTAAAGGGATCCATTAATGACCAAAGGGATCCATTAATGAACTTCCCATACCGAAGTTCCTAAGTTGATGGAAGAACTGTAATGCTTCTAGAGGAACACTGTATTACTGAAAGTTATATTTAACACTGCAGGACTCAAGAGCAAAACTGGGTACAATAAAAATTCGTGATTAATTGGAGTTCATAATTGGTCAGCATTTATTGAACTTAGTAGAGGATTTCTTTCTCTCTGATCCAAAACTTTATATTCTTTTGGATACATGACATAAAGTCCATGTCCCTAAATACCTTTCTATAAAGTCTCAATAGCTTATTTAAGACTGCTTCAGTTACCTATTTCTGCATAACAAACTACCCCCAAATTTAGCATGTTAAAACAACAAATCATTTCATGTTGCTCACAAGTCTGAGGGTCAGAAACATGAGAGTGGCTCACCTCTGCCTCAAGATGTTAGGCGTCTCACTTGGAATAGCTCAAACACCTGTGCACTGGTTGGGATTCCTTACTTGGGACCATGTTTGTATAACCTTTGTTCTTGCAGTTGGCTGAGGTCTGTCACTCCCGTGGCCTTAGTTGATAGCTGTGCTGGCTGGAAAAGCCAAGAGGGCTTTTCTCACATATCTGGTGACTCAGTGCTTCTCCATGTGGCCATTCTTCCATTCTGAGTAGGTGGAGTGGGCTTCTCACAGCATGGCAGTCTCAGGGTAGTTAGATTTCTTACATATTGACTGTCTTCCAAGAAGGAGGAAGCAGAAGCCACCAATCCTGTGAAAGATTAGCCTGGAACTAGCATAGTGTCACTCCCATCATATTCTATTAGTGTAGCCAGTTTCACTGAGTAAAGAAACAATCTCCACCTAGGAATGGTCAAGAATCTGCCACTACTCCTGATTGGTCATTCCTCTGGAGGCAAAAGATCTGTTTGGAATTTTTCACCAATATGGATATCTGTTCCTTTTTAGTTATTGGTTTAAATTTCCAGATATTTTCCCAAAAGGATATTAAAATCAGAATTGGGGTATAATTAATATTCAGAATGCCAATCACATGCCTTGCTTGCAAAATTGTCTTCAACAGCTTAATATAGGCACCAGAATATAAAGTGCTTTCTGCATTAGGAAATTGTACTTTGACCCCCAAATTGAGATCTCATTCGGCAAAACTCCAGAGCCTCGCTATTGGTGGATAAATAATTAATCCTGTAGAGCCCAGTGTATTAGTTTGCTAAGGATGCCTAAAAACATACTACAAACTGGATGGCTTAAACACAAATTTATTTTCTCAGTTTTGGAAGCTAAAATTCTGAGATCAAGGTGTCGGCAGAATTGGTTTCTTCTGAGGGCCATGAGAGAAGAATCTCTCTCTTTGGCTCGTAGATGGTCATCTTCTTTCTGTCATTGTATCATCTTCCCTCTCTGTACATATCTGTGTCAAAATTTCCTCTTTTTATAAGGATAACAGTCATATTGGATTAGGGCCCACCCTAATGACCTCATTTTAAATTCAGTACCTCTGTAAAAACCTTATCTCTAAATACAGTCACATTCTGAGGTACTGGGGATTAGGATTTCAACATACGAATTTTGAGGGGGAAAGAATTCGAAGCGCAACACCCAGATACACTATACTATTATATCTATCTCTTCCAAGCCCCCTGAGCCTGTGCCCAACACTTTAGCATCAAAATAGCTGTATTAGGAGAGAGAAAGAGGGAGAGACAGAGACAGAGAGAGAGAGAGAGAGAATGGATATGAATGAATTTAGATTATGTGCCCTAGAAACAGGCCTCACAGAACTGGAGCAAATCTTAACCAATCATTCTACCAAAACCTTTTGTTTATAAAACATTGTTATTTGTTTATATATATATATGTTATTAATTTTTATTGGAGTATGGTTGCTTTACAATGTTGTGTTAGCCTCCACTGCACAACAAAATGAATCAGCCATACACATACAGATATCCCCTCCCTTTCAGACTTCCCTCCCATTTAGGTTACCACAGTGTATTAGGTAGAGTTCCCTGTGCTGTACAGTATGTTCTCATCTGTTGCCTATTTTATACAAGGTATCAATAATGTATGTGTGTCGATCGCAGTCTCCCAATGCCTCCCACCCCCACACCTTTCCCGCTTGGTATCCATACGTGGATACCATGTATGGATTTGGTTCTCCATGTCTGTGTCTCTGTTTCTGCCTTGCAGATAAGATTGTCTATACTATTTTTCTAGATTCCACATATATGCATTATTATACAATATTTGCTTTTCTCTTTCTGACTTACTTCACTCTCTATGACACTCTCTAGGTCCAACCACGTCTCTACAAATGACCCAATTTTATTCCTTTTATATGGCTGAGTAACATTCATTGTATATATGTACCGCATCTTCTTTATCCATTCCTCTGTCGATGGACATTAGGTTGCTTCCATGTCCTGGCTATTGTAAATAGTGCTGTATAAAGCATTGTTATTTGTTATGAAGATTGAAAGGAAGTTCTCTTTTGTTTCCTTTTAATCCATTTACCCGCTATTAAAATCAATATGACATGTTGTGCTGCCTTTTCTACCTGAACCACTTACAGTATATGGCCAGGTTTGGCTTATTTGATTTTCTAGGTTTATTTGCCAGTGAATTATTTGTTTTCATATTACAAAGTAGCTCAGCTGTGCTTCATTTCACACTGAAAGCCTGCCTGACAAGTGATTGTCCGACACTCACCAGGCTGTGTGTGTGCAAGCTGGCAAAAGATGCTCGCAGCACAGAAAAGCTGCCTTATGTGCATCCAGCTTGCTTTGCTAGTCTCACTGTCAGATCTTCTCATAGGTCCTGTCCCATGGAAAAATCAGAATGATACAGAGAATTAAAGGATAATGGAATTGGAATGATGTTCAGCATCTTAATTAGGGACTTTTAGCAGAATATAATCATGCATTTGGGTTGAATATTGTAATTAGGAGATTATTAGAATGTTCGAAGAAGCAAGATAGTTTAGTGATTCTGTAGCTAGCAAAGTCCATTACTGTAGAGAATGTAAAACAAATAAACTAGACAATGTTTTGTAAAATAAGTTTCCCAAGCTTTATCAGTTTCTTACTATGGGAGTATGCTTTCAATTTACCACAAACATGTATAGCATTGTTTACTTATTTAGAAAAAAAAAGGTTTTGTTAATCATTTTGTCAGTCTTTTGAGTCCTCCTCTGTTCCAAGATCTATCAATAGATTGGTGAATTCAGTGGAAAGCGAATGAATATGGCTTTAGCTCATTTTTATGTGCGGTGCTGCATTTGCTTAAATCAGACTATTGCTCCAGCATTAATAGGATGTCCACTTAATTTTTTTTCCTTTGGTGAGAATGAGTTTTTACTCTTTTCATCTACACTCCATACCTTAAGCCATCTGTGGCAAAAAATACATATCTGCTACATGGATGCTGGGATAAGGGGTAGAAGTGGTTCAATAACTGGTTAAAGTAATGACTGAGCACATGACTGATAACCTCAGCTTTGTAGCCTAAAATGGGCCATAGGGCTAAGATGTTTAAATATGGTTCTGGGTTTAATTTCAATCAGTTTAACTTTAGAAAACAAAAACTCTAAGGCAATTATAAAGGATTAGAAAATAAAATTTACTGGGAAAAATAGTTACTTAAAAATTTAATTTTATTATCTAATAAACAACATGACTAATAAGCCTAAGTGTTAAAAGCCAGTGAAAAATAAATGTATTTTGACAACCAGGTTTTTAAATAGAGGGAGACTAAGAATTGAAGACTCCCTGTCAGAGTGGGTTGGGTTTACAAAGCTTGTAAATAATTTCAGAGCAGACTAGGGATAGACTGACACCCTGAAAACCTTGCAGAATTAATCTTTCATGGCAGTATTTGAAGACTGCCATCACTGTCATTCTTTTAGCAAATAGTCACTGAGCTGTGATAAACACAGTGCTTGGGGCTGTGGATAATGCAGTGCTGTAAAAGATAGACTCTGACCTCAAGAAGTCCATGGTTTGTGTCACTTATTCAACAAATATTTATTGGGCACTACCTATACAGTAGGCACTATGCTAAGAATGCCCTGGGGATTAACTAGATTATGAAACAGTCTTGTTCTCAAGGATTTACCTAACTGCTTCACCTAACAATTTCTGGGACTTCTGGAACTAGGTTTATATTTACCCAAAGAAGACATTAGCTAATTGAATAGAAATTTTCTACAGTATTATTTCCCAGCCCACAGGCAACCCATGTCTCCTTTCCCATTTCCCTTCTATATTCTTAATTTATTGCTTTGCCTAGTTTTTGTAACTGATGTTTCTTCTGTATTTTGGAACCTCTGCCCGTGTGTTGGTGTTTCCCACACTGTGCAGACATTTTGAACTAATTCTTCTCTATTTTGACCACAGTTCAGCTATCTTCTGTATCTGGTTCTCAGTCTCTGCTTGCCTTGACGCCTTATCTGTGTATCCTATAACTGCTGTCTGCTGTCTGCTCTCTGCAGATGTCCTTTTTCAGAAAGCCTAGTTCTGGTATTCCACTTTGTGGTGGTACTAGCCTGAGACATATACATTGTCTGATCTACTTGAGAACTGAGTGAAATCCCTATTGAAAATATATTTTTAATTCCGATGCACTAAAATCAAAATGCTAGTCAGTTTTTAGCATATTAGAGAGAGAAACTTGTATATGAAAACAAGGAAATTCATCTAATTAATTCTACTAATAATTTTTCCTAGGTTATTTGAAAAAAATAAACAGACAATTGGAAAAAGACACTTTGCCATTGTTGAGTTCAAAGTCACCAGAAAACAAAATTTGACATCAGAGCATTTTTTGTTTGGCTTTTCAAATTTCCCATCAGACCTTTGTTGTTTGTTAGCCACTGGAATGCTTCTGCATTCCCAGACATCCTGTAAATTTTTCCAAGATTATGAGTTTAATATGCTTTTTGATACAAATTTCTCTAGCTATGGTATTACAGAGTACATGTTTTTTCACATCAACTTTGTCATACCCTTGCTGTCTTACAGCAGCAAAAAGTGTTTTACCTATTCCAGTCATATTTAGAGGGGCTTCCTGTAATCAGATTAGGTCTCTATTTCACAAATTTATGAAAGGACATCTTAAAAACACTTGCTAGGAGAATCTGATAACAGTTAATATCAAAATTACATGGCCGATTTCCAAAGTTCTGTGTGATCTTCTATACTTACAATAAGAATTTCAAAGTCAAAATTGAGTTAACTGTTAGAGTTGCATTTCTAATTGCTTTAAGGGGCTTGATTGAGAGATTTTAAGAAAATTGTGTAAAGATATCTTCTTTACTTGGACACTCATAGAGCCTGGGCTTTTCAGATTTTGTTTTTATGAGATCTGTATTTTCTACAAAATACCTTTCACTAGGTCTGATTTTAAACAAGATTAATAAAACTAGTTGAAAAAGGAGACCTATTCAGCTAAGAAATTATTTCTTGGTGTAACTGCTTTTCTACCGTGCACTTTCTCTCTCTACTCTCCCTGCTGCCAATTTGACTGTGTTAAACTGAGTTGATTATTAATTTTTAAAAATTTACAGATATATGAAATTTTAATTCAGTGTTAATGACAGCAGAGAAAGGGCTGGTTGCTCATTAACTTAAAAATGTGTTTACTATACTTATACTTCAGAGTTATAATCTGGCCTTCTTGATTGCTTTTATTTTTACACTGAACGGTTTGCTGAGAATAATCTCTGGGTTACTTACTAGAGCCATGCCTTCATGGACAAACATAATTCTGGAAAAGTATTAATAAATCACCCAACTTTGATGGATTTTTGCTTATGCCCTGTTAACATATGAACCAGTTTCACTTCTTCAGGGAATTATTTAGTCTCTAAAAAAATTGTAATATACATTTGCTATGCCTTTAGGGTTTCAATTAGTTCAATGATGTTTGAAAATACTAGTGGGTATTAGTAATGGGATAATTGCAGAAAACTTTCATACATTATAACCTAGCATTTCCCTGCAAGTGATATGACAAAGATCCTGAAGCTATTGCAGGTCTCTGCCATGTGCTTGAAGTGGAATTGTAAAGGGGAAGTGAGCCCTGTGTCTGCTATGCCAGGAATTATTTTAGGCTCTGCAGATAAAGTGATAAATAAAACAGGTTAAAACCTGTGCCTTCTAATGGGGAAAGGTAGAAAAGATCAATAGAAATAGATGATAGGAAGGAAGGAAAGAAAGGAAGGAAAGAAAGGAAGGAAGGAAAGGAAGGGAGGAAGGAAAGGAGGAAAGGTGGAAGGAAGGAAGGTTAGTGATAAGTGCTAACCATACAAATAAAGCAGGTGAGGGTGATAGGGAATATAGAGGTGATATTAGAATTTTAAATAAATTGATAAAGGAAGGCCATACTGAAAAAGTGGGATTTCATTAATGAGTGAAAGAGGATAAGGGAACAAGCTGAGAAGAATATTCCTGTCACAGGAAAGAGAAAATGCAAAGACTTTGGGGCAAGAGTGGGTCTGGTATGCGTAAAGAACAGCTAAGATGCCAGGGTAATGAATTTATTTGTTAATCTCACAGGTACCAACTCCCCATTTGGAAATTTAGCTACAAGGAAATATCACTAAACCTTCTTTGATGCATAAGGTGGGGGGGAATGCTTTTGTGAGAACTCAGAGCCATTCATGCCAACTATTTACTTATTCTATCAATTTCATGTATAGATTTACTTTTCTAAAGCATAAGGATGTTTGTATATGATTATATATATCCAAGCTATTTGGAAAGAGTTTTCCTGTGACAGGCAAGATTCTGGTGGAGAATTGAGTCAAGAGAGTTGAAATGGATTTTATATTAAATATAGACCTTAGAATTTACAATCAGAAGATGATAAAATTCTCAGAAGAAAATTATAACACATTTTCACTGTTATTAACATGCTTTTTGTAGGTCAGTGATATTTTATTTATTTATTTATATTTATTTATGGCTGTGTTGGGTCTTCGTTTCTGCGCGAGGGCTCTCTCCAGTTGTGGCAAGCGGGGGCCACTCTTCATCGCGGTGCGCGGGCCTCTCACCATCGCGGCCTCTCCCGCTGCGGAGCACAGGCTCCAGACGCGCAGGCTCAGCAATTGCGGCTCACGGGCCCAGCCGCTCCGCGGCATGCGGGATCCTCCCAGATCAGGGCACGAACCCGTGTCCCCTGCATTGGCAGGCAGACTCTCAACCACTGCGCCACCAGGGAAGCCCCGGTCAGTGATATTTTAAACATTTGGTTATATAATATTTTCTGTAGGCTACCTCCCATTTTGTTTAATCTTCTATAAATCAGGGCTGGGGAAAATACGTATAGGTATTCATGCATGTGCAGCATAAGATATATAATAATTATAATGGCTATTATTGTTTAATGCCAAGCACTAGTCTATGTATTTTATATCTGCTAGATCATTTACACCTCATAATAGTTCCATAAGTTACATATTATTGGTATTTTCATTTTATAGAAGAAGAAAATGAGGTCCAGAGAGGTTATATATTTGGCCAAGATTATCTAGTTTACAAGTAGAAGGGTTAGAATTTGGTTCCAGAGTGTCTAAAGAAAGGCTCAATGTTTGAAAGAAGGAATGAGGGAATCAGGATGCATCTGGTAACTACACCTAAAAAAAGTGGAGTATTTTGCTGTTATCAGAAGCAAAATTGGGAAGAGAATGGGGCAGGAGCACAGACACCTAGAAAGTGCACATCATCTGACTTCATTGTGCAAAGTAATAGGGTTCTTTGGTATAGGTAGAAAATGTAGGCTCTAGATCTTACAAACTCTGTAGAGTGTGAAAGATGATTCCTAGAACCAAGAATTACTAAAGGTGGTATACAGCTAACTAATGAACCATTTACAAGAGTTAAGAGGCTGACAAACCTATAAACATTTTAGTATTTTTAAAAATTTTATAATTTATTATTGTGTACAGTACAATATTTGAGGGTAAATTTTTTAGTGCAAAGAGACATTTAAAAATAAGTTTTAACATTTTTATTTTCATAGTATTTCTAGAATAGAAGTAAATATTGTTTTTTCTTCTGTTTATGACAGCAGAAAATAGTTGATTTACTTATAAAAGTTATTAACATAAAACAGACTGCCAGTTATTTCTCCAGCAAAAATGAGTTTATTCAAGATCAGCAAAGAATTTCAATTTGGGGTCTTCAACCATGGTAAGACACACACAAGTTCCCAGCAAAAAAGGAGAGGAGAACTCATTTTTAGAGGAAACAGGAAAGCTGGGAGAGCTATAGGAAACAAAGAATCAATTAAAGAAATTGAGAGTTCGAAGCACAGTGGCTTTTCATTGGCTGAGTGTAACAGTCTTTCATTGGCTAAGCTCTTGTCAGGCAAGAAGAGGAAGTCTTTCTTCTTCCTGTTGGGCTCTGTTACCATCATAGGGCATGAGAGCTTCCCCTTCTGGTCTCCCTTTTCTATTTAATTGAGGTTCCCTTTATTATTTTTTTAACATTTCCCCCTTTTAAGATGTTTCTCTGAAAGCATCACTGATCAAGAGTCAGGTTTTCTGGTTTCAATAGCTTTTTGCTCCTCAGTATCAGGAAGGACCTTTCCTGAGTGTGGTGTCCCACATCAGAGGGAAGGTGTAGATTGGAAACCTACTGAGGTCACATTTGAGTAACAAGGAGGGGAAGGAGGGAGAACTCTGAGGCACTTTTTATCTAAAATCTATATCAAGATCATAGACATTGGAGATCATTTGAAACATTATGTAATCATCAAAGGTTACAAACTTCCAATAGGCCTGATCCAGATATCTTGGAAAAGCTGTCTCATCAGATGTTGTTTGCTTCAGTTCCAGGAAATCTTTGCTTTCAGGTCACCAGATGATGTGCAGGTCCAGTCAGGGTTTGGTGCTTTGTTTAGATGTGTCACATGAATCCAAGAGTCTATTCCCTGGAATTTGGCAGCACAAGGGTAGGTTAACAGTACCTGATAGGAGTCTTTCAGTGAGGTTGGAGAGATCCTGGAAGTATCTTTTCCAGTAGAAGAAAACTCCAGGTTATAAGGTCTTCATCTACTGGGCATGCGCTGTGAAAAGATTTCTTTACCAAAACATGGTTATTTTTAATAGAATCAACTAGGCCTTTAAAATACTGGAGTATCTCTCCTCTTATCAGTTGTGAATCAAAATAGGAAGGAGCCAAGTACATTAGGTGTCCTGTGACTATCTCAATGGGGAGAGTTTGTGAGTTCCAAAGGGATGGATCTAAGATTTAGAAGGACCAACAGCAATGATTTTGGCTAAGTTATTTGGAAGACTTCTGCAAACTTTGCAAGTTGAGCTTTAATAATGCTGTTAGTGCATTTGAATAAACCAGAGGATTGAGGATGATAAGTACGGTAAGAGAGTAAAAACAGCCAAACAGACTTGTCAAAGTATGTGACCAGTAAAATGGGTTCCTCAATCATTATGAAGTTCAAGAGGAGTTCCCCAGGTAGAGATGAGTTTTTTCCAAAAGGACTTTAGACACAGAAGAAGCAGTAGCCTGTCTGCAAGAGAAGGCTTTAGTCCAGTGTGAAAACATACAAATCATGACTAAAGCATATTTGTATCCATGAGACAGGGGAAGTTGTAAAAAATTAATTAGCCAGACCTCAGATGGTCCATTAGGCAGTTTAAAATGTCTGAAAACAGTACAAACATGTTTCCCTAGGTTGTGTTTTGGACATATGGAACAAGTGATCTAGGCACTTTTTGCAGTCTTTTTAACGTTTTTCCACCAATATTTATTCATAAATGCTATCATTTTATTAGTAGACCAATGATTTATTGCTGGTACTATGGTTATGAGTAGGAATTTTAGAGTCTCTGGTAGGACTGGGTTGTTATTTGGTCCAAACCAGAGCTTTCTCTTTTTATCAAGCCAACAATTGTTGAATTTCCAATCCTGTTTTTCTTTTTCTGAGACCAATTGTTGGGCTTCTCTTGCCAGTTTTTCTAAATTATCATTTGGGGAAGTATCCCTTTGTACTATGACAGAGGTTTGGCTGTTGTTGGGTTCTTTAAGGGAAGCATTCCTTGCAGAAATGTCAGCAAGGTGATTTCCCCTAGCTTCCGGAGAGTCAAATTTAGAATGCCCCAGAACCTTAATAATAGATAAAGCATCCTGTAAAAGTATTGCATTCAGTAATTCCTGAACAAAGATGCCATTTTTAAATTTTATTTCCACTAGATGTAAGGAAGCCACATTGCTTCCAAAACATTCCAAAATCATCAACTACTCTGAAAGCATATCTACTATCAGTTTAAATATTGGCAATTTTGCCTTTGACTAAAGTGCAAGCCCCGTGTATGTGTGTATAATTCAACCTGTTAGGCTGAAGCAGCCATAGATAAAGATGCTGCCTCAACAATATCAAAAGGAGTTGCGATATCATACCCAGCACAATATTTGCCATTGTCACCTTTTAAAAAAAGAACCATTCATGATCAATGAGGAGTTGGCATTACCCAAAGGAATATCCTGTAGATCATCACGAAGAGTCAGGAGGTGATCAGTCAGCATTAAGCAGTTGTAGGGAACTTCATCAGAGATAAAGGGGAGAAGAATAGCAGAGTTAAGGTTATTACAACATAGAAGAGTTATATGAGGAGTGGTTAACAAAAGGACTTCATAGGAGGTGAGGTGGCTGACTAAGAAATGTTAAGTATGCTGAGAATTCAGGAGGGCTTCTACTGCATGAGATACAAAAATGGTTAAAGGGGATCCCACAGTGATTTTCTTGATGATCTTAACCAAAAGGGCCGTGGCAGTAATGGCTCTAAGGCAAGGGTCCAGTTGCTGGCTATAGTAATCTACAGGTTGATGTGCTTTGGAGTGAGTACCCCAAGGGCATTCCCTTTCTTTTCATATACAAAAAGGAAAAGGGGCATCTGATCACTGGGATGCCCCATAGCAGGTGGATTGATTAGACTCCCCTTTAAGGCCTTAAAAGCTATGTTGTCTGGTTCTTCCCGTAAAATCACATCAGGGTTGTTATTCTTTAGCGAAACATACAGATGTTTGCCATAAGAGAGAAATTTGGAATCCAATTTCAGCAATAACCCACTAAACCAAGAAAACCTTGCTATAAACAGTGCTTAGTTTTAGGTTTGGGGGATTTAGGGCACCATGAAGTCTAACTGATCTAGGTGTAGCCCTTGTTCTGATATCACATACCCTAAGTATCCAACATGGGCAAACTGCACATTTTCCTTGGCAACCTTATGTCCCTTTAAAGCTAAAAGCTTTAGCAAGTGGATGCTGGCTTACAAGAGGGGGCTTGAGAAGGCAAGCAAAGAAGCAAATCATCCACATATTGCAACAAAGTAGAACCTTTAGGGAACTTTATATCATCCAGATCTGTCTTCAGGATTTGCGAAAAAATAAGGAAGACTCTCAACAATTCCCTGAGGCATTACTGTCCAAGTGAATTACTTTTCTTCACAAGTGAAGGCAAAAAGGTATTGGTTGGCTGCATCAACTGGAATACTAAAGAATGTACTGCATACATCAGCTATAGTAAAGAATTTGCTTTGAGTGCGAGTGGATGTTAGTAACCTTATGAGGGTTAGGAACAACAGGATGTCAAAGGATAACAATGTTGTTTATTGCTCAGAGGTCCTCCACCCTCAGCCCTTCTGTTTTCTCACTGGTAAAATAAGAGTATTATAGTGACTTGTTTACAGGATAATGAGGCCTTGAGTCTTGTAATCTTCTGTGATGAGCTTTATGCCTTGAAATGCATCTTTACTTAGAGGATATTGATTAATTCTGGCAAGAGATTTTGAACAGTCTGTTTGAACCTTAATGGGAGGTGCACTGTGAATTTTGCTAGTATCAGTTGGAGATTTTGCCCATAAGAAGGGTGGTAGCTGATTTGATTCAATAGAGACAAATGATCAGTGTTTCAATAATCAACTCTATTACTATCAGTGACAGCATAAATAAAAGGTGTCAGAGGGTCATCAAATTCACCTGGTTGACTGCTTTGATGACTACTGTCAAATTCTAGAATTATTTCCCCTTTTTGGGAGAAAGAAATTCCAGCATGATACTTCTCTACAAAGTCTTAGTTTAATAAATGGTTAGGAAAAGAGGAACTAAGGAGAAAAGGGTGTGTATCTCTCATAGGGACTAAACAAAAGAGAATAGGTTCGGAGATAGGAACTTCTTGAGGTTATTTGGAAGTCCCCACTATTTGAATTGATTTAGTACTCCAAGACAGTGGTTGCTTTATAGTAGTGGGATTGAGCATCGAGAGTGTGGCTCTGCTCTCAATTAGGATGAACTGGAAGAGGTTCATCTCCAATCTGGAGAAGTATTTCTCCAAGCTGATTAAAAGAGAGGACTGGGAAGAGTCCCTGTAGCTCCTTTGAGCCCTATCACTGAGAATTGGGAAGAGTTTGGAAAGGCTGGTTAGAGAGCTGAAGGCATCTAAAGCATTTGAATTTGAATTTATAACAATCTCTTTTCCAGTGTCCTGGCTCTGCACTAACAGCAAACTAGGAAGATTTTGGTTTCATTTGAAAGCCTTCATTAACTGGAGTTGAAGATTAGGAATTTTAGTGGTCTTTCTTTTAGGTGACTCATTTAGCATGCAGGAGAGCTGGTTTGCCAAATAAACTAAATCTGGAGTGGACACAGTTTCCCATTCTATCCTGGTCCTCTTTGCTAGAAGGGAAAGGTCTCAGCTTAGCCCATTAATAAACATACAGTTAAAAGCTGCCTGGATGGAACCAACGTCTAAAGGAAAACCAGAATTATTTGTAAAAACAGTCTGTGAAGTTGATTGTAATAGTCATGACCAGGTTCATAAGACTTTTGTGTGCAAGCCTGAATTTTGTTCCAATCAGCAGGCTTTGGTAAAACCCTAGGAATTGCTCAATGAAGTCACCTAGCAATTGCCTGAGTCTGGTCATGTAATAAGTGAGTTAGTGGGCTGGCCTCCTGGTTGTAATTCTAGAGACCTTTCAGGATTTTCCCAATTAGTGGTTTTCATCCAATTCTGAGCCTGCCCTTCACTAACAAGCATATGAACTAGCTGAAATGAGTCAGAGAAACTAGGTTGGTAAGTTTGAATGACTATATTAAATTTCTCAGCAAATCTGTGAGGGTATTAGTAACTTTGGGAAAATCTGTAACTATGGATCAAAGTTCAGTTTTAGTCCAGGGAAAATAAGAAATTAATGCATTAGCCTCTGGATTCTCAGAAGACTTAATTTTAAAGTGATGGTTTCTGATAAGTTTAGAGGAAAAGGGAGTGGGGGGACTTTCAGAGGAAAAAGGGAAGTTCAGTGAGAGGATTAGTATGGCAAAACTGAGGGTATATAGGAGGTATAGGCTGCATAAAAGGGAAGGAGAGAGTTGGTTCCAGAGCTGGAACCTGAGACAAAGAAGTCAATGAAAAAAAGAGCTTGAGGCTTCTAAAGCCATTTTATCTTTCTTTAATTGTTTGTTTGTCTCAGTTAATCTTAACATCTTATTTTTCAGAGAAGCAATTTTAGGCTCCTGATAACATTTAGATGCCTCGAAATACTGATTGAGATAAGCGTTCCATTCAGTTTTGGAAATTTTAGAGCTATGGTTGCCCAATTTGTTTTTAAGAAAATTAAGTTTGGGAAATTCAAATGTTCCTCAGAATGGCTTAAACTGCCTTTGGTCAGGTCAGGTCAGTCCATTAAGTTAGAAATGTCCATGAGGAAGAACCATGGTTTTCTTTTTCTTTTTTTTTCCCCCTTGTTGGTTATCCATTTTAAATATAGCAGTGTGCACATGTAAATCCCAAACTCCCTAACTATCCCTCCCCCCAGGTAACCATATGTCCAAGTACCATGGTTTTCAAACACAGAATTGGCTGGGAACCTTGTAGGGTGGTGCCCTCAAAATGTTTAGATAACTGGAATCCCATTTCTCAGAATTTCTTTCCTAGAGTAAGAGAATAATTTTCAAATTGCTTAAACAGCTCAAGCAGCTCAAATAGCTCAAACAGCCTGTAGGCCTAATACCAGCCAATTCGGAGGGAACAGTCTAGTCCCAGAGGAGCCAGACCAAAAGCTGCTTAGTGCAATTCCAGTAGAACAGCTCGTATTCCCAAAGGAATTGGGCTGAAGGCCAAACTGGCACAATTCCAATGAAACATCTCCTGTTTTTGAAGGAATGGGCCGAAGGCTAGCCAGTTCCAGGAGTAACAGCCTTTGTTCCAAAGAGCAGTGGGTTGAAGGCTAGCACAGTTCCAATTGAAACAGCCTGATTTCAAAATAAGGCCAAAGCGCCAAATGAGTACTTGCATACAGAACAAGGCCTTAATTAGAAAGGAGGAAACCTTAAAGTAGATCTCTAATAAAACCTAAAAAGCTTCAAGGCACAAAGAAGGTAAGAGCTTGAATTCAGTAGAAAGACCTACTGTCAAACCCCAGGGTTGGCAAGAAAAGCAGTGAGCAACAAGGGGCTCCATGTGTGTACCAAGTCTGTTTGCTCACCAGCCTTGGAGTTGTCTGGGGTCTTCTCTGGATCCCCATATGGGCTGCCAAAATGTTGACCTAAAACAAATAGACTGCCAGTTATTTCTGTAGCAAAAATGAGTTTATTCAGGATCAGCAAAAAATTGTAATTTGAGGTGTACAATTGTAGAAAGCCACGTGCAAGTCTCCAGTAAAAATAGAGGAGTACTCTTATACAGGGGGAAAGGAATTTGGGAAGGCTATAGTAAACAGAGTCTACTGAAGGAACTGGGAGTTTGAAATATAGTGGTTTTTCATTTGCTGAGTTGTGACAGCCTCTCATTGGCTAAGCTTTTGCTAGCCAGGAAGAGGAAGTCTTTCTTCCTCCTATTGGGCTCTGCTGTCATCATAGGGCATGAGAGCTCGCCCTTCTGGTCTCCTGACTCTACTTAATTGAGGTTTCTGTTTATTAATTTTTTAACATTATGATGCTATCTTTTATTAGAACATACTGAAACAAAAAAGATTTTCGGGTTTTTGCACTAAATTGGAAATTCACAAACTTATTATTATTCATGGCCTTTGTTCTACAAACAAATTTTCCTCTATGCCTGAATGTATCTTTTTCTTTTGTTTTTATTTACTCCCTCGTTCAAAATTTATTTTTGGAAGCAAAAATATGTTACTGTATTTTTCATCAGAAAAGAAAATATATTCCTACTATTAAAGTTGAAAATTATGTAAAAATTGATCCATATAGAATAGTCCCTTTCTTCATACTCAGAGGACAATTATGAATTTTTTAAAAACCATATATAGGTTTTGAATTGAAACAAGAACACAATTATGCAAAGTAATTTTCTAAAAATAGAATTAATAATGCATGGTGTACAAGTGCAAAGGAGTATATTTGTTCCTAAGTATATTATTTAAAAATTTCAATCAACTGTCCCAGACTTGGTTAGGACTGCTATTCACTGGGGTATATTTTGTTCTCAGGGCCCCTCCTACGTTAACAAACCCATGAGAGAGTTGTATCAGATTCATCCAAGGTGAATGAGAAATTCTAATCCCCATGACATTCAGGTAATTTAATGTGTTAGAAGAACTCAATATTTTATAAGAAAGATGATTACTTTGTGTTGGAAAGAGCTTATTGATTGTTCATTGCCAGTTTCTTCTATGCCAAGTTTATTTTTCATATTAATGCTCTTTTTAAGAATAATTCCAAGCATATTTTTACAGTAAATTAAGAGAAAACCAAAAGAACCTCCCAAGCTTCCAAGTCAGTCAGCCATCTGAATTGCTTACAAAGGAGAGGGACTCAATATAAATTAAAACCAGATAGGGTATTGTAGAGGAAGGGCCAAGTCTTTTGAATAGCAGAGATTAGCGAGTCTTCCTATGGGAAGGCTGTTCATTACAAGTCCTTCTTGAAAATAGTTTAATTTTAAAGTCAGAATTGGGAATTTATATTTCCACCTTTGAACTGGCTAGCTCTACTTCTTTTATAAATTTAGTTTTAGTTCATGGAGAAATTCAAATTTGATAATTAAGCCTCGTCTCCTTCTAGCTTTTTAGCCAGAGCTAATAATCTTTTTTGTTGTTGTTTCTATGAGGTAGAGAAAATACTGTTGCTCAAAACAAAAGTCATTTAATTATTTGGTTCTTCATATTTTTCCTTCCCTTCTTAGCCAGCAGCTATATGAGACATATTTTATTATTTGGTTCTGATTGCACAGAACATTTTTGTTAAAACCTGATAGTTTTACTCAGTATTATTGCAGGAAGACTTATAGAGCTCTTGTACATTTTTATTTTTTTCATTAAGGTAGGTGCCCTGTGGAGCTTACTTTATTTAATATTTTGAAGAGGTAGGATACTTGCTTTGTAATAAATAAAACACAATTATAAAATTCCATTGTACCACAGCAGAATTTGAAAAAAAATCTAAAACAATAGGATATATTTTTCCCTCATAATTGCTTCATCAAAAGTGTGTACATTTTATATTTATTACACAAGGCTCGCTTGATTTGTTACGACATTGATACCACAAATCTACTTATTTTCATTTAAATACTGAAGATAGGTTTACTTAAATAAACTTGATATTAAACAAAATAAACAGGTGAATGTTTTGAGTTGGGTTTGAATTGGGAATCAAATATAATATCTTGGAATTTGACATTATCTAATTTATTATATTGTCGTTCAGTGTTTGTACTACAAATAGATTGTCATCAGGCTGTTTTTGAAGAAATAACAATGTTTGCAAAATAATGTGAAATTATATTTGAGATATGAGCTGAAAAAGATCATAATTATTCTAGTAGTGGGTGATTAGCAAAACTGTTTTTTCCCTTTAAACCTTGGAGGCCACCTCCTCAAAGCTTCCATATCCCAGGTTGTTTATACTCAGGGAAAAACAAAATCAGGCATTCTCAGTTTTTGAGGGAAAACAATTTTTGATTATGACCATGGAGTTACCTTTTACAGATATGGCTCAGTGTGGCCCCATGCTCACTTATAGGCATCATCCCTTATCCTCCCTTCTTTCTTCATACTCTCCTCTCTGTTCTGTACCCACACAATCCTTTCCTCCAATGCATACAGAGATTATATGTTTGCTATTCATTTGGCTTGGTATACCCTTCCCCACTTCTCTTTCTCAAACAAAATCCTCTTTTGTGATACCTTCTTTAAGCTCTCTTAATGCTTGGTAGATCCCTACAAATGTTTTTAGCAATTATCAGACAGTGTTAAAATCGTATGCTCTCTCTTCTCTCTGATTCTCCCCCCATCTTTTTCCTTTCCATTTATGGATTATCCATCAAGAGTGTCAGATATCTAATAAGTGCTCATTAATGCTAATATAACTAAAAATTAATAATGTCATAATAAATAAATGTACTTAACCATATAACCTCTGAATTCTGAAACTCCTTTAAAATCTTAGGCTTCTATAGAGTCTTGTTCTGATAATTAATTATATATAATATGCAAATTATGCCTTTGATCAAATGGAAAATTATTTGAGCTTAAATAGAAACTCCAGATCAAGTCAAGAACATGTCTCAATATTACCTGAGGGTTCCTGTTTCATTTTAGATTAAAGCTATATGGATGCACAGAGAAGTTATAGGCTAAATAGCCTCCAAGTGCCTTAAGTAGGTCCATGGATGTTGTATTAGGTTAAATAGTAGCCCCCAGACATTCATGTCTACCTGGAATCCGTGATTATGACCTTATTTAGAAATAGGGTCTTTGCATATATAATCAAGTTAAGATTAAGTCACACTGAATTTGGGTGGGCCTTAAATTCAATATGACTAGTGTCCTTATAAGAATAGGGAAGTTTGGCCACAGGGACACAAACACAGGGGAGAAAGCCATATGAAGATGGAGGCAGAGATTAGAGTGATGCATCTACAAGCCAAGTCATGCCAAAGATTGCTAGCAACCACCAGAACCTAGAAGAGGCAAGGAAGGGTTTTTCCCTAGAGTTTTAGAGGGACTATGGCCATGCTGACATTTTGATTTCAGATATCTAGCCTCCAGTACTGTGAGAGAATAAATTTCTGTAGTTTTAACCCATTCAGTTTGGAGTCCTTTGTTACAACAGCCCTAGGAAACTAATACAGATAGCCTAAATTCAATGATAAGGAAATGTTTTAGATCAATTTGATTAATGTTTATTGGGTTTGATGTTATGATATACATAATGATAGACATTAGCAATATATCCTTGAAGAGTTTCAAAAGTCATGGGAAAGATGGACATATCAACAGAAATGTCAGTGTCACATATGGCAGAGCCATCACCAGCCATTTCCTCCTCCTTTCTGCGTTTGAATATAGTTGGAGGAGCATATGAGGTTTGGAGCTCTGACAGCCATGTTAAGAATAAGAGATGTGCAGAAAAAAAAAAAAAAAAAGACCCAGATACCTGACATTACTAATCCCCCAATTAAACCTGAAATGTCTTCCTGCGAATCATCTTATTATGGGAGATAATGAACTCTATTGAATGAACCATATTCTTTGATAGTTGCAGCTCAAAGATTCTAATGAATACAATGATATATGTTCAAGGTTTGAGAAAGCATGAAAAAAGGAGCTCTTGCCCCAAACTGGAGAATCAGACAAGGTTTTAGTAATGATGGAAAGATGCATAGAAGTTACCTGGATAAAAAACATGAGAATATCCTCCTAGGAAAAGATAATAGATGATAAAGGCAGAAAGCTGTAAAAGAATATGGTGGCTAGCCATAACTATTTTGACATTACTGTGATGTAAAACATAGAAGTAGGTTGGGTTGGGGAGGTTCAAGTCATGAAAACTTTTGTATGTCATAATGAGGTCATTTAAATTTATGCTATAAGCAATAGGAATCTACTGGAATGCTTTATTTAAGCAGAGTGTTTTGAACTTAATTAAGTTATAGTTAGATACTTCTGTTTATATTTTACACTTATAAGACTGGAGTTATAGTAACAATCTCTCAGTAATAGTTCAGGCAAGAGATGATGATAATATAAATCAGACATTGGTAGTAGGAATATTAAGGAAGAAATATTTTCAAGAAACAGTTGGGAAGTAAAATTGAAAGTACCCAATTTATTGGATGTGGAGGTAAGGAAGATAAAAGGACTTAGGATGATTCTCAGGTTTCCGTCTTGAGGAGATGGTGGATAGAAAATAAGTGATAAAGAACTAGTTGTGATCATTTAATTTCCAAATGCCAAATACCTAATCTTTTGTTTTAATTATTTTCTAATGGAAAGTTAAATAAAAACATTTCCCTGCTATGGCATATACGGAATATTACTCAAATTTTCTTGATGACTCATGGTAGTAATTGTGAGTATCAGTTATTGTTTGGTGCTGTAAAATATTTATACACTCTGGGGCTTGAATTCATATGATACTTTTCTGTAGCATGTTATTATGGAATTCTATGGCATTAATTAAATCGTGCTATGTGAATTTCATGGTTACTCTTTATTCTTCATTATTTTTAGGCTATGAGTTATCAATTCATTCTTTCCTTCAATACTATTCAATTCAGTGTGTTAGACCTTGTTCTAGACATGTAGGGTACAGTGCTGAGCAAAACAGACATAGTCACTCTTCTCAGTGTCCTTATGCTGTAGTGAGGAAGGACAGACAGTTAACAAGAGACATAAATGTCAACATAATTCTACATAGTAATAAGTGCTTTGAAAGAAGTAAAATAGAAATGGCAGGGGATTAGGCCGATAGAGAGTAAGATAATAAGGAGGGAAATCACCTTTCAAGAGGAAATTTTTTTTTTTTTTTAAACCCACCCCATTGCCTTTATTCTTTTTTTTTTTTTTAATTTTTTTTTTTTTTAAACTTTGGGTTTATTTATTTATTTATTTTTATGGCTGTGTTGGGTCTTCCTTTCTGTGCGAGGGCTTTCTCCAGCTGCGGCAAGCGGGGACCACTCTTCATCGCGGTGCGCAGGCCTCTTACCATCGTGGCCTCTCTTGTTGCGGAGCACAGGCTCCAGACGCGCAGGCTCAGTAATTGTGGCTCACGGGCCCAGTTGCTCCGAGGCATGTGGGATCTTCCCAGACCAGGGCTCGAACCCGTATCCTCTGCATCGGCAGGCAGATTCTCAACCACTGCGCCATCAGGGAAGCCCTCAAGAGGAAATTTTTAAGTGAAAGCTACGTAGATGACAAGGAGCTCATGATGCTAACCTCTGAGAGGTAAGCATTGCAAAGCCAGAAGCCAATCAGAGTAAAGATGGAGAGGAAGATGTAAGCTTGCTGAACTTGAAGAACTGAAAGACTGTTGAAGGTGAATGACCCAGGGGGTTGGGGTAGTAAGACTTGAAGGTAGAGAGCTGGACATGGCACAGGTCATGAAGACCTCGGAGGCTACCATAAGGAGATGAATATCGTTCCAATTACACTGACAAGCACTGAAGTATTTAAATCATAAGAATGACATAATCACTTTTATACAAAGAAAATTCAGTCTTCTGAGTGGAGAATGGAATATATGAAAATAAAAGTGAAAATAAAAGGAGACAAGTTAGAAAGGTATTGTATTAGTCCAGGCAGACATGTAGCAATGGGAAGGAAGAGAAATAGATGTACTAAATATATTTTGAAGGCAAAACTGAAAGAACATGTTGTTTATAGCAAAATTTTCCCCTACAGTTTTGCTACTACTTTACTGTAGATTATTCCATTCAGATTATCAGGTGGTTATGATGATCTAGAATAGATTCTGAATAATAGTTTCAAGGGTTTCCTATAAGTAGAGTTTGAACTTTAGTGTATTGTCTTTATGTCTTTACACTGCTTTGTGGGTTCTCAGAAGATTATTGGGGAGTAACTTCTACAAAAATATGATATTGGTGTACTAAAGAGTAATTTCAAGATTTTTACTTTGAGGACATAAACATCATTTTGCAAACGCTTGCTTGAGATTCTCAGTACATCAAAGCAAAGTGATAAATGTTTACCAAGAAATTATGTCTCCTGGTAGATAGACCAAAATTTGGAACCTTTGAGATGTTCTTACTTTCCAGTGAAAAGTGATCATATTATCTCTGACCTTGCTCAGTACCTTTAATGGCTCTGTGTTACAGTTTCTCAGTCTTTGAATGGCAATAATGATCTTTTCCATCTAAGCTAAGATATATTTGTAAAGTACATAGAACTTGCCAACAGGAAATCACTATATACATGACAATTTATTGTTAGTTTTATGGCCAATTCAAATCACAAAGGAATTGAAGTCATTGCCATTTGAAGGTTGTTCAGTTCAGTTTTTAGAAAGATGACTGACCCAGTACAACAGTGACACAAAGTCCCTGAACAATTACGCTCAAACTCTGCCTTGGCTATGACGGGAAAAAAATGATTGTTGAATTAACGGGACTATAAAAATGACATGCCTTTCTTCCCTAAACAGTTGGGAAATGTGAGACAGTGCTGGGGTTGAAGGATTAAAGAGAAGTCAGCGCTATTTTTTAAAATATTGTTTCAATTTTAAGGTATAATAATTGAAGACTGCTTAGGCTTTTTCTTAAGTAAGTATTCATGAGAAATATTTTTATTTAATTAAAAATTTACTGTGTACCTCATGATAATAAAGTCAACCGATGAGTGTGATGAGAGATACTAAGTGTTTATAGTAGCATGAATTTGTGAAAATTATTTACATTTGGTGAAATAAAGTAAGCTATGGAGAGAAGGTGACATTTCAACCATTTCCACAGTGCAGATAAGAGGGAAGACTGCTTTCCTCCTAAGAAAACAAGGTGAGTCAACACTTTCAAATGGAAATGTAGTGGTTACAATTGAGGAGAGTTGAATACTCTGATTTTACTGGAGTACATAGGGGGAAAAATAAACCAAATAAATTAGAAAGAGACAGAGTAGCCTTATTGGTCATGCCTTTAATGACATCCTTAGCATTTGAATGTTGTATCATAGATGGGAAGACTAGAATTGGGATAATCTGATCTTTGCTTAACTAAAAGAAAAAAGTCTTTTCAATGGTATCTGCCTAGAGATACCATTACCTAATATTCCCCCATTTTATGGTTATTTTAACCATAAAATATAGATAAAAAATAGTATCAGTTTAAAGGGCTAGAAAAATTTATTCTATTTTTTTTTACTGAGATGTAATTCATATGCCATAAAAATTCATCCTCTTAAAGTATACAGTTCAGTGTACTTGCTATTCAGAGTGTTCAATCATCACTACTGTCTAATTTTAGAAAAGTTTCATCACCCCAAAAGATACCCCATACCTAAAGGCAGTCACTTCTTCCCTCCTCCTCAGAGTACGACTAATACATAGTATCACTAACACTAATACTAATTAGTGGTAGAAACCACTAATCTGATTTCTGTCTCTATGGATTTGTATGTTGAGGATATTTTGGATGCTTGGAGACCTAAAACGTGTGGCCCTTTGTGACATTTCTTTCACTTAGCGTACTGTTTGTAGTTTCATCCACGTTGTAGCATATAACAGTACAACATTCTGTTTTATTGTCCAATAATATTCCATTTTATGGATATACCACATTTTATTTATTAAACAACATTGATGAACATTTGGATTGTTTCACTTTTTGGCTATTATAAATAATGCTATGAATAGTAACATATAAGTTTTTTGTGCATTTACATTTTTCAGTTATTTACTGTATACCTCAGAGTGGAATTACAGGGTAATAGAATAACTCTATTTTTAACATTTTGAAGAACTGCCGACCTTTTTTCCAAAGTGGCTGCACTATTTGACAATTCCACTAGTGATGTATAAGGATTCCAATTTCTCCACATCCTCTCCAACACATGTTATTTTCGGTCTTTTTGATTTTAGTCATTATAGTGAGTGTGAAGTCATATCTCACTGGGGACTTGATTTGTATTTCCCTAATGATCAATGATTTGGTTGAACATCTTTTCATGTGTTTGTTAGTCATCTGTATATGCTCTTTGGAGAAATTTCTATTCAAATCTTTTCCACATTTTTAAATTGGTTTGTCTTTTAATCATTGGGATGTAAGACTATATATTCTTGAATAAGTCCATTGTCAAATATCTCAGGTATGTCATATCTGATGAAAACATATAATACATTTCTCCCCTTTCTGGGTTGTCTTTTTCTTGATGGTTTCCTTTGAAGCACAATTTTAAAAATTTAGATCAAGTTTAACTGGTATATTTTTTCTTTTTTTGATGGTGCTTTTGGTGTTATATATAAGAATACATTGCTAAATCTGAGGTCATGAAGATTTACTCCTATATTTTCTTATAAGAGTTTTATATTTTTAGCTCCTATATGTGAGTCTTTGGTACATTTTAAATTAATTTTTTGTACATGGTGTGAGATAAGCACTCAAGTTAATTTTTTGTGTGTGAATATCCAATTGTCCCAGAACAATGTGTTTAAAGATTCTTCTTTTCCCATTGAATAATCTTGGCACTTTTGTCAAAATTGAATTAACCATAAATGTAAGAATATATTTCTGGACTTTCATTTCTATTCTATTGATCTATATGTCTGTCTTTATCCCAGGACCACAATGTCCTGATTACAGTCGTTTTTTAGTGAGTTTTAAAATCAGAGTGTGAGTCTTCTTACCTTGTTTTTCTCTTTGAACATTGTTCTCGCTCTTCTGGCTCCATTGTAATTCCATATGAGTTTTAGGATCAGCTTGTAATTTTCTGCCAAACAGCCAACTAGGATTTTGAAAAGAATCATATTTTTGTTTGTAGATCAATTCAAGGAATGTTACCATCTTAATAAGTGTTTCAGTCTATGAACATGAGTTATATTTCTATTTATACATCTTCTTACGGAGCTTAACCTTCTTTCAGCGGTGTTTTGTGGTGGTCAGTGTACAGTTCTTGTGCTTCTTTCATTAAGTTTATTTCAAACTATTTTATACTGCTTGATGTAATATAACTGATTTGTTTTCTTAATTTTATTTTTGGATTGTTCATTAACTATTTTATAGAAAAAATGCTATTCTATGTTAATCATGTATCTTGCAGTCTTGATTAACTATTAATTTTAACAATTTTTCTTTTCCCAGTTCCTTAGGAAATGTTATATATAAGATCATATTATTTAAAATTGAGCTAGTTTTATTTCTTCCTTTTTAATCTGGACATTAGTTTTACTTCTTTGGAAAAGAAGTAAATCTGGAAATCTTTTATGTATTTATTTTTCTTCTTTAATTGCCCCTTCTATAACCTTCAATAATGTTGAATAGAAGTGGCAAGAGCAGACATCATTGTCTTGTTCCTTTTTTTTTTATCATCTTTATTGGAGTATAATTGATTTACAATGGTGTGTTACTTTCTGCTTTATAACCAAGTGAATCAGCTATACTTATACATATATCCCCATATCTCCTCCCTCTTGTGTCTCCCTCCCACCCTCCCTATCCCACCCCTCTAGGTGGTCACAAAGCACGGAGCTGATTTCCCTGTGCTATGCGTCAACTGCCCACTAGCTATCTATTTTACATTTTTACACTCTCTCACTTCGTCCCAGCTTACCCTTACCCCTCCCTGTGTCCTCAAGTCCATTCTCTACATCTACGTCTTTATTCCTGTCCTGCCCCTAGGTTCTTCAGAACCTTTTTTTTTTTTTGATTCCATATATATGTGTTAGCATACGGTATTTGTTTTTCTCTTTCTGACTTACTTGACTTACTTCACTCTGTATGACAGACTCTAGATTGATCCAACTCACTACAAATAACTCAATTTCATTTCTTTTTATGGCTGAGTAATAGTCCATCGAATATATGTGCCACATCTTGTTTATCCATTCATCTGTCGATGGACACATAGGTTGCTTCCATGTCCTGGCTATTGTAAATAAAGCTGCAATGAACATTGTGGTACATGATTCTTTTTGAATTATGGTTCTCAGGGTATATGCCCAGTAGTTGGATTGCTGGGTCATATGGTAGTTCTATTTGTAGTTTTTTAAGGAACCTCCATACTGTTCTCCATAGTGGCTGTATCAATTTACATTCCCACCGACAGTGCAAGAGGGTTCCCTTTTCTCCCTACCCTCTCCAGCATTTATTGTTTGTAGATTTTCGGATGATGGCCATTCTGACCAGTGTGAGGTGATACCTCATTGTAGTTTTGATTTGCATTTCTCTAATGATTAGTGATGTTGAGCATTCTTTCATGTGTTTGTTGGCAATCTGTGTATCTTCTTTGGAGAAATGTCTATTTAGGTCTTCTGCCCATTTTTGGATTGGGTTGTTTGTTTTATTGATATTGAGCTGCATGAGCTGCTTGTCTACTTTGGAGATTAATCCTTTGTCAGTTGCTTCGTTTGCAAATATTTTCTCCCATTCTGAGGGTTGTCTTGTCGTCTTGTTTATGGTATCCTTTGATGTGCAAAAGCTTTTGCTTCATTAGGTCCCATTTGTTTAGTTTTGTGCTTATTTCTATTTCTCTAGGAGGTGGGTCAAAAAGGATCTTGCTGTGATTTATGTCATAGAGTGTTCTGCCTATGTTTTCCTCTAAGAGTTTGATAGTGTCTGGCCTTACATTTAGGTCTTTAATCCATTTTGAGTTTATTTTTGTGTATGGTGTTAAGGAATGTTTTAATTTCATTCTTTAACATGTAACTGTCCAGTCTTCCCAACACCACTTATTGAAGAGGCTGTCTTTTCTCCATTGTATATTCTTGCCCCCTTTATGAAAAATAAGGTGACCACATGTGCGTGAGTTTATCTCTGGGCTATCTATCCTGTTCCACTGATCTATATTTCTGTTTTTGTGCCAGTACCATACTATCTTGATTACTGTAGCTTTGTAGTATAATCTGAAGTCCAGGAGCCTGATTCTTCCAGCTCTGTTTTTCTTTCTCAAGATTGCTTTGGCTATTCGGGGTCTCTTGTGTTTGCATACAAATTGTGAAAATTTTTTGTTCTAGTTCTGTGAAAAATGCCATTGGTAGTTTGATAGGGATTGCATTGAATCTGTAGATTGCTTTGGGTAGTATAGTCATTTTCACAATGTTGGTTCTTCCAATCCAAGAACGTGGTATATCTCTCCATCTGTTGGTATCATCTTTAATTTCTTTCATCAGTGTCTTATAGTTTTCTGCATACAGGTCTTTTGTCTCCTTAGGTAGGTTTATTCCTAGGTATTTTATTCTTTTTGTTGCAATGGTAAACGGGAGTGTTTTCTTAATTTCATTTTCAGATTTTTTGTCATTAGTGTATAGAAATGCAAGAGATTTCTGTGCATTAATTTTGTATCCTGCTACCTTACCAAATTCATTGATTAGCTCTAGGAGTTTTCTGGTAGCACCTTTAGGATTCTCTATGTATAGTATCATGTCATCTGCAAACAGTAACAGCTTTACTTCTTCTTTTCTGATTTGGATTCCTTTTATTTCTTTTCTGTCTCTGATTGCTGTGGCTAAAACTTCCAAAACTATGTTGAATAATAGTGGTGAGAGTGGACAACCTTGCCTTTTTCCTGATCTTAGAGGAAATGGTTTCAGTTTTTCACCATTGAGAATGATGTTGGCTATGGGTTTGTCATATATGGTGTTTATTATGTTGAGGTAAGTTCCCTCTATGCCTACTTTCTGGAGGGTTTTTATCATAAATGGGTGTTGAATTTTGTCAAAAGCTTTTTCTGCATCTATTGAGATTATCATATGGTTTTTATCCTTCAATTTGTTAATATGGTGTATCACACTGATTTGCATATACTGAAAATCCTTGCATTCCTGGGATAAACCCCACTTGATCATGGTGTATGATCCTTTTAATGTGCCGCTGGATTCTGTTTGCTAGTGTTTTGTTGAGGATTTTTGCATCTATGTTCATCAGTGATATTGGCCTGTAGTTTTTTTTTTGTGTGTGTGTGACATCTTTGTCTGGTTTTGGTATCAGGGTGATGGTGGCCTCATAGAATGAGTTTGGGAGGGTTCCTCCCTCTGCTATATTTTGGAAGAGTTTGAGAAGGATAGGTGTTAGCTCTTCTCTAAATGTTTGATGGAATTCACCTGTGAAGCCATCTGGTCCTGGGCTTTTGTTTGTTGGAAGATTTTTAATCACAGTTTCAATTTCAGTGCTTGTGGTTGGTCTGTTTATATTTTCTATTTCTTCTGGGTTCAGTCTCAGAAGCTTGTGGTTTTCTAAGAATTTGTCCATGCCTTCCAGGTTGTCCATGTTATTGGCATGTAGTTGCTTGTAGTAATCTCTTATTATCCTTTTTATTTCTGTAGTGTCAGTTGTTACTTCTCCTTTTTCATTTCTAATTCTGTTGATTTGAGTCTTCTTCATTTCTCTCTTGATGAGTCTGGCTAATGGTTTATCAATTTTGTTTATCTTCTCAAAGAACCAGCTTTTAGTTTTATTGCTCTTTGCCAGCGTTTCCTTCATTTCTTTTTTATTTATTTCTGATCTGATCTTTATGATTTCTTTCCTTCTGCTAACTTTGCGGGGGTTTTGTTCTTCTTTCTCTAATTGCTTTAGGTTTAAGGTTAAGTTGTTTATTTGAGGTATTTCTTGTTTCTTGAGGTAAGATTGTACTACTATAAAGTTCCCTCTTTGGACTGCTTTTGCTGCATCCCATAGGTTTTGGGTCGTCATGTTTTCATTGTCATTTGATTCTAGGTATTTTTTAATTTCCTCTTTGATTTTTTTCAGTGATCTCTTGGTTATTTAGTAGTGTATTGTTTAGCCTCCATGTGTTTGTATTTTGTACAGTTTTTTTCCTGTAATTGGTATCTAGTCTCATAGCATTGTGGTCGGAAAGGATACTTGATATGATTTCAATTATCTTAAAGTTACCAAGGCTTGATTTGTGACCCAAGATATGATCTATACTGGAGAATGTTCTATGAGCACTTGAGAAGAGAGTGTATTCTGTTGTTTTCAGATGGAATGTCCCTTAAATATCAATTAAGTCCATCTTGTTTAATATATCATTTAAAGCTTGTGTTTCCTTATTTATTTTCATTTTGGTTGATCTCTCCATTGGTGATAGTGGGGTGTTAAAGTCCCCTACTATTACTGTGTTACTGTCGATTTCCACTTTTGTGGCTGTTAGCATTTGCCTTATGTATTGAGGTGCCCCTATGTTGGGTGCATAAATATTTACAATTGTTGTATCTTCTTCTTGGATTGATCCCTTGATCATTATGCAGTGTCCTTCTTTGTCTCTTATAATAGTCTTTATTTTAAAGTCAATTTTGCCTGATATGAGAATTGCTACTCCAGCTTTCTTTTGATTTCCATTTGCATGGAATATCTTTCTCCATCCTCTCACTTTCAGTCTCTATTTGTCCCTAGGTCTGAAGTGGGTCTCTTGTAGACTGCATATATACGGGTCTTGTTTTTGTATCCATTCAGCCAGTCTGTGTCTTCTGGTTGGAGCATTTAAGCCATTTACACTTAAGGTAATTATTGATTTGTATGTTTCTATTACCATTTCCTTAATTGTGTTGGATTTGTTATTTTAGATCTTTTCTTTCTCTTGTGTTTCCTGCCTAGAGAAATTCCTTTAGCATTTGTTGTAAAGCTGGTTTGGAGCTGCTGAATTCTCTTAGCTTTTGCTTGTCTGTAAATGTTTTACTTTTTGCATCCAATCTGAATGAGATCCTTGCTGGGTAGAGTAATATTGGGTGTAGGTTTTTCCCTTTCATCACTTTGAATATGTCCTGCCACTTCCTTCTCACTTGCAGAGTTTCTGCTGAAAGATCACCTGTTAACCTTATGGAGATTTCCTTGTATATTATTTGTTGTTTTTCCCTTGCTGCTTTTAATATTTTTTCTTTGTATTTAATTTTTGATAGTTTGATTAATATGTGTCTTGGCATGTTTCTCCTTGGATTTATCCTATATGCGACTCTCTGCACTTCCTGGAGTTGAATAACTATTTCCTTTTCCATATTAGAGAAGTGTTCAACTATAACCTCTTCAAATATTTTCTCAGTCCCTTTCTTTCTCTCTTCTTCTGGAACCCCTATAATTTGGATGTTAGTGCGTTTAATGTTATCGCAGAGGTCTCTGAGACTGTCCTCAATTCTTTTCATTGTTTTTTCTTTTTTCTGCTCTGTGGTAGTTATTTCCACTGTTTTATATTCCAGTTCACTTATCCATTCTTCTGCCTCAGTTATTCTGCTATTGATTCCTTCTAGAGTATTTTTAATTTCATTTATTGTTTTGTTCATCATTGTTTGTTTACTCTTTAGTTATTCTAGGTCCTTGTTAAATGTTTCTTGTATTTTCTTCATTCTGTTTCCAAGATTTTGGCTCACCTTTACTATCATTACTCTGAATTCTTTTTCAGGTAGACTGCCTATTTCCTCTTCATTTGTTCGGTCTGGTGGGTTTTACCTTTCTCCTTCATCTGCTGCGTGTTTCTCTGTCTTCTCATTTTGCTTAACTTACTGTGTTTGGGGTCTCCTTTTCACAGGCTGCAGGTTCATAGTTCCTGTTGTTTTTGGTGTCTGCCCCCAGTGGCTAAGTTTGGTTCAGTGGGTTGTGTTGGCTTCCTGGTGGAGGGGAGTGATGCCTGTGTTCTGGTGGATGAGGCTGGATCTTGTCTTTCTGGTGGGCAGGACTGCATCCCGTGGTGTGTTTTGTGGTGTCTGTGAACTTACTGTGATTTTAGGCAGCCTCTCTGCTAGTGGGTGGTGTTGTGTTCCTGTCTTGCTGGTTGTTTGGCATAGGGTGTCCAGCACTGTAGCTTCTGGTCGTTGAGTGGAGCTGGGTCTTAGTGTTGAGATGGAGATCTTTGGGAGAGCTTTCATCATTTGATATTATGTGGAGCCAGGAGGTCTCTGGTGGACCAGTGTCCTGAACTCAGCTCTCCCACCTCAGAGACACGGACCTGACACCCGGGTGGAGCACAAAGACCCTGTCAGCCCCACAGCCGTTTATTCACAAAGGGATGAACAGCCAGAGAAAGTGGTGGAGGGTGAGGTCCGGGAGGGTCCCGAGTGTAGGAGCTTCTGTCTCTGTGGAGTTTAGGATGCATCACTCTCTCAACTTGTGGATGGGTTCCTCAATCTAGAAGCTCTCTGAACCCCTTTATTTAGGGTATTTATGGAGCTTCCATTAGGCATGACTGATTAAATCTTTGTCCATTGGTAACAGCTCAATCACCTGCCCCTCTGCTGTCTGTGGAGTCTGGGGGTGGGGCTAAATGGGCCAAACTGCTAGTTTTTTAAAAAACCACTCCCCTAAATATTGACAAGATGATCTTACGATGAAATGTTAACCACCCACTCTTTCTGGGCACACTAGGCCAGCAGTGTTCACCCAGAAAGAAATGCTTCATAATGTACCCAGAATATATGTTTGTTTTTCCTTTTGCATAGAAGAAAATGAAAGAGTTAGAAGAGACAGAGATAGACACAAAAACAGAGAGAATGAAAGATACAGATATTCAATATTATTTTATTTCATTGTGAAAAGCCACCTTGGAAAGTAATGACCTTTAATCACAAACCACATAGAAAACTTTCTCAGTGCATTGCAGAGTGCCATGTATTCCTTTTCTTACCTTTAATTTGTAGCTTTTCATTTTATCTGGATAATCTGAAATCCAAGAGAGGCTGACTTGTGTGTTTGGATAGTTTCCTAGTTCATAGTGAGCCAGCATTATATTGTAGTCCTTGGAAACATAATTATTTTAAAAGAAATGGGTTGAAGTTCCCCCTTTCCCTTTTCACACACTGCAGGAAGCTGTTAATGGATCCCCCGAGATACCTATATTGGTGGAAAAGCAATAAAATTTCTTGTATTCATTGCTTATAACATTTTGCTAATAGATGTGAAATTCATAAAAAGTCATACTTTGTCACAGTCCTTTGTAGCACTTATTTGTATTTCCCTAACCTAATTTGTAGTCCATGTTCACACATGTTCTAATTATTCTATTCTGCAGTGAGTGATTTTAAATTGCTTTTACCACCTACTTTCCAGAAAGGAATAATAAAATGATTAATGAGGACATGTATAAAACATTTTGAATGCAGAAAGGAGCAGTTTTTAAAACTAAAAATAACAAACTATTGTAGGGAGCATTCTTATTTCTATGTCTATAGAAATACATTTGTTTTGGCATAATAATACATGAATCCTCACCTTTAAGATGCCATATTTTAGAAAGATATGTCCTCTATATAAGTAAAATATCTATAGTTCTTTTATTGATTTATTTTGAAATGAAATTTTATTTTTTATTATAAAATAGTGGCATTTATTTAAAAAAACATTATAGTAAGTAAAAATTAAAAGTGAAAATAAAGTCCCCTGTATTCATCTCTCTACAAATTTACCATTGTTAATCCATCAGTAAGTGCCTTTCCAGTTGATTTATCAGTCTGTAAATTATATAGACACATAGTTGTCTGCCACAATAATTATTAAATAAATGAATAATGATATATAATTTTTTTTACAATGTAGTGTTATTATACTGTATGTGTTTCTTTTCTACCACTTTTTCTCTTAATGATGTATTAATACTTTGTATAGTCTCCAGAATTCTACCCCATTATTTAATAGCTAAATGTGTTCGATAGCTAACATAACCAATTTCCTATTGTTAAATATTTCTAGATTGACTTTCTTTATTCTATTTACAATCCATGATGAAAATCCTGTCAATTAAGTCCATTGTATAACTTTAGGAAAAATTCTCAGAAACAAAGCTACCAGTTGTGCTGGTTCTGAGAATACATAGGATTTAAGGAACTAAAACATACTGACAAAATACCTTTCAGAAAGATGATACCCACTTACATTCCCACCAGCAATGTATGAAAGTTCCCAGGCCCTATGACCTAGACTGGGTCTCTATCTTTTTTTAAATTATTGCCAATTGTATATGAGAAAAAAGACATCTGGTATCTCATTATTTTATTTTATTTAAATTAAATCCTAAGTAATAATCTTTCCAGTCTACTTTCTATCTCTTTAAATTACGTTTTGCTTGTTTAAATTTGAAGTTTAATGCCAATAACTGAAAAAAAAAATGAATAATTTAGATTATCTTTTCCTAAACTTGGGGGAAAAAGAAAATTATTTATCACATAAATTAGGTAAGTTTTTACTTGAGACACAATTTTTTAAAATAGAAATACTTAAAATGTTTTATTTTATTTTATTATCAATGTCTTTTTAAACATCTTTATTGGAGTATAATTGCTTTACAATGGTGTGTTAGTTTCTGCTTTATAACAAAGTGAATCAGCTATACATATATTATCAATATTTTTTAGCCTAAGTTTCATTGGCTTGCAGCTGGGAGAGGGGAGAGGCTGTATTACTCCTACTCTTTTGAGATGTATTTCTTTTTAGGTTTTATAATATTTTAGTTAATACATGGAACACATTTTTATGATTTCTGAGAAGTGGATACCCCAGCAATAGTGTATCTAAAAGATATGTGAATTATAAAATTGTTTAAGAGCAATGAATTTCTTTTCAAAATAATAATCTTTCCAGAATGAATATAGTATAAACTTCTAAAAATACTGACATAGACTATGTATATCTAAAATATGTTTGTCAGATGATAACTGTTGGTGGCCAGATATTTTTAATGAATGTGCAATTCATTTGATGAAACATTGTACAGGTAAAATGTGTGTGGATGTGTATGCTTTATTTTAGGGGCTAAATGAGAAAACTGTTTCCTGCAGTATGTGACCTAAGCTAATGTCCATGTTAATGAATTTAAGGTTTTGAGAAAATCTAACTTTGTAAGAGCTTGCTCTTTGCATTGCGTTTTAGAGAATCTCTTTATATTTTTAAGACCTTGACCACATCAGACAGGTAATTGCTTACATTGTAACATAAAATTTGAAAGGTGTTGGTCAAATGACCTCATTTATACTTAACTTAGAATATTTGTTTATCTTTAATTGAACAACCAAAGTACCATGTCTTTTATAGAATATGGATTTTTACAATGAATCCCAATTTCACAGTATTCTCAGTTTAAAGAAAGATCATAGCAATAAAAGTATACATTCTTCTAGAGAGCTTAGCTAATACAGGTATATCTCAAAGATTTGCTGGTTCGGTTCCAGACCACCACAATGAAGTGAATATCACAATAAAGGAACTCACAGGAATTTTGGGGTGCATATAAAAGTTACGCTTATACTATACAGTAGTCTGTTGTATGCAATAGCATTATGCCTAAAAAAATCAATATGCATACCTTAACTGAAACATAGTTTATTGCTGAAAAGTGCTGACCATCACCTGAGCTTTCAGGAAGTTTTAATCTTTTTGCTGTGGAAGGTCTTACCTTGTTGACGGCTGCTGACTGATCAGGGTGGTGGTTGTTGAGGGTTGGGTGGCTGTGGCCATTTCTTAAAATAAGACGACAATGAAGTTTGCTGCATCTTCTTTCATGAATGATTTCTCTATAGCATGTAAGGCTGTATAACAGCATTTTACCCACATTAGAACTTCTTTCAAAATTGAAATCAATCCTTTCAAACCCTGCCACTGTTTTATCAACTAAGTTTGTGTAATATTCTAAATCCTTTCTTTTCATCTTAACAGTCTTTGCAGCATCTTCACCAGGAGTAGATGTCATCTCAAGAAACAATTTTCTTTGCTCATCCATAAGAAGCAACTCCTCATTCATTAAAGTTTTATCACAAGTTTGCAGTAATTCAGCCACATCTTCAGGCTACAATTTTAATTCTAGTTCTCCTGTTATTTCTATCACACGTGCCATTACTTCCTCCACTGAAGTCTTGAACTCCTCACAGTCATTCATGAGGGTTGGAATCAACTTCTTCCAAACTCCTGTTAATATTGATATTTTGACCTCTTCCCATGAATCATGAATGTTCTTAATGGCATCTAGAATGATGAATCCTTTCCAGAAGGTTTTCAATTAACTTTGCCCAGATCCATCAATGGAATCACTGTCTATGGTAGTTATAGCCTTACAAAATGTGTTTCTTAGAGAATAAACTTGAAAATTGAAATTACTCCTTGATCCATGGGTTGCAGAATGGATGTTGTGTTAGTTGGCATGAAAACAACATGAATCTCATTGTACATCTCCATCAGAGCTCTTGGGTGACCAGGTATATTGTCAATGAGCAGTAATATTTTGAAAGAAATCTCTTTTTCTGAGCAGTGGGTCTCAACAGTGGGCTTAAATATTCATTAAACTGTATTATAAACAGATGTGCTGTCATCTAGGCTTTGTTGTTCCGTTTATAGAGCACAGGCTGAGTAGATTTAGCCTAAGATTTTTGGAATGGTAAATGAGCATTGGCTTCAACTTTAAGTCACTAGCTACATTAGCCCCTAACAAGAGAGTCAATTTGTCCTTTTATGACCCAGCAATTCCACTACTGGGCATATACCCTGAGAAAAACATAATTCAAAAAGCTACATGTACCCCAGTGTTCATTGCAGCACTATTTACAATAGCCAGGATATGGAAGCAACCTAAATGCCCATCGACAGATGAATGGATAAAGAAGATGTGGTACATATATACAATGGAATATTACTCAGCCATAAAAAGGAACGAAATTGGGTCATTTGTAGTGATGTGGATGAACCTAGAGTTTGTCATACAGAGTGAAGTAAGTCAGAAAGAGAAAAACAAATATCATATATTAACACATATATATGGAATGTAGAAAAATGGTACTGATGAACCTATTTGCAGGACAGGAAAAGAGATACAGATGTGGAGAACGGACTTGTGGAAGTAGTGGGGAAGGGGAGGGTGGGATGAATTGAGAGAGTAGCATTGGCATATATACACTACCACGTGTAAAATAGATAGCTAGTGGGAAGCTGCTGTATAGCACAGGGAACTCAGCTCCATGCTCTGTGATGACCTAGATGGGTGGGATGGGGGTGGGGAGGGAGGCTCAAGAGGGAGGGGATATATGTATACATATAGCTGATTCACTGTGTTCTACAGCAGAATCTAAACATTGTAAAGCAATTATACTCCAATAAAAAAAAAAAAAATTGTCCTTTGAAGTTTTGAAGCCAGACATTGACTTCTCTCTAGCTATGGAAGGCCTAGATGGCATTGTCTTCCAAAATAAGGCTGTTTTGTCTACATTGAAAATTTGTTGTTTAGTGTAGCCACCTTCATTAATGATCTTAGCTAGATCTTCTGGATAACTTGCTCGCAGCTTCTACATTAGCACTTGCTGGGTTCATCTTGCAATTTGATGCTATGGAGATGGCTTCTTTCCTTAAATCCAATGAATCAACTTCTGATAGCTTCAAACTTCTTCTGCAGCTTCCTCTCCTCTCTCAACCTTCATAGAATTGAAGAGAGTTAGACTTAGGCTTTGGCTTAAGGGAATCCTGTGGCTGATTTAATCTTCTATTCAGACTACTGAAATTTTCTCCCTATCAGCAATAAGGTTGTTTCAATTTCTTATCATTCATATGTTCTGTACTGGAGTAGCACTTTTAATTTTCTTCAAGAACATTTCCTTTGCATTCACAGCTTGGGTAACTGTTTGACGTAAGAGGCCTAGCTTTCAACCTATCTCACCTTTCGACATACCTTCCTCACTAAGCTTAATTTTATTCTGGCTTTTGATTTAAAGTGAGAGATGTGTGATTCTTCCTTTCATTTGAACACTTAAAAGCCATTGTAGAGTTATTAATTGGCCTAATTTAAATATTGTTGTGTCTTGGGGAATAGGGAGGCCTGAGGAGAGGGAGAGAGACAGGGGAACAGCTGGTCAGTGCGGTAGTCAGAACACACATAACATTTATTGATTAAGTTTGCCATCTTATATGGGCATGGTTTGTGGCACCCCCCAAAATAACTAGAAGAATAGCATCAAAGATCACTGATAACAGATCACCATAACAAATATAATAATAATAAAAAGTTTGAAATATTGTGAGAATTATCAAATTGTGATACAGAGAGAAGAAGTCAGAAAATGCTGTTGAAAAATTGATGCCAACAGACTTGCTCAAAACAGAGTTACCACAAACCTTCAATTTGTAAAAAAAATACATTATCTGCAAAGCACAATAAAGAGAAGCACAATAAAATGAGATACACCTTTATCGAGTTTGAAAGGAACTAAATACATAAACTAGCCAATAAATGTCTCCATTAAATAAGATATCCCATGTCTTTTCAGAACAACTTGAGTAAGAGGTAAGGAAGTACTTATGGATTATTGTTCAGTAGCTCCTAAATTTTAGCTTTAACTAAGAAGTGGAATTATCAAAGAAATATTGGGGACTAATATCCATTAGTCAACTTCGTCTTTTTCCAAATAAATTTAACAAACTAAAAGTATCCTCAAAAAATAACAATCATTGCATAAAATAAAGGGTCTTTTACACCAAAGGAGTAAGGTATACATGATTTTGTTGTAAATTACAGTCTTCTAAATTGAGAATATTTATCCTTAGGGAAATATCATTATGTTGTCTTGATTTTCTTAATTTGTATAAACCTATAAACCAGATTTTAGGAATTACTAACTGCAGTCTTCTTTGGAGAAGCTTGAATTAGAAGTTAGAAAGAAGTTGTTACTTGGGGGAGTGGGAATAGTTTTGATTAGATAAATGAAATAAAGTATATTTTAATGAGCCTTTCAAGAAAGTAAGTGTGTAGTACTTCAAATCAGACATATTGGGTGCTTAGGTCACATACAGCCTCTGTGAATGTCCATTAGTCTTTCCATGGGTAACCCATGTCATTAGTTTGAAGAACTATTCTGTTTGCAGTATATCCTGTCCTATTAGCCACTTCTCCTGACTGAGTGACTATGAAAACATGGAGAGTATGTAAGGACTTGTGACCCAAGTGTCTTGCTATATTAAGCACAAGGTTAATTGAATGGAAGTGTGCTATATAAAGTTACCAAATTGAATGTGGAAACTGCAGCTCTCTGTGTGTAGAAAATCCCTATTTTGGGATTGATTTCAGCTCACAGTGTGTGAAGATCTGGGTATGTTGGCTTACCTTCTTCATTGGCTTCTGGTATAGAACTCTTACCCACTGGGTTCAGAGAAGCTTTCAGAGCTATAGAACTATTACCAGAAATAGGGTCATCTACAGTCTGGGTTATTTGAAATTTACCACTGACAGTCACTGACAATGAAAGAAGAGAATTAAAAAATCAGATCACAGGGATATATCCATTATTTATCCTTCTTTTGCCTCTTCACACAGAGTGGCTCTTATATATCACTGGAATATTATCTTTTAAAAAATGTGTTTATTTGTGTACAACGTATATACTACAAAGTGCAAAAATATTAAGAAGACAAAAGAGCAATTTTTGTTATGATCCATTCAGTCATTATCACCCAAAATATAACCAGTATTTTTAGATCTATCACTTTATATTTGTTTTCTCTGTTTAACTTATATAAACTGAGTCATAATGTTGTCTATTGTGTCTTGTTTATTTCACTCAACATTATTTCTGTGGCATTCATTCATATTGTACATGACATTCGTTTGATATTTTTCATTACACTATAGCATTTTTTAATATAAATATACCATGATTTATTTATTTGGTTTTTGTTTTCTATATTTCATTGACTTTGCATTGTTTCCAGTTTGGCCCTATTATTAATGATGTGGCTATGAACATTTTTATACATGTCTGTTGGTGCATATATTTATACATCTTTATTTGGTTTAGTATTTCCAGTTACTGGAATTGCTATTTTATTGCTTATGTCTATGTTTAGACATATTATATATTGCCAAATAATTTTCCAAACAACTTTCCATTTTATATTCCTGGAGAATTCCAGTCACTTAATGTTCTTCTCAATGCTTGTTTTTGGCAATTTTTAAGATTTTTATTTTTAAACACATCCTAGTGAATGTGGATTGATTATTTAAGAATTTAGCTTTG
This sequence comes from Balaenoptera acutorostrata, assembly GCF_949987535.1. Taxonomy (NCBI): domain Eukaryota; kingdom Metazoa; phylum Chordata; class Mammalia; order Artiodactyla; family Balaenopteridae; genus Balaenoptera; species Balaenoptera acutorostrata. The sequence goes on from NC_080065.1 coordinate 82,980,171, forward strand.
TGTGTGTAAGAGGGCACCTATTCAACAACTCTAACCTTCTATCAAAAGTTTGGCCATTTCAAAATATGTGTCCTTGAACATTCATATTTACAATGTATCTGATAATTTTAAAATATTTTGTTTACAGTAGAACTTATTTTAAGTGACTTTGAAGTAACTACAGGATAATGCTCTCCTTAGTCTGGCATTTTGGAATCTCTACAATCTGGTCACTTTATGTTTTCCTATGTTATAGACCCCATGGTGTCTCAACAGCTTGCGGTTCCAAAATAAAGGTAATATTGACAGAACTAGTTTATCAGGTCAAATGTTCTTTCCTATACATTATGAAAAATAAGGGCTTAGACTTCTCAGTTTCCCTTCCCCATCTAGAAAACCTTAAGGTTTTCTCTAGATAGGGGATGATATAACATATCATGGAGAGCCTGAGTTTGTATACATATATTCGAGCAGATTTTTTCAGCTCTGCTAAGATTCCTGCTTCTCTTGTTTACTTGCTATGTGACTTATGCATGCATATTCTTATAGTGTTTCTTCTATAGGGTTGTTGATATGATTAAATTATATAATATAGAAAAAACTAGTTGTGTTTTTGATATATAATATGTACATAATACTTATTAGTTATATCTTTCTATACTTCAAAGGTGAGGTCAAGCCATTTATTTTCCACTAACTCTTTTCTATACATTTTAAATTTTCTTTAATTATTTCTTTGATAAATTTCCTCCTTCAGATGTATCTTGCATATTTTAAATATCTATCATATTTTTAATTTCCAAGAGCACCTTTTGTTCCTTGTATGCTGCTTTTCATAACATTATAGCATATGGTTATTGTTTTGTAGACAGAGTTATAGTTTCTTGACACTATTAGCCATAAATTTTTTAATAAAAAATGTGATCTTTGTATTGTATATTTCCTCACAACTTTGTTTTTCCATTTGTGTGCTTTGCTTTTGTTTTTGTTCTCTATATTTTTAGTTAGAGGTATTTTTCTAATGTCTGAACATTGTGAGCTATTTACTCCTATTAAAGAATGAGAAACAAGAAAGTAGACAGGGTGATCTGTGTACATGGACTGGGCTTGTTGGTGGATTTCGTTGAAGAGTGGTTTCATTAGGAGAATCTTTAAAACTGTTATTTCCTTTTAGGTTGATCAGTTTTTTCAGAAAGTAATCACCAGTTTCCTTTCTTGGCAGTACAAGTTTCTTAGAGAAGAGGGAAGGGAACAAGTTTCATATATTTTCTTTTCGTATTTATTTTCTTTTCTTTATATACTTTTTTACTGATATAAAACTTACAGTTAAGAAAATGCACAGATTTTACATGTATAGTCCAATGAATTTTCTAAAATGGAAATATCTGTGTAACCATACCCAACATATATAATGTATTCATCACCCTAGAAAATTCCCTCTTGCCCCTTGCTCATCAATCACCTCTGCACAGAGTTAACCACCATGCTGATGTATAGCAATTTACCTGAACACCGTAAGCTTAGCTTTCTTTTTTCTTCAGTTCATCGTCATTTGTCATTTGTCCCTCTGCTTGCTAGATTTAAAAATATTATTGTCATCACATCAACATCTTATCCTGTTCTCTTTTCTTTGCTAATTTGCCTCTTTAAATAATCATTTTAGTGTCATTTTTGTGAGATTTTAGAAGGAAGCAGAAGTAACCACACAGTTAAGCTTACATTTTGAATGTGCTTTTCAATGTAATGTCATAATTTTTTGGATTATTATATTTACTTAATTCTTGAGCCATTATTCTCATAGTTAATTATGTGAATGAACTAAATCCCTTACTGTTCTAATATTTCCATATCTCCTTTGAGTAACTGAATGGATATTTTGGGCTTTTTTTAAATAGGTACTGCTTTTACCACTCTAATCCTTTTGTATCACCCCAAAATAGTTAGCTGTGACATTGTTCTGTCCACATAATCCATTTTTTTTATAATGGTAAGTATCTCTCTTGCAGATTATTTCACTTCCATAGTGATTCATATTTGATAATACTTTTCCATATAAAGAGTTATTTATTGATATAAGTACAAAACTCTGCATTATAGCTGTTGGGCGACCTTCAATATACTTCTGCAAGATAAAGAGGGTTGTGACATGTCAACACATTTATTTTCCTAGATATGACCACATTTTCTCAGTCCTCATAAAACAAACCAGTAAAGATAAAAATATTTTATAGCCACATACAATTATATCACCAAAACAACTTGATTGTAATTTCTTTCCTAGCAAGAACTGTGTGATTCATTTATCATGAATATATGTATATATACATACATATATTCTATAAATGCTTAAATTATTGTGTTTGGATTCTGTTTTCACAACAAATACTTATGGTCTTGCTTTATAGATGAGCAAACGGTGGCTTATGGAGATCACATTTGCTCCAAGTTCATGTAGTTATTTATTGGCAGTCAAGATATGTTCCAGATTCCTTAGAGTTGATCCCAGTATTTTTTTTTTTAATTTCCTACTTTACCACATTGGCCTCCTACATAGTCAAAGATTAGAATTAGTATAAAAAAGAAGAATGGTCATCTGGCAGAATACTGGCAAAGTCCCCTGAGCACAGGGGAGGCCTTACATTTTCATAGTTCTTATATCTCAGTGACTCTGAGACTGAAGTCCAAAACATAACACAGTAGAGCTTCTAAATATAGGGGAGTATTGTAGTTTTGTCATAATTACAAAGCTTTACTGTAACTCTCTGGAGAGTAGAGGTTTTCTGCTTCAGAGACAAGGTCCACGGGTCTTAGCCTTTATTTCTCATTAATTACCCAGTACCTTATCCCCTTCCCCTTCTGATTAATGTATCCAATGATGTATTGAATCAGGAATGTCAAAGGTACAGACTATCTCAATGAAGCATAAGAAAATCTTGGAGGGACAAATTTCCAGAGGTCAGTAATATACGTAGTAAAATAATCTGAGCCAACTCAAGGGTACCTGTATGGGTACCACAAATAAACTCTGAACAAGATGTGACATTCCCCAGAGATTGGTCCCCTTATGGACTTTCTTGATCCTGGATTCAGTTGTTCAAAATAAGTTAATGGTGAGGAATATGAGAGCAGCCTATCTAGCACCACCTGCCAATGCCTGACACCAATAAACTAAAAGTCAGAATATTAACACTCTGAAGCTTGGTTTGCCTTGAGCTCTGATATCTTGCTATTTAAACCTTCCTTATGTCTCCATTCCCAAACAAAGCCTGCTTCTAGCCAAACATAACTTATTCCCATGGACTCTAAGTGGGGTGGAATCTTCTTGGCCTGACATTAGGCTGGTTTTCAGAAACCCTAGGGATCTCTCTCAATGTCAGAAACTCATTTTCCACGAGGGATTTTGTCTTTGAATATTTCCTGTGCATTATTCTTGCTTAACATGATAAAATAATGCTACTTAACAAAAAGGTGACTTTAAGATGCTATTGAATAAGAGCCTAAGAAACATTTACATCTTGCCAGCTCATTATGCAAAGTAGTTAAGGGAAAAATAGATGTACAGGGGACCATGGCTTAGTCTCAAACCTTAATGTAGAGCACAGTGTGAGAGGCCTACTTCAGGTAGAAGTCTTAAAAGCTTAAAACAAATGCAGCCAAATGTCTTATTCTATCTTTTTCAATGTGGAAAGCTCACAGGTAAGCTTTAGATCTCATCACATCACCAAAAAAGAAAAGTAGGAGAAAAGAGGGAGCTTGGTCAAATACCTAGGTCAGAACTAGTTTAGGCCTCTCATTCCAGATTTGTCAAGGATGGAAAATAGTTCTCAAGAAAAGCAACTCCATGCCCATTATACTTAGATGCATGTAAAAAATATTCAAAGTGTATATGTGTGTTGGTGGGGGGAGGTGTTTGAAGGTTAGAAAGTCTTGAGTCTTGAAAGTTCAAGAGAAGTAACCAACCTTGACAGACCCTAGACCATTTGATCTCAGCACACAAAAGAAAATCTCTAATGTAGAAAGAGAAGGACAGGGCCTTCAAATGACTGGGAGTGGGTTATGCACTGTTTCAGCTCTCCAAGATGGCAGAAGGGAAAAGCGTCTTAAGAGGAAAATGACTATTCCATTGTGGGCAGTGATGCTTATTAACCTTTTGATAAGAATAGTGAAAATCTTTATCCATTAGCAGAGTGGTCAGTATAAGGTCCAAAAATTAAAGACTGAACCATAGCAAGGGCTTACTACCTTGGGAATGGATCCAGGGCACAGGAAGTAGAGCTTTCTTAAATTAATATTTATAGTGATTTCCTATCCCTTTACTCCTGCCACTATTACAGTTTTAGAATTGTTTTCCTTTTCTGTGATTTTTTTTTTTCTTGTGGGAATGATACCCACTCTCAGTCTTAGATTGGTACTACATTCTAGCATTTCATATGAATTCAGTTACTAGTCATAGATTAAATTTATTTTTGCTTTTTCCCTATTCCTTTTCCACCTCTTTGGTTATGTGAAGTTAATACAGTTATCACATTTACAATTTATGATCATTTTTATTAGTGCACCACACACAACATGGTTATGCTAATTCACATCGAAATTTGATAAAATGTATGGATGTATATCCATCCCCACCCAAGGATGGATATACAAACACAAGCAAACATGCAGATTGAATGGTTTAGTGAGGATGTGTTGCCTTGACACTGAAAAGCAGCATTTCTGGGTAGGTTAGCAATGGGGCTACAAATGTCTAATTACCTTCTATCTGATACCAACTAAGATGATCATTACAGTGTGAAAAATAGTCCCATCAGTGTTGATAACTAGGGACCAGTGCTAAAATTATAATCCCTAGCATTATTAAGGATACAGGGAAAGTGTGTGAAAGTGCTTAATTTGTCACTAGTTTCTGGAAAGTGAGACGTTACACATTTTGATTTCATCATTATACTTCCAGGTATTAATTTTCAATATATAATTGGACAAAAGCTCAATGGTGTATGTAAGTAATAAATATTTCACTCTGTTGGTTATAAGTCTAAAAGTTAGAAATAAATATTCACCAATAGAAAAGTAATTAAATAAATAAAGCCACATAGTGAAAATACTATGCAGCTATTATAAAGATGATATAGAACTAAATTCTAAGGGTCACAACATAAAACTTGAGTAATAAATAGTGCCACTGTGTGAAAGGTAGAGTACAGTCTATACCTAGGTTTGCAAGAATATATATCTGGGATATCTGGGATGGTTATGCCCAATATATTATGAATAATTAATTCCTATTGCTAAAATTTAGCTTGATATTCACTTTTCTTCATATTCTATCCCATTATTGATTTTTAAAATTAAATAACATGTATATATAACTCACATAAATACTAAAATGTGACATGATTTTTATTTTTCACACAATTATTTCAGTAACACAGAAATATTCAAAAATACTATCTTGCCATTTAATATATACAAATTTCATAGGTTTCTTCCAGTAGATTTATTGCACAATCCAGGAATAAAGCTTAAAACTGAAAGTCATTTAATAGTAATAAAACCTGAATTAACTAAAGAAAATACATTTCTCATATTTAGTCATTTTATATTTAGTTATTGTTATCCATGTATAGTTTTTGAGTTGTTTATATACAGTTGTTTACAATTTTAATTGTAGCACTTTGTAGGAAGAATCCAGGCTAAAACTATTTTTCTTCGGGTAGGAAGGTGGGAGTCATCGACTGACTCTATCCCGGTGGCCTGATTATTAGGCCTACTACCAGGCTGGCTTTGGATTTATCAAACACAGAAAGTAATGTACATGACTGACATTCTTCCAGTTGAAGGTCAGTTGATAACCAGTCTTCAGGCCAATGCAATGAAACAAGACAACAAATGGTTGCAGGCCAGCTTAGAATTGTTACATGAGAAAGAAAGATCTTCGGAGATTTTTATGTAAATCCTCATAATGTGATTTTGAACTGGTACCATTTTAAATTCTAGAAAGAATAATTCCTAACTAAATCCAAACAAGATTATTTAAAGCACATTATCCTGGAGATCCAATGATGGCAAACCCAAAGAATTTCTATTTTGTTTGCTACTGCAGTTACACATGAAGATACCTAAGTGAGCTTTTCTTTAGCTTTTAGATCTGTTGTTATAAGCTGAAACAATAGTAAAGCAGGCCTCTAAGATTCAAAACTACAAGTGTATCTACCTGTAAATCAAAAAATCCAAGTCAGAGATAGTTATACTGATTTGCTCACAGTTCTGTAGAGAACCTCTGCATTACTTAACTCTAGATACATTGAATTCTCTCTGAGTAACGCACTTTGAGCAAAATAGAATGGTAAAAACTCTCATCAAAGTTTGTATGGATGGAACATATCTCAACATAATAAAGGCCATTTATGACAAACCCACAACTAACATCATACTCAGTGATGAAAAGCTTAATGCTTTTCTTCTAAAATCAGGAACAAGACAAGGATGACCACTCTTGCCACTTCTATTTAATATAGTATTGGAAGCCCTGGCCACAGCAATCAGAGAAGAAAAAGAAAAGCCATCCAAATTGGAAGGGAAGAAATAAAACTGTAACTGTTTGCATATGGCATGATACTATATGCAGAAAATCCTAAAGTCTCCACCAAAAAACTATTAGAACTAATAAATGAATTCAGTCAATTTGCAGGATACAGATAATTTACAAAAATCTGCTGCTTTTCTATATACCAAAAATGAACTATCAGATAGAGAAAACAAGAAAACAATCCCACTTAAAATTGCATCAAAAAGAATAAAATACCTAGGAATAAACTTAACCAAGGGGAGGAATGACCTATACTTTGAAAACTATAAAATGTTGATGAAGGAAATTAAAAATGATACAAAGAAATAGAAATATATTCTGTGTTCAAGGATTGGAAGAATTAATGTTGTTAAAATGTTCATACTACCCAAAGCAATCTGCAGATTTAGTGCAATCCCTATCAAAATACCCATGACATTTTTCACAGAACTAAAACAAATAATCCTAAAATTATTGTCAAACCACAAAAGACCCTGAATTCCCAAAGCAATCTTGAGAAAAAAGAACAAAACAGGAGGTATCATGCTCCCCAAATTCAGAATACAAATCTACAGTAATCAAAACTGTGGTACTGGCACAAAATCAGACATATAGACCAATGGAACAGAATTGAAAACGCAGAAATAAACCCACACACTTACTGTCAGTTAATATGTGACAAAAGAGACAAGTGTATACATTGGGGAAAGGACAGCCTCTTCAATAAGTGGTGCTGGGAAAACCGGACAACTACATGTAAAAGAATGAAAATAGAACATTTTTTCACACCATATACAAAAACAAACTCAGAATGGATTAAAAACCTAAATGTAAGACCAGAACCCATAAAATTCCTAGAAGAAAACATAGGCAGAACACTGTTTGACATAAATTGTAACAATATTATTTTGGATCTATCTCCCCAGGTAAAGGAAATAAAAGCAAAAATAAACAAATGAGAAAGCTTTTACACAGCAAAGGAAACCATTGACAAAATGCAAGACAACCTACTGAGTGGGAAAAAAAAATTAACAAATGGTATATGATCAACAAGGGGTTAACGTCTAAAATATATAAACAGCTCATACAACTCAATATCAAATAAACAACCCAATTTAAAAATGGGCAGAAGACCTAAACAGACATTTTTTCAAAGAAGACATATAGATAAATGGTCTATGAGGTCCTTCCCACCTTAAAAAGTCTCTGGTTTTAGATTAAAATGAGGTGCTCTTAAAAATTATTGCTTGAGGTTTCTGTGTGGAAGTCGGGGTAAGGGAGTAAATCACAGAGCAGTTGCACAATTAGAAATATCCTAGTTAATCATTTTTATTCTTCAGCATTTTGTTTTTATTGGATCGTTTATTTGATACAGGATCACATTCTGCATTACATTAAAATTTTTTATATGTGAAAACTTCTAGTTCCTAATTAGATTGTAAGTTCTATGGTCTTTAGAACCTGATTTATATTTCATTTTATGCTGCAGTCATATGATCATAGGAGGTGCTTAGGAAATACTCGTAGAATTAATGAAGAACTAAATTTATAGAGTTAATAGTCCCTGCAGGCAGGGATGTATCTTAAATTATTTTATTATACAAGTCTTTTTGTAAACATATATTTTTCTTTACCTTAGTAAAATAACTGGGAGAAGAATTTCTAGATCTTTAAATTGGTTAATTATAAGTAATTGCCAAAAGTTTTACCAGAGTGGTTGTACCATTTACACTTCCATCAAAAATATATAACAGTTCCAGTTGTTCCATATTCTCATCAATATTTGATGTTCTCAGTCTTTTAATTTTAAGGCACTCAAGTGTGTGTATAATGGCATCTCAGTAATACCTGTTTAAGTTTTGCGTATTGGTATTGAATTGTTTGTCCTTTTATTACTAAATTGTGAGAGTTCTTTATATATTCTGGGTACGAATCTTTTGTGAGATATATTTACTAATACTTTCGATCTGAAGCTTGCCTATTAATTTTTTTAATAGTGTCTTTTGATTTAATTTTTTTCTTTTATGAATCTTACCTTTTGTGTCCTAAGATACCTCTGTTTACCCCCAGGTAATGAACATTTTCTTCTGAAAGCTTTATAAATTTAGCTTTTATGTTTAAATCTATGATCCAAGACAGATCATTAATTTTTATACATGTTGTGAGGTATGGGTTAAAGTTCACTTTTTCATTTATATGCATATCCAATTGTTGCAGTACCATTTATTGAAAAGACATTCCTTTCCCCACTGAGTTGCTTTGGTGACTTTTTTGTTGAAAATTAATTATGTATGTATGGATTAACTTGTTCAAGCATTTTCTTCTTTAATAGACTTGTACTTTGAAGAGTATTGATTGCTGAGTTAAATGCACAATACAGAAGGACTATTTTTATATTAAACTTTAAAGTTATCATTTGTGGACTAACTATATGTCTTAATTTAAAAACATTTATATTTAAAGCCTTCTTATATTTGCGTGAGGCCACATGAGAGATAATATGATGGACAAATACGGTGGAAAGAAATGGCAAGAGATACAAATGAGCCATAAGGTGCCATAGCTGAAGTAGGGAGATAAAGGGGCAGAGAAGGAGAAGGGGAATACAGGCCAGTTACATAACACCAAAGAAGTGGGATGGTAATTTAAGTTTTTGATGGAGAAAAATAAATCTTAGTTTCTTTGAAATGCACCTATTCCCAGAGATTTACTTTTTTACGTTGTGTTTATAAATTGAATTCAGTTTGTCAGAGTGACAAATGAACACAAAATGCCAGTCATAATGAAAGGTCATGTAAGCCCCAATTTACTGTCACACTTTTCTAGTTTGTTGTTTCGGCCACCAAAAATACAGATTTTTTTTCCCCAGGATATGAAAAGATGGAGATCACATTTTAACCTTCAAGGCACTTTTCCACTTATCTAGACACTTAGTTCTTTATCTGAATGGAAACTACCTACTGGGTTGGATTTTATGGGAAATTTAAGGCTGCAGTGGTTTTGATAGAAATCAACTTATAGTAATTTATGATGGGATACTGATTAGTCAGCTGTATAAATGACCCACTCCCATTTGCCTGGAGATTTCTTGTCCCATTCCCACCTTTTATACATATTCCAAGGTTCTGCTGAGCAGTACGGATTGCTGTTAAGCAGGCATGTGTTACTGTCAGTCATTTTCCATCTGTTTCTCACACACACTCTAGATATGCAATAAATTAATGAGAAATTGCTTATAAGAACATGCTTAAATGAAGCATACATTCTGATCTTTTTAGAGAAAAATTGCCTCCTTAAAGAATATCTATTCTTGGCAAATGGAGAGCTTATGCAGGAGAAAAAGTTGGACATCTCCTGTGGTTGCATATTAATTTTGATCCTCATCTTTCTCACAGGGCCAGTTACTTTTTAAAATTTCCTTAATTTTCAGTCAAAAGTAGAATTTTTATTTGGAAATAAAATTCTTAATATAGCATGGATAATTATTCTTACTGAACTTTCTTTTTGAGACAAAAATATAAAATAGACTACAGATTACCCATAGAAGCAAAATGTAAACATATACCAGAGAAGTCAAAGAAGCTTAATTTTTCTTATTTTTTCATTGTTAAATATGTCACCTAAAGAATGACTTCTTTTTTTTTCCTAAAGAGGTGCTTAATTGCACTAATTTTAACTGATTTTTTTTTGTACGTGTAGTTGTATGAGTTGAATGCTTCATATACAGTAGCA